>NC_056734.1:247398415-247770915 GCF_019279795.1 Protopterus annectens
GCATTGGGTGATAGATCCCAAAAATAATTTTATCCTAAACACACATTTACATTTGCCAGGGGTGAGGTTCAAACCTCTATCTAACAATCTTTACAGATCATTATGTTACACATTTACCACATGCACCACTGATCTGACATAGTTTAGGGTTGGCAACATGTACTTCTAAGGTGGATGATATCTGCAGGACTGCTAAAGTCAGGCTCTGGGATGTGTACTGTGTGTAAATTGGGCCAAAATCTTTGGGGTACACACATTCATATGTACACACACAAACACTTGCCACAGGTGAGATTCAAACTCATACCCGTGTAGTTACAGCTACTACATTGTTCTGCATTTATGGCACGCACCACAGAGCTTATAGGGCTGGCCCTTCTCCAAAGGGGTATTTCAAGGTGACTGACATCAGTAGGCTTGCTAAAGTAAGGCAATGGGAGGTGTAGTGACTGTGAATGGCCTAAAAATCATTAATCTTTACACACACACAGAGTTTCACAGTTCCCATGTCAAGGATTACAGCTCCTACCTAACTAGTATGTTACACTATAGCATTATACACTTATTGCATGCGCTATGGAGCTTATAGGTTTGGTCCTTCTCCAAAGGGGTATTTCAAGATGACTGACATCAGCAAGTTTGCTAAAGTATGGTGATGGAAGGTGTAGTGACTGTGAATGGCCTCAAAAACATGAATCTGCACACACACAGTTGCCATCTCTGAAATTAGAGCTCCTACTTAACTACTATGTTACACTATAGCATTATGCAGTTATCACACACACCACGGAGATTATAGGGCTGGCTCTTCTCCAAAGGGGTATTTCAAGGTGACTGACATCACCAGGCTTGCTAAAGTAGGGCAATGGGAGGTGTAGTGACTGTGAATTGCCTCAAAATCATTTCACAGTTAACATGTCTGGGATTAGAACTCCTACCTCACTAGTAAGTTATACTATAGTACTAGACAGTTATTGTATGCACCACGAAACTTATAGGGCTGGTCTTTGTCCAAAGGGATATTTCAAGGTGACTGACATCAGCAGGCTTGCTAAAGTAGGCCAATGGGGGGTGTAGTGAGTGTGAATGGCCTCAAAATCATTAATTTCCGCATACACACACATACACACACACACACACACACACACACACACACACACACACACACACACACACACACACACACACACACATACACACACACACACACACACACACACACAGTTTCACAATTGCCCTGCAGAGTTCTACAGCAGCAGAGAGACAAAAGAGAGACTTTGGCGTGATTAAGTATCATTTTTCTGCATTTTCGTTCTGCCTTTAGCTAATTCCGCCAAAAACGCCAATTTTCTAGAGTTTCTGTGATTTAAAAAGCTTGTTTTAGCTACATATTGTACTTATTTTACTGGCTGCACTTTAACAAAGTCGTTTTTGTGTTTAAACTACCTGTTTAACTGTTGTAGGCTACACACTCAATCCAAAAACAAAGCTAGTTGAGGCAACCTAGCCTAATGTTTTTATATATCAATTCTATGGCTATAAACTTGAAGCTATGTGTTGTGCCTTTGTTCATTATGTGTTTTGCTAGGGCATTATTTTTGTCTTCCTTATTTATGGCATATATGCATTCCTTTACACGTTCCCTTAGCGTTCTGTTGGTCATACCTACATAGAAAGATCCACATTTTACACATGTAGTTAGGTAAATCAAATCCCGTGTCTTGCAATCTGCATATAGATTGAAATCATATTCTCTACCCATATCAGGGTGGCTGAACTTGTTGTTCAATATGTAGCAGCATTGATTACATCTTCTGCATGCATAAGTTCCTTATATATAAAAACATTAAGCTAGGTAATCATAAAAATTATATGAAAGAAAGGGAAATCAGATGGATTCTGAGATTATAAGTAGATAGAGGTTCAGGGCTCAATTATAGGGGTTCTTTGAAACCCTTTTTGGCTGCTAGAGACTTCAAGCATTAATAACTTCATACCCACAACCTTTCCAGAAACATTTAACATAGGACGCTGCCATACATCCATCCTGAGGTAAAATTATATACATATTTATTCATTTTTAATGTAAACATTTTTAGATATTAATTTATTAGCCAAGCTGACACTATTGTAGATTTATATATAAGATAGATTGAATGTTTTTATACAAAAAAATTTAGCTATATAGATTGTTCCATATATCTATATTATATTCTGTAAAGATGTTTTAGATTTTAGATCTACAGATGTACATTCATATACATTTTGTTTTATATAGTTTTGTATAGTTTCTATATGTACATATACTTATGGCTTAATGTTTTACCTTTATAGATGTTACATATATACATATATATATTTTTATATATATTTTTATATCAGATTTTTATATGGTACATGCTTGTGAGATTTATGTATTTATGTTTTTAAAGTTTTATTAATTAAGAGACATTTCATTAGATAGCAGCTTTTGAAATGTGATGAATTAACTATAGGGAGATACTGTCATTATACAGGTATATGATGTCACACTAATTTATTATTCATGAACAATGTATATGATTGGCTTTATAATGAGAGAGACAAGGTATTTAAAGAGAATTGATTCACAGTTAACAATCTGATGAAGCATTTAGTTTGAATGCGAAAGCGCTTACTGAAACATTTAGTTCATTTGTTTTTTATCATATTTTATTCAAATAAATGGTCAGCTTCTCATTGTCGTGCTGTTGCCTCAACAAGCTTTGTTTTTGGATTTGGTTTTTGTGCTGTATGTGAGGCACTTTACATTTCTGTGTATTTAAAGTGTTTTTTGATTGTATCTACTTTTTCTGAAAAAAAAAAAAAATATATATATACTTGTTTTCCCACCTTTCTAAGCTAGTATAGTTCAGTTTTCAAGTTAGTGCTGAATTCAGGGGTGTGTTACAAGTTTCTGTGTTTGCCCATACCTTACTTGAACAGAAGGAAGTTTCTCTGTTCACTGTGAGAGAGGGAGCTTTGAGCAGCCTATCTGTCCCTGGAGGAGTGGTTTCAGCCCAGAAAGTAGTAGTTTATTGGCCATTTTTGGCTAATTTCTATCTCTTTCATTTCCCTTCTATAAAATCCACATTTGCGTGGTTTTGCGCTCTGGGCAGCACTGGTTAGCTAGGGTATAACTATTCCCTGCCCCACAAACTCTACTCTTCAATTTTTCCCTTGGAACTAGACAAACTTTCAACTTAAACACTCAAACCATTCACTTATCCCAGCATTTGCTCAAAACTCATAGCAAGCACTAATAAACCTTAGCACTAAACCCCCTATACTGTACAGAAGGACAAGGCTCTTTATTCGACCTTACCAGCCAATCAGTAAAACAGTTCACTGTACCTATCCAGTCATGTCCAAAGGGCAATATCAGGTGTACTCTCCGGTCCAAATGGTGAATCTGGGAATTTTGAGGTAATGTTACAATTGCCTCATGTACACAGACAACCCTCTCCTCCTTCCACCAAACACTAATACATGTGAGAGATGCAATTATACAGCCAAACTGGAGGCTAAGCTCTCTCAATCCAAGACTGGACCAGGCAGTCAAGAGGAGAAGGGAATTACTTGCATCACACCACCAGTCTCACATAGACCTATGAAACCAGCAAAAAATACACATAAATACACGAAAACATACCCAGAGGCTCTAAATAAAAATCTGCAAAAGCAACAGAGACCTCCAAAGCAGACACCCAAGCAACCTCCACCCCCCAACACAAACCATGAAACACATACTTCTCAAAACCAGTGTGCCATGCAATCATAGCCCTTAAGGAAAAATAACATACCCGACACACTAGTAATAGGTTACTCTATAGTCAGGCACACTGACGTCCCACTCACTAGGCTGAACAAGGAAAAGGTTACTGTTAGCTGCCTGTCAGGTGCCAGGATCCGCCACATAACACAAGCACTCAGGTTACTCCAGAACAAGTACAAATATGACTCTGTCATTGTCCATGTTGGTGTGAATGACCTGAGCCGTACTTCCCTGGACTACATGAAAAGAGACATGGAGGAGCTCTCTGATCACGTAACCCAGGCTGGTATGACCCTGACCCTGAGTAGCATCCTGCCCTTACCAAGAATGATACCACGGTATAGAGAAAAAATTATCAATTTCCACAATTGGCTAAGCTTCTGGTGTCATTCAAAGGGGATACAGTGTCTGTCAGCCTGGGATGACATGCTCGACAAGCCACGCTGCTTTACTAGAGATGGCTTGCACCTGTCACCCTTAGGATTTCGAATACTGGCCAAGGCTCTTGCCACCCCCATAATGCCTTTTTTAGGCAAGGCTCAAAAGACAAGCCCACCACCATAAATAGCACAAGTAACAAAAAACTGAGGATAATGCTACTCAATGCCAGAAGTCTAAACCTCAAAATGAATGCACTTGAGGCACTCTTCAGTATGGAGAAAATCGATATATGTGCAGTAACAGAAACCAGGTTTAAGGCTCCAGAGAGCAGCCCAGCACTGCCAGGCTACAACTCATACCATACATTTCAGCCACAAAACCCAGAAATACAAAAGGCGGGGGAGTATCCATATTCATCAAGTATACCCACACCTCCAGGTTAGTGGCACAGCATGATGCTTTAGAGATCATCCATGTGCAACTAACAATGGAAAAACTGCTATTCAAATTATAGCTTGCTACAGATCACCCACCATGTCCCAGGACCCCCACTCCACATTCCTGGAAACACTGGGAAACATAAAGGTTCTACCAAACAACCTGATATTGAGTGATTTCAATTACCCAAACATTAACTGGGAGAACTACTCAAGTACAAACTCCCTTGCCCAACATTTCCTAGAATTTGTAAACTCAAACGACCTGGATCAACTGGTCAACATCCAGAGGTGACAACATATTGGACCTGGTCATCACTGACATGGGCAACCAGTATTCCACACTGGATGTCAACCCATCATTGGTTAGATCTGACCATAAAGTAATCACTCTGGATATCCACGTTCCACCACCAACCCAGTCAAAGAAACCACCGTGAAAAACTTTTCAAAATCAAACTTCACGTTACTTAAGACTGAGGTGGGAAGTTTCAAAGCCCCCATGCTAAAGGATAATGCTGTCCCAGCTGCAAAATCCTGCACTCTATGGGCACCTACAAGAATGCATGGATCATGCTATCACAAACAAAACCAAGACTCACTCCTCCAAGAAAAGGAAACCAGTCTAGTAGACCTCTGCCATAAACAAGCTATACAATAGAAGGAGGAAACTAGTACAGACAATGGTAAAATCCCAAGAAGGGAAAACATCCCTGCTCAGTATCAGCAAAAAACTATGTTCTCTCATAAAATCATCCAAAGCTAGCTTCGAAAGAAAAGTTGCCATGGACTCCAAAGTTCGCCACAAGGCATTCTTTAGCTATGTCAAGAATCTAAGTGGCAATTCTCAAATCGGCTCGGAGTTAGTGCAGAATGGCACAAAATACACTGAACCGACCGATATAGCCAACATCCTGGCAGACAGGTTCAGTGCAAACTTCACCCCCCCTTTCACCCCCCCCAAAGGGCCCATAACTATACCAGAAGAATGTAGTGCCCCTAAAATCACAGACACTCAGGTTAAAACAGCCCTCTCCAAAGCCAAAAACACAGCATCAATGGGAGCGGATGGTGTCCCAGGCTGTGTCCTACACAAGCTCAAAGATGAACTAACCCCTCACCTAAACACATTATTTAAACTCAGCCTCTCCACAGGCTATGTGCCCACAGAGTGTCGCACAGCAATGGTTATTCCACTCCACAAAGGTGGAGCCACAACGGACCCCGGGAACTATTGCCCTATAAGCCTGACTAGCTTGGTCTGCAAAGCTATGGAGAGCATCATTATGGATCTCATTAACAGGGACATTGGGAACCTCCAAACACTGGACCCTTCCCAGTTCGGCTTTGTTAAGGGCAGATCATGCCTCCTAAACTTGGTGGACTTCTTTGAGATAGTTACCAAGACTATAGATAAGGGAAAGGTGGTCCACACAGCCTACCTAGACCTCGCAAAAGCCTTCAACACCATTCCCCACTCAGGTATTATAGATAGCTCATCAGCCTGAACATAAACCCCTACATCATGAGATTGGTTGCCAACTGCCTCACGGACAGAACCTACATGGTAAGAGTTGCAGGAGCTAGGTCTGACTCTAAACTGGTTACAAGTGGCGTTCCCCAGGGCTCAGTCCTAGGACCCCTCCTGTTCAGCATATACTTCTCAGAGGTACAGGCAAGCACAGGAGGACTATGGATGACCAAGTTCGCAGACGACTGCAAACTAGGTGCTATAATTGACTCTCTGGCTGACACAGACATCCTCCAAAAGAATCTTACTGAGACAGATACCTGGTGTCAAAACCATGGCCTCAAGCTAAATGCCAAAAAGTGCATAGTCATCCCCTTTGGAAAAAACAAAGTACCCACAAACTATCACATAGGTGGTAGTCTCCTAAATATGGAAGACGTAATAAGGGATCTGGGGACGCAAGTAGATAGTAACCTCTCCTTTGATAATCACATTGCCAAAGTGGTTAGAAAATCCTTCTATATGGCCCACCTAATCACAAAAGGGTTTGCATCCAGATTGAAAGAGGTCATTGGGCCCCTCTATGCATCACTCATCAGACCCTTCATAGAGTACAATGCCCCATGTGGGATGTACCTTACAAGACACCTGCAACAACTGGAAAGACCACAGAAGTACCTCACTAAGAGGATCACTGGCCTCAAGCAGATGCCCTATGTAGCTCGACTGAAGAAAGATCAGTAGTACTCGGTTGCATAACACTTACTCAGACGTGATCTGTGCTTAACATAGAAGGTCATGTCCAACTCAGAATTGATGGACATGCTCCACCTAAAGAAAAACATATCCCCTCGAGCCACATGCTCCAGGGATCTAAACCTCACCACAACAATAAATAGGATGTGCTGGAGGGATAGATTCCTGTCCCAGAGACTTCACATGCTCTGGAACAGGATTCCAATCTACATTAGGCAGAACTACTCGCTAACCCTCTTCAAGAGAAACCTTGACGAGTGGATGGGAAACAGAAAGATTACCCCAGGGATCACTTCAATGGCTCTGCTGGACAGAGGCACAGGGAACTAATCTAAGGGGGTGGCGAAAGCCAACACATTCTGGCTAGGCTTATAAATGCCTTCGGGCAGATAGCCTAGTACCTACCTATAAACCTATGAACCTATGTCTGGGATTAGAACTCCTACCTAACTAGTATGTTAAACTACAGCATTGCACAGTTATTGAAACCCCACAGAGCTTATTGGGCTGAGAGTTGGCCATAGGGTTATTTCAAGGTGACTGACATCAGCATGAGTGCTAACATGGGCAATGGGAAGTGCAGTGTGTGTGAATCGGCCATAAACCATTCCTCTGGAAACACACACGCAACACTCAGTCACACACAACTTTACATTTGACAGGACTGGATATACAAATGCTAGATGAATACTGATTTGTACTATCATGTTACACAATTATCACAAGCACCACATACACTATACAGCTGAGGGCTACCAAAACAAATGTCTACAGTGATTAACATCAGCACATCATGTGATATTGTGCAATTGGGTGTGTGGTGGGTGTAACAGGCCTCATGATGGCAATCCCTTTGTCACTGTCTGTCTCTTTCTTCCTCACATCTCTGTGTGTGTATGTTTGACCTATTATAGTGTGTTGGCCTTGGATATGTGTGAGTATTCCTATCCAATGTGTGTGCAAAGCATGAATGGTGTGCAATCTAGTGTGTGTGCATAGACATCTGCAACTGACAGATATGTATAGACCCCTGTTGTTGTCAGACATTGGCTTTATTTCTCTACGTGTAGGAGCATGCCCAGTATGACATTTTGTATTGAGTGTGCGAATCCATTCCAGGTAGGTTGTACTCCAGTGCATGATTTTGTGTTCAACACCTACAGCTAGTAACCTGTTTCCGCAGGATATCTGTAGATAGGTTGACAATATGGAGTCACAATGGGCGAAAGATGGGGGATATTGTAACTATTGTGTCTGTGCTGCTTGTGTTACATGGTTGGTGTTAGCAGAGATATTCAGACATAGGTACTGTTTTACACTGTGATGTATTATGTCATCACAAACTGACAGATATACTTATTTGCTCACAGTTATTTCCTGGGAAATACAAGATGACTAAAGCTGTGTCCAGTATTGTGACCTGCAGCCTACATATTCTTGCACACTCATGGCATTCTGGAGGGGTAGCTGCAGACACTTGCTGATGGGTGTGTGTAAATGGTCCGGCACCTTGGTACTGTGGTGGCTGAGGATCCCCTGCTTGTACATCTATCGACATAACAGAATGGCCATATCCTGCTGTGGCCATACCTCTCAGCTGTACAGATTCACCCAGGTTACCCAGAGGCAGGCTCATATATCTGGTCAATTCCTCTTCACATTGTGGTTTACAAGCAGGTTTGTAGCCACCCATTACTGGGTTTGCAGGCAGGGCTAGTATGGGCACACATCAGAGTTTCAGACTTCACACACTCCATGGCATCCATGCTTCTGCACCCCACACTCTGTTATTCTATCCTCTTCCTAACATTATGCAAGCGATATCTGAGAAGTATCCCTATAGTTGTCCCTTCATCCCAGCAGTATTTAGGGGTTGGTTCACAGTTCATGCAGTAGGACATGGTGGGCATGGTACTGGGATTTGTCGACATGGCCTTGCATTTGTGTTCTGTGCACTGTGTTATGTTGTTAGTTTGGACCCCATGAGATAACATACATTGGCAGTATGGTGAGGCACAGGCCTTTGACAGAGGACTGTAGGGAATTTGGTAGTGATGCAGGCCATCTGTAGCAGACCAGTGCATTCTGTCACTCCTACAGTCCCAGACTGTGAGCCACTGGATTCCCCTGGGGTGACAGGAGAAGTGTGTGAGGTGTTAATGGCAATAGTTCCTTTCCATATTAATCCATTGTTCTGGATGCTGGCAGGGTGCTTCTTACAGCTAGGGACACACCTGCATGGGACACCTCTTCAGCATGCTGCATTCTGTGGGTATTCCCATACAGAAGTGGGGGTCATACTGTACTCATTCCCAACAGCAGGGATATGACCTGTGATAAACCTGTGGCTGATGGTGGGGTGAGCTGAGTGTGTGTGTGATATGGAAGCTTCTTGCAGCTGGCTCAAAGATATACTTGGGACATTCCCCTTATGCTGCCTTGTGCAGGGACATAGGCAGTCTCTCATTACTTCATAACTGTGCTTTTTGTGGTCTGCCAGTGATTGGCCAGACTACATCAGTATTCCATACTACACAGACAGCTAATGTGCTGCTAACCTGTATGTGCAATTCCAAAGGTGGGTGTAGTTGACAGTTAAATTTTATGTACTCTGTCTAGGGTACTTCCACCTGTGTACTGTGTGTATGTCTAGGCCCACATTCATGGCATGTCCATCTTTCAGATGGTGACAGATATTGACATCTGAACAGTGAGTATGGATGACTGCTGAATTGGGTCTTGCTGGGATGCATTGTGGTTGGCACTGCAGTTGTCAGAACATGGCCCTGTCATTGACAGTACTTGCCATCGGCCACCGAAACACAACCCTCCACTTCCACACAATATACAACACACAACAACCTAACACACAGAGCCCTGCATATTGTACACATGCAACAATCTATCATGTGAATTGGGCCAGCTCAGGTAATCTGTGCTCCACTGTTTTTAAACCCACACGTACATGCTACTGCATTTCTACACAGGATTTGGGGGAGCACACCTGACAACTGTAAACATTTGCTATGACTGTACTGGTATTTCAGGTAATCTGTTGGCTTCCATTTCATTTTGTATTCTGACCTATCATACAGACTAGAGGCATATCAGTAGAGTACAGATCTTATATTTTATTGACCTACATTTCAGTTTCAGACTTCTTACCCTTCCGAACTAACATACAACTGCCTGACCTGTTGTAGTCTGTCTGTGTAGGTCTGTAGGGGGGATGTTCTTCATTGCCATCAATTAGAGGCCTTAGCACAGTCTTCCTTTATGGTCATCTACACCTGTCCTTCTGGCTGAGGCTGTTGTTGGGTATGTGAGCCTCACTGACATGCATGTGTGTGTCCTATGGACACACATTTGGGCCACCACATGTACTGCAGTGAGATTTGTCACCTTGTCTAGTACTGCCTACTTTGCTGACACCAGTATTTGTTATGGATTTCATGCTGCCCATATAGGTGTCCACTATCTGCTGCCATCCCATTCAGCCACTCAATTCCCTTGCATGCTCACATCCATACCATAGATACAACTAGCAGAATATACTACTCCATTCAGTAATTGATAGGAAAAAGTGACTTACCTTATGGCTATGCCAATATTGAGGATGGTGCTGGTGGGCTGACTATGTCAGATGCACATAGTAGACTCCCTATACATGGTAAAGCACAGGTCGTGTCATGTTTGGCATCCCTTTTACTGTATGTGTGAGTCAGAGAGAGGTGTCATTCCCTAGGTTCCTACCATGTCAGTGTATGTGTTACACATTGCCTCTTTGCCAGAGTCTGAGCATACTGGGCATGCATCCTTCTGCCTACATGGGCAGGCTCAGGTTATTCCTCCTCTGAGTCACTCTGTGCCTGTGCTGGCCTTGGCAATGGTGGGGGGCTGTGTGGCCCTGCCCCATGCTGTTCCTGTTGCAGCTGTTTCTGCAGGATCATATTGTGTAGCATGGCACATACAATGAAAATCTGTGTACATGTAAATGGAGAGTACTGCAAGGCCCCACCAGATATGTCCAGGCACCGGAACTGTGGCTTGAGCATCCCAAACACATGCTCTATTATGATTCTGGTTTGTGCATGTTCCTCATTATGGAGTTCTTGTTCAGGTGTGTGTGCATTTCTGATGGGTGTCATCAGCCACGGCTGCAGTGCATAACCAGCATCCCCCACTAGGTGGTCATATGGGATGTACCCACTGGCAAATCTCTGGTACAGCTGTGTCATATGCCAGATGTGGGAGTCATGATTTGTCGATATCATGGCATCCAGGAATTGGTGGAGTACCCTGGATGCTGATGCCTGTAAGATCCCTATGATATCCCCAGTTGGCCTTTGGAAGGTACCTGTGGCTAGTATTTTTAAGCCTAAACATACCTTGGTATCCACTGGAATGGGTTCCCCTCTGTTGGTTCATTTTGTGAGGCTATTTGGTGGAAGAGACGCATATTGCTTGTCGACGCCTCATGGGTGTTGAGGAAATATATGTGCTCACTGGCATGTGCTGACATGGCATCCAGGAAATGGTGGAGTACCCTGGATGCTGATGCCTGTAAGATCCCCATGATATCCTCAGTTGGCCTTTGGACGGTACCTGTGGCTAGTATTTTTAAGCCTATACATACCTTGGTATTCACTGGGATGGGTTCCCCTCTGTTGGTTCATTCTGTGAGGCGTGACCGGCACAGCTCAACAATTTGCTGTAGGATGTCCCTGTCCACCCTATAGCACTCCACTATTTCCAGCTCATGTAGCCCCTGGTAGGTTACCCTGGGACTGTACACTCTTCTCCTTCTCCTCACTGTGAGTTGGTCATCAGCATTTTCATCCTCACCGCCCTCAGCCTCTTCCACATATTGATGTGTGAGAGCTACAGCAGCCCCTATCATTTTGTTAGTTTTGTCAGGTAATATTTCCCCGTCTGTGTACACCGGTGGTGTAGAGTTTGTGGGAAAAACCAGAGTGAAAGGTGTTTGCATAGTTTATAGTAGTGTGCTGGGCTGGGCTGCTGCCTGTGTAATTGGCTGGTTCTGATACGTTTCACCTGCCAGCTATGCTAGTTCTCCTTGATTGCCTTCCTACTGCTGTTTTCTCTTGCCATTGCCTTCCTGTTTAAGCCTCGAGGTGCGCCGTACATACCCATTGCTCAGATGTGAACAGAGCTGCTATTTCCTGTGTGTTTTTTTTTTTTTTTGGTTTAAAACCCGGTGCTCGTCAGCCATATTGAGTGCAGCAGCTCTTGCACTATTCCTGCATGCTGTGCAGAGCTTGCTGAATCCCGGGGCAGGTCTTCCATGTCCCTTTTGCCCTTATATAACACCATTTCTGTTGTCTCATACATAGACTCAGTCATTGACTCCAGAGCCAGTATTTGATTAAAGATGCTTGCCAAGTTCTCCTTAACTTTAATGCCTACTCTTTTATAAACATCTATAGGTAATCAATTTGTCCACAGGTCTTTCCATTCTTTAGGTATCTAAAAAATTCAGTTACCTCTCCAGTCCCTATTTCCTAATTCACTATGCCCATCTTTTTATTTCGAAGAGCCTCATCATTCCATTGATCAAAATTTTCTTCTATCCTTTCCCATCAAATATACATTTCTCAAAATGTCCCCTAAATAAATGTCTTACTTTTTTGCCCCATTAATCAATTTACATTTTTCTATATGCTTTCCCTTATACATACACTCTTGCTTTGAGCTTTCAATTTCCAACACAATACTTTACCCACCTCCCGTCCCACCATATTGTTCCTGTTCCAGCAACATCCATTTTAACTTTCAACTCCTTCAGCCCTCTTACCTGCAAACTGAAGATAATCTGAATATTCCTCAGTCCTGCATTGTATTTCTACCACATTTTCATGTAACCCTCTTAACCTATCCTCCAACAGCTTAATGTTCCTATCATCCCCTCTCCCTTCTAGTTAGCTCCCTATGTATACCTCTATTAGAGCAAGAAATCAAATCTGGACAAAGCCATAAATAAAAGTGGGACAAGGGCCCGAAAATAGGGACAAATTTTAAATAGTGCTCTTACAAACTTAGAAAGATGATAGAATAACAGTTTTTGCATTAGCAGGAATTTTCTGAAGGGTATGAAGTCTGAAACTCAAATGTCTGTCATTATTTTCTAACTTCTGTCTTTAATGATTTGCCACTAATTTGCCAGAAAACCACAATTTTATGAAAAACAGACCAAAAATATGAGGCAAAAATCTGGACATTCTGAGAACATCTGTGCAGTTGAGAGGTATGCCCCATGTGCCTTTATTCTTAATTTCTATGCAACCGTTATGTCTTTCTATAATTTAATACATAGTCTTCTCTCTGATTCCTCATCCTCCTTAATCATTTGTGTCACCATAACTTGTAACCATGACACCTGCCATGCAGCCCACCAAAGTCCTAGACTCCACCCCACCTCCACCATGACCTTGTGCAAATGAGCTCATCAGCCCAGTCCATAATTACTGTGCTATGATCTGATAGTTCCCTCTCTTTGAATCTCATATCCTTCCCATTGTTACTGTATCTTCTAAGGTTTTATCTAACTTACTTGCCTGACTCCTCACATTCCTAGAGATGGCATACCATCCTTCCTCCTTAACCCTCCCCACATATCTACAAGATACCTTTTCTCCATAACTTCTTGGATTGACTTTACAATTCCTGAGCTATCTGCTCTTGTTAGGTTCAAACATTATATTGAGGTCTATCCAAAATAATCTTATCTTCTGTTCCTTAAATATGTCTGATCATTCTGTACCATTTTCTGCTACCTCTGTCTCCCGTCTTCATTTGATCCATAGAACATATCTACTATTGTGCACATACCCTCTGTCTCCTACCTTATGACAACACTCTATTGTCTCTGTCCTATTATAACTTCTTCTCCACCCATCTGCAATAAATTCTGACTAATATACCTACACATCTCCTCCTGCTAACTCCCCTCTTTCTTAAATATATAAACCCTTTCTTTCTCAATTTCAGCTTTTCTAATCTGCATATCCTTAGATATTGCAATAGCATCACCCCCACTCCCTCCCTAACTATCATAATTTTCTCCCTACCTCTTATGGAATTGCTTTAGCCTTATTCTAAGTGATGCCAAAAAGCACACCCTCCTCCCAGTTTGGAAGAATGCCAGCCCCTGCTGGAAACATCTACAAATTAACAGTCATAGCATAGCACCTGCAAGCTGGCCCTATCTTTGTAAATGTCATCCTAGATTACACTTCCCTCTTTAAATTATGTTCATCCTTCATACCTAATCTCTTTGCTGTTGAAATATTAATAACCTGGCCCCCAACCATTACAATATGCTCCTATTGTCCTCTGCTTTGTTTCCTGAATTCTAAATATTTCACCCCTGGACCTATTGTGCCCCCTCTAATTTTAACACACTTAATTTCCACCATTTTTACTGTACTACATTCTTGTTGTTCCATTTCATTATCATTATGCCTTGTTTTAATATTAGTCATCCTCCCAATCATCTATACAAACACATTTCAAAGTTACACATTATTTGTATTGCTACTGAGAAAAAACATTCTACATTTTTAAAATATTCATGCCTTATGTTTACATTACTCCGCTGATTAAATAGAAAACATTTTTCATACATTTCCTCTCTAAACTAAAACAAATATTTATCCCCTCCCTAAGCTTAAACATATATGGCACATTTTCCTAGAAATCTAAAAACAAAACAGCAGTCTTCTTACTCTAGCATTTCACTGACTATACATTGTTTGCAACATGCTCATTTCATATCCATATGTTGGCAAATATTGCTTACCTCCCCGATAATATTCAATTTTTACACATTATTGTAAACTTTTTTGCCGCGGTGGTGCAGCGGTAGCGTTGTTGCCTCACAGCAAGAGGTTCTCCCATTCGATTCTCGGCTTGGGTTGGGAGTTCCTTCTGTGTGGAGTCTGCATGTCCTCCCCGTGGTCGAGTGGGTGTTCAAAAGACATGTGTTGAATGGGCATGCCTTCGTTGAAGGTTGGGCGTCGGGCTGGCAACTTGGCACCATAAAAACCAACTGCCAGTCATTAGCGGACTGGAGTTCCGCTGTGGAGACCCCTAACCGGGAAAAGCCGAAAGACAAATAATTTACCTTTATGTGCCCACTTAAATATATGTATTTTACCAGTTTCTTAAAAATAAGTGCAAGAATTCTCAAGTCATAAAACCAAATGTAGGCACTTCATGGTCTCATTTTCTTAACCACAGTTTATCACTAAGAAAACAGGAAAATGTATTTTACATTTTACATTTCCAGTGATATGAAACCAGATTTCACCATCCATACCCATTTACCATTTGTTGCTGAGTCATTATTCAAACAATGTTCATATCCATCTCTTTCTCACTTCATTTAATGTTCATCTCTTAGCTTCTGTCCTCTGCACTTCCTTCCTACCGTCTTCCACCACACCCATGGCCAGCTTTTTCTTGCTGCCTTTATTTCACTGCCATTTGAATTCCAATATGACAAAGACTGAAAAGGCAAAACTAGCTTTGGAGAGTCCACTCCAAAGCTAACAGCCTGCCCAACCCCAGTTAACATACCTGTTAAAAGCTGGCGTGCTGCTCTTTACTGGGTCACCTTCACCTAGTTATCCAGTAGATCTTTCTCCTTCCTTTCTTTACTCTGATAAACTTCCACACACCTCATCACTTTTTTTTTTATTTCCTCACCCCCCCTTCCTTTCTATCAGTATTTTCTTCCATACATTCAACCAGAGTGTTCATATTGCTCCAAGTTTTCCTTATATATATATATATATATATATATATATATATATATATATATATCGCAGGTCTGTTAAGGGTGCTCTGTCTCTAATTGCTGCCTTCATGTTGTTCTCCACCAAGGCTGTCTCCTTCAAGTTATTTTAATGTCTGGGAATAGCCAGTTGCCGTTGTGGTTCTTTGGATATTTGCCATCCTGCCAGCAGACACTTCCCTATGTCTCTTATTTTTTCACTCTCTCTCTGTACTGCAGCATGTCCCATATCCATTGCCTCTTCCACGTCTACATTTACTCCACTACTCATCCTCTCTTGCTCAGTCTTGCCATATGTTGTAGCTGCCAAACCTCCTTTTGGCCTGGGAGTTCATTTAGGGTTCCAGGGGAAGCTATGACTTTTGTTTTCCTCCTATTATTTGGGACATATAAACAGTTTCCAGTTCTGTCACTGCTTAAAACACTTGCCCCATGCCAGTAACATGCAGCATTGCTGGAAAGACCATAATTACAACTGCCCTATCTTCCCATAGATTCCAAATCACTGGTGACATTTTTTTATACCTTGCATATCTAGAGGGCATAAAATTCTCTAGCACTTTTATTTTTATGCCAGCCATAGTAAAACATTTTCCTTAATGCACCCTGCCACACCAACTATACCTTAAACTGGAAGCTGTGTATTTGCATAGTCACAGAGTCATGTAGTTGCATAGTACTGCCCACCAGTAGATGCTTGTTTCCCCCTTCTATGTTTCCTGTTTCCTAGAAAATTAAGACGAAGAACCTCTGTCATAACCTCTTTTATATAACACTCCATTTAAGTTTTGGGATTCTGGTCTTACTCCCCCATTCTATCAGACTCACTATTTGTATGTTCTCTTTAGGATTTCTACTTTGAAAATCGTCATACTGTTGCATTATTGCTTCCATACATTACTTTATTTCTTTAAACAAACTGCACCAACATA
This sequence comes from Protopterus annectens, assembly GCF_019279795.1. Lineage (NCBI taxonomy): Eukaryota > Metazoa > Chordata > Ceratodontiformes > Protopteridae > Protopterus > Protopterus annectens. The sequence continues at coordinate 247,415,001 of NC_056734.1, forward strand.
TTCACTGTTTTGTTGACCATTTTAGCTGTATCTTGTGACAGCACCATCTCTTTCTGTACCTCCTCTAACTTTGCTCTCACTGCTCCCATAGCTATTGTAGTTCCCAGGAGATACTTCAAACCTTCATTGATCTTTTCCTTCATTCTGGTGTTAATCAACTAATTAGTGTACTCTTCTCACAACATCAGCAGAGTTATAAACCCCTTCCCAACTTTTTAATGGACACAACTTACTTTCCTGCCCTACTTCACCTGAACTCTGGCAAGAAATGGCAAAACAAAATCACTATTCAGCCATAACTGCATGCAGCTCAGCAATGCACACTAAGATAACAGTATTGAAATAAATGCAATTTCCTGCATAAAATGGAATAGGTTCTGAGCTGACTGAAGGAAAATATATAGATTGATTTAATCCTTTCCCTGCAGAACACGGGATACTTTATTCTTTCACAAATACTGTTCCTAGCTTTGAAAAGCACTTTCAGAGAAGTTTGTTCTTTGCAAAAAAATATTTAAAGTGTATCAATTACAGCATGAAAGGGGTGGAACAGTGGCATAGTGGATAGCATTGTCTCCTCACAGCAAGAGGTGCCCTGGTTTGATTCTCAGCTGGGGTGTCTTCTGTCTGGAGACTTCATGTCTTCCCTATGTTTGGGTGGGTTTGCTTCCCATATTCCAAAGACATGCAGAAGGTAGCTTGGACACTCTAGATTGGCCATACATGTGAGTGTGTAGTGTAGAGGAATCCCTGTGGCAGGGCTAGCCACCCAACAGTAAAAACATTGGATCTAGATTATTGTCACTGGTAAATTGATACCCTGACCCCATGTGGAAAAAGGGGTTGTAGATGGAAGGATGAATTACAGCATATTGAATTTCTTTAATCATCGGCAATAGCTTAGCACTATCATCATACTAGAGTAGATCAGAATGTTTAACAAATAAATTCCTGTGAGTTCTTCAGTGTTCAGTTGTTTAAAGTAATGGTAATGGACAACTAAAGGCCTCAAGGAAAGCCACCTTGGCGTCTACCACTGTAAAATTTTGTGTTGCATATAGACACAGTTGTTCATTGGAATAGATACTCTAATTTATGAGCACTTTATACAGTATTACACATGCAACCTTATATCTGTATGTAGCCAGGGCTTGAACTGGAGTAACTCACTTAGACTGAGAGGAAGTCTTTTGGTGATAACCTATACAGCCTTATGTTTAGGATAAGTTATCTTAATGCTGTTTATTTATTTATTATTTTTATGTTTCTTTCTTTCTTTGATAACTGAAATTTTGTCTGATCCTGCACAGACTTCTCTCAGCCATGGCTCAGGCAGAAGGTATGAAGAAAATAATGACATAAGTAAAGCATAATACTACAGATAGATAGCAGGCATGTGACTCCCATAGGAGACAGAGACCAAATGAGGTGCTGAGAGACTTAAAGGAGGATGTGTATTCAACAGTTATAGAAGTTAAACTAATCATGCAAATGGGAGGATGAGGAGTCAGGCTTGCCATAACTGTGGCCTAACTTTTACAAACACTTAACGGTAACCTGGCTTGGTTTATTTATTTAAGTTTTTTTCTTGGTTAGGAGGTCCACGTAGGCAAAGATTTTTTTACAGTGGAGGCCTGAGGAAAAAAATCTCTAGACATAGAAGACTTATTAAGAAAAAATCAGCCATATAAATATTATTTCTATACACACTGAAATGAGTATATGCATAGGAAGACATGGGGAGCACCAAAAAATACTTACATGCATAAATGAGAAGCAACCAATAGCTGAAGAAATGCACAGATATACTATTTACACAGTAATAGATGTTTGTTAGTCTTTGCTACATAGGTTCATAGGTTCATAGGTAGGTACTAGGCTATCGGTCCAAGGGCCTACACAAGCCTAGCCAGCAAGGTTCCATAGCTTACGCCACCCAAGAAAGTTATTTTCCTGTGCCACTGTCCAGCAGAGACACAGAAGTGATCCCCGGGGTGTATTTCCTATTTCCCATCCACTCATCAAGATTTTTCTTGAAGAGTGCTAATGATGAACTTTGCTTGACATAGATGGGTAGCTTGTTCCAGAGTATAAGAAGTCTTTAGGACAGGAATATATCCCACCTGTGCGTGTCCTGTTTATAGTGGTGACAAGGTTTAGGTCCCTAGAGCATGTAGCTCGGAGGGATTGGGATTTCTTTAGGTGTAGCATGTCCAACAGCTCTGGGTTTGACATAGCTTTATATGTTAGGCAGAGATCACCTTAGAGTAGGCGATATGCTATGGAGCAAAGCTGGAGTTTTTTGAGGCGGTCAGTGTAGGGCATTTGTTTGAGGCCAGTAATCCTCCTTGTGAGGTACTTCTGTGGCCTTTCCAGCTGCTGCAGATGTCTTGTGAGGTACATTCCAAAAGGGGCGTTGTACTTTATAATGGGTCTAATGAGTGATGAGTAGAGGGGAACAATGACCTCTTTTTTCCTGGAAGAGAACCCTTTTATGATGAGGTGTGCCACGTAGAAGGACTTCTTAACTACTGTGGCGATGTGACTATCAAAGGAGAGACTACTGTCCACCTGGGTCCCAAGGTCTCTTATCAGGCATTCGGTGTTAAGTAGATTGCTGCCTATGTGGTAGTTCATGGGTACAGAGTTTTTACCAAAGGGGTTGACACTGCACTTTTTGGCATTGAGCTTAAGGCCATGGCTCTGACACCAGGCATCTGTCTCAGTGAGTCTCTTCTGTAGGATGTCCACATCATTTGGGGACTTGACTATGGCTCCTAGTTTGCAGTCATCTGCGAACTTCATTAGCCAGAGGCCTTCTATGTTAGCCTGTACTTCAGAGAAGTAGATAGCAAACAGGAGAGGTCCCAGGACGGAACCCTGTGGTACTCCAATTGTCACTGCTTTGAGGTCAGATTTGGAGTCTGCAACTTTTACAGTGTGGGTTCTGTCAGTGAGCCAGTTCACAACCCATCTTGTGACGTAGGGATTTATAGCTAGTTTAGTGAGTTTAGCTATAATTCCAGAATGGGGATGGTGCTGAAAGCCTTGGCGAGGTCAAGATAGGTTGTGTGAACCACCTTACCCTCATCCATGGCTTTGGTGACTGCCTCAAAGAAGTTGATCAGGTTCAGGAGGCATGATCTGCCTTTCACAAACCCGAACTGGGTGGGATCCAGAGTTTGGAGGTTACCAATGTCTTTGTTTATGAGTTCCATGATGATACGTTACATGGCCTTGCAGACCAGGCTCATCAGGCTAATAGGTCGATAGTTCCCGGGATCAGTGGTGGCTCCCCCTTTGTGGAGTGGGATAACTGTTGCTGTGCACCATTCAGTGGGCACAAAGCCTGATGCGAGGCTATTATTGAACATGGTGCTTAAGTGGGGAGCCAGTTCGTTCTGACGTTCATATAAAACGCAGCCTGGGATGTTGTCCAATCCCATAGATGCTGTGTTTTTGGCTTTAGAGAGTGCAGCTTCTACCTGCGTAGTTGTGATTAAAGGGACTCTGCTTTCTTTCTGTATAGATATGGGCCCTTTAGGGGGTGAGAGGGAGGTAAAGTTAGCACTGAACCTATCTGCCAGGATGTTGGCAATATCAGTTGGTTCTGTAATTTTCGTGCTGTTGTGCTGTAACTCTGAGCAGATCTGGGTGTTGCCATCTAGATTCTTGACATAGCTATAGAATGCTTTGTGGTTGTCCTTGGATTTAGTGGCAATTTTGTTTTCATAGCTAGCTCTTATAAGGGATCTCAGCTTCTTACTGAGGCTGACCAGGGAGCTCCTCCACTCATGGGATTTTACTCTCTTTTACAACAGTTTCTTCCTTCTGTTGTACAGTTTGTTTATGGCAGGGGACCACCAGATTGGCTTCCTTTTTTTTGGAGGATAGCGTCTTGGTTCTGTTTGGGATAGCACAATCTATGCACTTGTGTAAGTGCTTATAGAGTGCATTTGTGTAGGATTCAACAGTTGTAACTGTATTGTCCATCTGCATGGGTGTCATGAAGTTCACCACTTCTGTCTTAAGAAGCATGAAGTTGACTTTGGAGAAATTTTTTAGTGTGGTTTCCTTAATGGGGGGTGGGGGCGGGATGTGGATATCAAGGGTGATAAGCTTATGATCGGATCGGACCAACGAGGAGTTGACTTCAGGTGTGGAACGCCGGTCACTCATGTTGGTAATGACTAGGTCTAGGATATTGTTGCCCCAGCTGGGGGTGTGGATAAGTTGATCTAGGGCATTGGAGTTTGTGAATTCCAGAAAGCGTTGAGCTAAGGCATTGGTACACGAGTAGTTTTCCCAGTTGATGATGGGATAGTTGAAGACGCCCATTATTAGGGTGTTTGGTCGAACCCTAATATTTTCCAGTACATCAAGAAAAGAGGAGTGGGAATCCTGGGGCATGGTGGAGGATCTGTAGCAAGCTACAATGTGGATTGCAGTTTTGCCCAGAGTTAGTTGCACTTGGATAACCTCGATTGCATTATGCTGAACAACTAGCCTGGTGGTGTGGATATCCCTAATGAATATGGACACACCTCCGCCTTTGATGTTTCGGTCTAGGTTACATGGCTGAAAAGTGTGGTATGAGTTATAGCCTGGTAGTGCAGGGGTACTCTCTGAAGCCTTGAACCAGGTCTCAGTCACTGCACAAATATCGATGTTCTCCATTTTAAGGAGTGCCTCGAGTGAGTGCATTTTGAGATTTAGACTTCTAGCATTGAGTAGCATTACTCTCAGTTTTTGCTTGCCTATTCCTGTTATGGTGGTGAATTTGTTATTTGAACCCTGCCTAAAAAAGGCACTATAGGGGCAGCAAGAGCCTTAGCCAGTATCCAGAATCCCACGGGCGACAGGTGCAGGCCATCTGTGGCAAAGCACTGTGGTCTGTCGACCATGTCATCTCAAGCAGACAGATACTGGATCCCCTTAGAATGACACCAGAAGCTTAGCCAATTGTTCACGTCAATCATTTTGTCCTTGTACTGTGGTATCATTCTGGGCGATGGCAGAATGCTACTCAGGGCTAGGGTCATACCTGCTTGGGCTACAAGATTGGAGAGCTCTTCCATGTCTCTTTTCATGTAGTCCAGGGAGGTATGTCTCAGGCCATTCACACCAACATGGACAATGACAGAGTCATATATATACTTGTTGTGGAGTGACCTGAATGCATGGGTTATGTGGCGGATCCTGGCACCCGACAGGCAGCTGACAGTAACCTCTCCTTGTTTAGCCTGGTGAGTGGGACATCAGTGTGCTTGACTATAGAGTCACCTATGACTAGTGTGTTGGGTACGTTGTTTTGCCTTATTGGCTATGGTTGAGTGGCACACTGAGTCTGTGGGCTATGTGTCATTTGGGTTGTGTTGGGGGATGGAGGTTGCTTGCATTTCTGCTTTGGAGGTCTCTGTTGCTTAGACAGATTATTAATGAGAGCCTCCGCGAATGTTTTTATGTTACTATGTGCAGATTTTGGTGGTGTACATTTAGTGAGACTATGTGATGAGTGTGGTGTGGTGCAAATGTTTACCTTCTCCTCATGACTGTCAAGTTCAGTCTTGGTTGGAGAGAGCTTTGCCTCCAGTTTGTTTAGATATCAATATTATATGCCCTAAGCAAATCCAAGAGGAAGAGTATAGAATACATGATGTTAGAGTGACTACAGACACAGGTTCAGGATACCTGCATATTGTTTTCTACTTGGTGAATGCAAAGAAAGTGCAAACACAAACGCATGCACAGTGACTGTGGTGCAGATATAGGGTAAATAGAAGAGATTAAATGTAAAAATAAGCAAGGCAGAAGAACATGAGGCCATCAACTAACACATACAATGGAGTTTATGGAGATAGCAGACAAATGAAGGGAATAAGTTTATGAAAAATAGTAAAAAAAAAATAGGCGGCGAGGGTAGGAGAGTGAGAAAAGCACAACTTGGTAATTACAAGTCATCAAATAACAATAAGACTGGGAGTGTTCCTAGTGAGGAGGAGCGAGATAGTAAGTGAATGTGCAACAGCCAGAAAGGCCAGAGTTAAGATCTAGGGATGTGTGAGGGATGAGTAAAAACATCTGATATAAGATGGGGTGGGTTTTTAGTAGGAATTGTGGTAAATAGCCCAGAAAAGCAGAGGAAGGCTTGTGATTTTATTAGTAAGGCAAATAACATCAGTAAAGGGAAAACTTACTGGTTAGCTGAAGTTTAATGACCACTAAAAAGGCTAATTTGTAAACAAATTGTCATTTGCTAAAAGGGAGTTTTTCCACTGTTTAATGAAGATGATATCATAGGCTAACTCTTCTTGTCTGAAACTGTAAGGTTAGGCTTGCACTAATAAGGCCCCTTTGGAATTAATACATAGATAAATCTAGGCATTTACTGGTATTACAATGTTCTGAGTCATTCTTAGCTGAGTGTTATTTAGATGATCAGATCATTCGAGACGTATGATCTTGCTTAAAGTTTCACTGTGGTGAATACACAAATTGATACAAGCAGCAACACATACAGCCCTGTTAAGACTGCAACAAGCCAATATGCAGTAGTATAATATGTTACAAATGAAAAACAGCCAAAATGAAGGCAAATACAGTGATGCCAAAATATCCAAATAGTAAAGTAAAACAGAACCACTGTAAACCATACATAAATTCAATCTAGATCCAAATTTACTGTTGCAAGTTAAAACTTTCACTACAAAATAGCTTCCTCAGGGAAATCTAGAATCACAATTCAAACCTTCAGTTTAAATGCTAGAACACTGGTCACATGAGTAAAATACTGGTAAGGTGATGGATTTAAAATCATATGGCATTTTCAAAACCCCATGACATTTTCAAAAACCTTTGACATTTAAAGAGATCACTTGAAACTTAAAAGGCACATAACATTCAAATATATGTGTATATATATATATATATATATATATATATATATATATATATATATATATAGGTAGGATTGGCTGGGTCCAGAATGGTGCAGCCATTCCCACTTGAATACTGTCAACACAGCACAGGAACATGGGAAAATAGGAAGTCTCTTCAAAATCAGTCATTGGAACCATATGAATCTTAAGCCTCAAATACCATAGTAGACATTGTTTAGCTCTAAAACCCCCTTAAGAATAAAATATTTAGAAAAAACACAATAATAATAATGCTATTGCTAATATGTGCCTCCTTTCCTAGAAGGACTATAAAGGTAATCCCTGTGGTGAGTCTGTGGCCACGATCCATTTGTCTAAATAGCTTTAAAGGTGGCCATAGTACGTCTCCACTTGTTAGTGTGGGAAGGTTGTTTTATGCATTGGGTTATGTACCTGTCTCTCCAGTGAGGTATGTTAATTTGCTGCTGTAGATGAAGGTCTTTTCTTCAGTTGTCAGATGCACCACTGGCCCTGCTAAGGTGTTGGAGGTCACACAGTGAGAGCACCTTCGTAGCATGATAGGATACAATAAAGGGGCCAGTAGGTCAGCAAGTATAAGGATAGTTTTGTTTGAGGCAACTGAATGTTTCAAGGCCCTTGATATTCTTAAAAATATCTGTGGTCTTTATAGCTGGATAATATGGTTAGTTTTGGAACATGCCAAATGAGGCTTTATATCCCATAGAAGGATGAGGGAGGATTAATGTGGGATAATTACATTTTTAGATCTAGAGGAAAGTCCCTTGTATATCAGTTTGGGCCAGACAGAAGGATTTTCTAATTATGGTGGTAACACTGACATCAAATGAAAGGGAGTTTTCCACATATGTACCAAGACCTTTTATGATTGGGTCAGTCTGTAAAGTAGTGTTATTAAGATAATACAAAGTGCGTATGGCTTGCTTGCTGAACAATATTACACAACAGTTTTTATCATTCAGTTTTAAACCTTTTTCCAAACACCAGATGTGGGCCTAGTCTAATCTGGTGATTGTGGAGTCAGTGTGTCAAACAACAGAGTCAATAATGTCCAGGACATTTCCTTAGTAATAGCAAGTACAGATAGCCTTATGTACTTCTGATTACCCTTATGGTGACATGTAATACAGCTACGTGCATGCTGGCATTGGTGCTTCTGGAAAAGAAGATACATCATGTGCTTCTGGCTCAGATTTTTGGATTTGAGTTTGGGAAGGCATTGGTAGTTTCACTTTAATAGCCTCAGCATAGGTTATGTGTATAGTGGTGTGCAGTGCTTATTGTAGTGTAATGAAGATGAGATGCCTACCAACAAAACCTGATGCAAAAGTTTAGTTTCCAGGTTGAATAGGTAATAACATATCTCACATGTTAGGGTGCTGACATTAGCATCTTTTATAAGAAGTGCTCTGGTAATTATAGTCACTATTTGAAAGGATGAAGTGCACAGCCCAGCCCTGGAGCTTGTCACTTAGTGTGGCCTTACTCACTGGAACAGAGTTTGGACAAACCCCCTCTCACAATAGGAGCTGTAAATAGTGTAGGATCGAGAAATTCCATGTTACTTCTAGGATCAGATTAAGTCTTTAGTCTGAGTCTAGTGATGCTTGAAGAAGTAATCTCACTTGCAAGTACTTAAGGACAGAGTTGGGACTCTGTGGATGTCTACAGCAACAGCCTCAACTTGGAAGGAGTATGGAGGTATTTGAACAAAACCCAGAATGAGAAATAAACTAGGAAAACAAAGTTTAGGAATAAGGAAAGACAAAAGTGCATTAGACAATGATGAATTATATAATATGTTCTGAAATGCACATTTATAGGCTCATTGTCAGTAATACATGATTGCTTGTCTTAACAGTTGTACATTGTTCACATCCCTCATTATTCTGCATTGCATTAAGGAGGGAAACCTTCACGGTATGTAGAAGTAGAGTGTGTAGCCCTAAAGGGTACTCTGCATTTGACAACTTGCCAACTGGTATATTCAAACTAAAAATTCAGGTGTATTAATGTAGTTATACCTAATCACCGATTGCAATAAAATCAATCACTACCCAAGAGCACTATGTAATAACTGTATTAAAAAATACATTTTGAAAATTTAGTCTGTTGTCTGCAGACATAATAGCCTGTCCTAGCAGGTATATACCTTGTTCAGATCTCAAGCTGTTCATATTTCTGATAGTATGCTGTGAGTGAGACATTCTTGATCCAAGCCAGAGGAGTTTTGTCGAAGAATAAGATATCCTGTTGTTAAATGCACAAATTGTCTCTTTGCTTAGAGGTAAAAATTATTGCTTTAATCATTTTTATTACTATTCCCAACTGCACAGAAAGAGGGCACTTTCTCATGCAATGCAGGAAAGTTTTCCAGCTGAAAAAAGGCCTGATGCAGCAATTGACACCTTGAAATATGTAAAAAATGTTTGAACCTTGTCTGGATCTCACACTACTGATTGTACAGATGAAGGGGAAACATCTTGTAGAGATGTAGTCGTTTTACAGTTAAAAATGGCACCTTGTAGTTATTCACATTTTGCCTATAAGTTAAAAAATATAAGCCTAGCTATGCATGATAACCCAATTTTGTCCCCGAGTATCTTGGGCTTCTGTTAGTAGGGGGAAGGGTATGTTATTAAGGGGGTTGCTAAGGGATTTGTGTAGGGGGGATTTTAATTTGAAAATGTTTTGCTTACTGATGGCCTCTGTCCATCAGAGACATGGGAGCCAGACCAGGGTTGAATTTGTGATTTCCCATCCAATGGTCAAGGTTTCATTTGAATAGTGTCAGGGATAAACTCTGCTTCACATGGGTGGGGAGCTTATTCCATAACATGGGGACCTTTTGCATCACATATCTGTCCCTCCTGCACATTCTATTTATGTCACAATTGACATCCAATCTTTTGATCTTGTATTTCTTGTGCTGTTTTACTGATGTGCAAAAGAACAATTGGGGCTGGATCTGAGGCTGCCTTATAAGCCAGGCATAGATTGCCTCTCAGCAGCCTGTAGGATACTGTGTACAGAGACTGGGCCTTTAAGTGATCCACGTAGGAAGGGTATTTATTTCATGGATTCTCCTGGTGAGGAAGGAACTTTTGTGGGCATTCCATCGTCTGTTGCAAGTGCCTTTTTAGGTGCATGCCAAAGGGAGCATGGTACTCAAAGGTGGGTCTGATAAGAGCTGAGTAGTGTGGTGCTATAACTTCCTTGGACATGGATGCCAGACCCTTACCTATAAGCTGGGTAACACAGAAAGATTTTCTTACTATTTTTGCTATATGTTGGTTAAAGACCAGATTACTGTCTATACATGTTCTGAGATCACTAACTACCGGATCAACTCTTAGGGGTATTTTATTGATTAATTAACCTGGGTGGACAATTTCCCAAAGGGAGTTTTAAACTATGGCTTTGGCAGCAGTCATTTGTCAGTGTTAGAGCCTCTTAAAAGATGGTGGCGTGAAAAGCCAGCCAGCAATCTAGCAAGTTATGTAGGGATTAGTGCCTAGTTCAGAGAGTTTCTCAACTATGCCTAAGATGGGTACTGTATCAAATGCCTTGACAAGGTCAAGGTATGCAGTGTCCACTGTTTTAACCTCATCCATTGCCTTAGTGACCTTCTCAAAGAAATCAGCCAGGTTAAGTGACCTTCTCTTAACAAAACCAAACTGGGCTGGGTCCTGTGTCTGTAGGTTGCCAGTGCCCTTGCTGATCAATATTTCTTTTTATTATTGTTTGATATTTGTTGCCCATTTTCAGTGGAGGCCTGGGGATAAAAGCTCCACAATCACAATCTTTCAAAAATCAATTACAGATATTCTAAATCATAAAGTATCATGTTACACTACAAAACACAGGAGTAAAACATGCCATAATAAGGAAAACATAGAACATATGTTTCATAGTAGAGTGCAATGGAAAACAATAATATGAGTTGGAGAAAATATGCAGGGAAAAGCTCATTAGTCATATTATTTGTTACATAGGTTAATATGCAATAAATGAGACAATTCTAATAAAATATTTAAAATAGATATTGGAGATTACATGGTTAGAGACAGTGAGAGGATTTTGAATGAGGTGGTGGTCATATTATGGTTTTTGAAGGAAGAAGGATGGAGAGAAAAGGACACTATAAGAAGGGCATGGGTTAGGGGGGGTCTTCAGGTAGCTAAGGTGAGTAGGGAGGAAAGCAAAAGAGGTAGAGGGAAGGTCTGCAGAGATGGAGTGGATAAGGTAAGGTAGTGGGAAAAAGGAAAGAAAGGAGTGGAGTAGGATGTTGGAGAAGGTTGTGAAGTGTGACTTAAGTTGAAGGGGGTGAGTGAAGTATAGCTAGTATGTTCAACCAGGATTGGCACAGGAAAGTCCATGATAAATTGTTCCATGGCTTTGCATGTTAGACTTGTCAGACTGATGGATCTGTATTTCCTGGGGTTGGTTGATGGTCCACCCTTATGAAGAAGGAAGACCATTGCAGTCCTCTATTCACTTGCTACATAACCTGTTCTGAGGCTGTAGTTGAGGAGTACTTCAAGTGGTTCTGATAGGTTGTGTTTTACACTATTCAGGTGGCAACCTACAGATGTTGTTATGGTCCATTGAGGTATTGTTTTTTGACCTTAGTGAGCACCACCAAAACCTGAGCCCTGCTAATATTTGGGAGGAGCATGCAGGGATTTCCCAGGGGGTAGCCAGGGGGGGGAAGTAGGGGGGTGAAGATAGAGCTGAATTTATCAGCCAGTAGATTTGTTATGTCTCCTTGATCAGTGAAGGTGGTGCCATTAACCACCAATTCAGCACACTGAGGTGTATTACCATTAAGGTTCCGTACATAGCTGAAGAAGGCCTTGTGGTTCTCCTTAGTCTGAGAGGTTATTCTGACCTCTTAGATAGCCTCGTTAGACTAATAAGACTTCTTAGTTTCTTGTTTAGATGAATTAGAGAGCTCTTTTTTTATGGGAGCTGCTATTTCTGGTTTTGACCATGATTTTTGTTTGTTATATACCCTGCTGAGATGAGGATTCCACCAGTGAGATCTAGTTTTGGTGTTTGTTTTGGGCTTACGTCTGGTTGGTACAGCAGCCTGTATGCATCCATTTATATCTTTGTACGGGGTTTCTATGCATAATTCTGTATAGGTAAGGGTTTCGGGGTTAGGGAGAGCCTTTAATTTTTGACAACTGTTGTTTAATAGGATGTAGTCTGCCTTAGAATAGTTCTTAACTGTTACAGGTTTAGTTGGGTTTCCCAAGTTGATTTTTATTTCCAAGGAGACAACTTTGTGATTTGACCTAACTAATGAGGATGATCCATTATTTGGGGGGTGCACTTTCTGGTCCAGGGTGTTCAGGTTCATAAAGTCCAGGAAGAAACTGTTGTGCCTGTGAGTTTCATGCAGTCTATAGAGGGGTAGTTAAAGTCACCCATGAACAGAGTATTTGATTGGATGGTGAGTGCCTCTAGTAGGTCTAGGTAAGAGTTGTGAGGCTCTTGGGGCATAGATAGTGACCTATAGCTAGTTAGTATAACAGACTTTATTTAAGATGATTTACGTGTGGATGAACTCAATGGCATTTCTTAGATTTATCTGTACTACAGCATTAGTAATTAACTGCGAATATAAAAACATATTCCTTTTAATATGTTTGGTAGAAAAGTTCAAGACTGCGCTGATAGACCTAAACCCTGTAGTTATCATGGGTTTGATTCCCATAGCTTGCATTTGCCTACTGTGTGGTACTTAGCAAGTCACTGAACTAATGATTGTTCTTGGGTCACCCGGGAAAGGAAGTGTGTCCAGTGAACATACCTGGTTAACCAATAGTTTTTCTTTAGTGGTGACATGACGTTCATTCTATATTACTTATTTGTCAGTCTACATAAAATGACAAGATCTGTGTTGTATCAGCTTTTGAATGAAGAAAACCTCATAGAAGCTGTGCTTCCCCAGACACAGCCTACAATGAAAAAAGAAGAGGAGCTTGCCCTAAAAGAAGTAAGAACAGCACTAAGGAAAATGAAGTCAGGGAAAGCAGCAGGCTCAGATGAGGTCACAGCAGGTATGATCAAGATGTTGGGTGAGGTAGAGGAGAAATGGTTCCAGAGGGTACTGATAGCAGTATTCAGAAAAAGGAGTATCTCACAATGACTGAGCAATAAGCATACTGGTACCATGTACAAAAACAAAGGACACATCCACAACTGTGGACAGTACAGAGAATCAAACTCCTATCACACTGCATGAAAGTTCTCTGGGGAGGGTGATTGATAAGCGAATATGCAGAGTATTAGAAAGTAAGATGGGAGATGAGCAGTTGGGATTCAGATCAGGATGCAGCACAACCAACCTGATGTTTGCGGTGAGATAGATATTTGACAAGAAGTTAGTAAAGAGGAAAGAGTACAAGTGGGCATTTCTAGACCTGGAGAAACAATATGACAAGGTGCCAATAAACCTGATTTGGGCAATCCTGAGGTTGACCAAAGTCCCAGAAACATTGGTAGAGTTAGTGCAGGCTATTTACTACTACCCAGTGACTCAAGTAGGAACAGTGCTTGATCTCACTGAGGGGTTTCCAGTGGCAGCAGGTGTGCATCAAGGTTCATCTCTGAGTCAACTGCTGTTCATACTTGTGATGGACTGCATTAGCAAACAGATCAGAGGGGACAGCTCAACAAAGTTGCTGTATGCAAACAATGTGGCATTACAGGCAAGAACTTCAGCAAAGGATAGGGGAATGGAATGCAAAACTGAACGCACATAGGATAAAACTGGGTACAGATAATACAGTTGTAATGGCAGCAAATGGGTGAAATCATGAAGATACTGAGAAATGAGACAGAACGGAAGATAGTGGAACAGGTAAACATCTTTGATTATCAGGGAGGGTGGCTGAGGAGAAGGGAAGTCTGAATGAGGAGTTAAAAGCAAGAATCAGAGGGGCTGCAGCCATCTGGCATAGAGTGTCAAGGGTACTGTATGACAGCAGAATACCAAAGAAGCTGAAAAGTAAGGTGTACAAAACAGTGGTGTGACCAGCACTACTGTATGGTGCAGAGACCTGGGCAGTAAAGGCAGAACAGTTTAGGAAGCTAGAGGTCATGGAGATGAAGTGCTTGGGACAGGTGGCAGGATGTACACTATAAGACAGATGAAGTGAGTATGTCGGACCAGAAGCCAAAATAGATCCATTTGCAGGAAAGGTAAAAGAGAAAAGATTACAATGGTTCAGTCACATGTGCAAAAAAAGCTGAAAACGATCTGGTGAAGAAGATTTGAGGCATAAGTTCATAGGTTCATAGGTGTATACTAGGCTAAAGGCCCTGGAGCTTTTACAAGCCTAGCCCATAGAAGTAACCTGGTATTGTGCCGCCTGACGTTAGTTCCCAGTGCCTCTATCAAGTAGAGCCACTGCAGTGATCCCCAGGGTAAACTTTCTATTTTTCATCCACTCATCAAGATTTTTCTTGAAGAGGGCCAATGAGGTGCTCTACTTGACATGTATGGGAAGTCTATTCCAGAGCATGGGCAGTCTCTGGGTTATGAACCTGTCCCTCCAGCATGTTCTTTTGAAGGTGGTAATGAGGTTGAAGTCTCTGGAGTGTGTGGTGTGGAGGGATTTGGATTTCTTTAGATGTAGCATTTCTAACAGAGCTGGGTTAGACATGGCTTTGTAAGTCAAGCAGAGATCGCCTATTAGTAGATGATACGAGACTAGCTGGATTTTTTTGAGTCTGTCCATGTAGGACATCTGTTTAAGGCCTAGGATCCTCTTCATGGGGTACTTTTGTGTCCTTTCCAGCTGTGCTTTATGTCTAGTGAGGTACATGCCAAATGGTGCATTATACTCGATGATTGGCCTCATGAGGGAAGAGTAGAGAGAGATGATGACCTCTTTCTTCCAGGATGCAAAATCCTTGATAATGAGATGTGCCACACAGAAGGACTTTCTGACCACAGTGGCAATGTGGTGGTCGAAGGAGAGGTTGCTGTTAGCCTGTGTCCCTAGATTTCTTATAATGCCTTCAGTGTTCAGTGTGCTCCCATCGATGTGGTAATTAGTAGGAACTGAATTTTCCCCAAAGGGGATGATGACGCATTGTTTGGCATTAAGCTTAAGGCCATGGTTTTGATACCAGTCATTGGTCTCAGTGAGGCCTTTCTGTAGGATGTCTACATCACTTGGGGAGTTAATAATGGCTCCTAGCTTGCAGTCGTCTGCGAGCCAGAGTGCCTCCATGTTGGCCTGAACCTCTAAGAAATAGATGCCAAACAGGAGAGGACCCAGGACTGATCCCTGTCAGACTCCACTCATGACTGGTCAGCAGTCTGACTTGGAGTCTACTACTTTCACACTGTGGGTTCTATCTGTGAGCCAATTTGCAACCCACCTAGTGATATAGGGGTTGATGCCTAGTTTGGTGAGTTTATCAATAATTCCTGAGTGGGGAATGGTATCAAAGGCTTTAGACAGATCGAGGTAGGCTGTATGAACTGCCTTGCCCTCATCCACAGCTCTGGTGATAGACTCAAAGAAGTCAACCAGGTTGAGCAGGCATGATCTACCTTTCACAAAACCAAATTGCATGGGATCTAGAGTTTGGAGATTCCCTATATCTTTAGTAATTTGGTCCATGATGATGCACTCCACAGCCTTACATATCAGACTCATCAGGCTAATGGAGCAATAATTCACAGGGTCTGTAATTGCTCACCCTTTACAGAGAGGGATGACTGTACCAATGTGCCATTCGGTAGAGACAAAGCCTGAGGTGAGGCTGTGATTGAACAGGGCAACAGATGTGGTGCCATTTTGTAGTTCATGTAGAACACATCCAGGGATATTGTCGGGTCCCATGGAAGCTGTATTCATGACCTTGGACAATGCAGCTTTAACATGCGCTGCAGTAATGCTGGGTGCTGGGCATTCCTCTGGTATTGTGATTGGTCCTTTTGGGGGTGAGAGAGGGGTAAAGTTGGCACTGAATCTGTCGGCCAGTATGTTGGCAATATCTTTTGGCTCAATATAGGAGGTACCCTTGTGCAGTAACTCAGAGCAAACCTGGGTATTGCCATGGTGATTCTTGATATAACAATAGAAGGCTTTGTGGTTGTTTTTAGTGTCTGATGCAATTCTGCCTTCATAGCTGGCTTTAGAAGTTTTGATGAGGGATCTCAACTTTTTGTTGAGGCTAATAAGAGAGTTTTTCCAGTCTTGGGACTTCACCTTTTACTGCAACAGTTTCTTCCTTCTGTTGTAGAGTTTATTAATGTCAGATGACCACCAGATTGTCTTCCTTTTTTGGAGGAGAGCGTCTTGGTTCTGTTGGGTATGGTTAGTTCCATGCATTTAGAACGTGTTCATACAGTGAACTGGTGTATGATTCGGCAGTCATGCATCTATTTTCCATTGCCATGGGTGCTGTCAAGTTTTCCACCTCTGCTTTTAGGAACCCAAAGTCAGCTTTGGAGAAGTTTTTCATGGTGGTTTCCTTTCCAGGGGGTGTGGGTGAGATGTGTATTCCCATGGTGATAAGTTTGTGGTCGGATCTAAACAGGGAGGAATTGAGTACTGGTGTAGAGCAACAGTTGCCCATGTTAGTAATAACCAGGTCAAGGATGTTGCTTCCTCTGGTTGAGGTAAGAATGAGCTGGTCCTGGACAACTGGAATTGATGAAATCCAGGAAGCATTGGGCCAGTGTACTGGTGCATGAGTAATTTTCCCAGTTGATGGAGAGGTAGTTGAAGTCACCTAGTATGAGAGTGCTGGGTTGGATCCTACTAGTTTCCAGGGTGCTTAGGAATGTGGAGTGAGAGTCTTGGGACATGGATGGGGACCTATAGCAGGCTATAACCTGAATCGTAATCTTATCCAATGTTAGTTGTACATGAAGTATCTCAGATATGTTATGCTGGGCAACTAGTCTGGAGGTGTGCATATCCGTTATGAATATGGAGACACCACTGGCTTTGGAGCTTTGGTCCATGTTCTGGGGCTGAAAGGTTTGGAATGAGTTATAGCCTGGTAGCACAGGGGTGGTTTCTGCTGCTTTAAACCAGGTCTCCATTACAGCACAAATGTCAATGTTCTCCATTTTGAGGAGTGCTTTGAGCAAGTGCATCTTGAGATTTAGACTTCTAGCGTTGAGCAGCATGACCCTCAGATTGCATTTATTTATAGCTGTTATGATGGTAATTTGGTCTTTGGAACATTGCCTAAAAAGGCACTATAGGGGTGGTAACAGCCTTAGCCAGTATCTGGAAACCAAGGGGTGACAGATGCAGCCCATCTCTGGCAAAGCATCGAGGTCTGTCAATCATGTCATCCCAAGCAGGTATGGATCCCCTTAGAATGATACCAGAAACTTAGTCAATTGTTGAAATCAAACATTTTCTGCTTGCACTGCGGTATCATTCTGGACAACAGTAGGATGCTGTTCAGGGTTAGGGTCATACCTGTCTGGGCCACATAATTCGAGAGCTCCTCCATGTTTCTTTTCATGTAGTCCAGGAAGATGTGTCTCAGGTCATTCACACCCACATGGACAGTGACAGAGTCATACTTGTACATGTTGCAGAGTAACCTGAGTGAGTGTGTTATGTGTCAGATTCTGGTACCTGATAGACAGCTGACTGTTACCTTTTCATATTCAACCTAGTGAGTGGGACATCAGTGTGTCTCACTATCGAGTCACCTGTGATTAGTGCATCAGGCAAGTGTTTTTGACTTAGGGGCTTAGGTTGAGGGGCACACTGTGTAGGTGAGCTATGTGTCTTGTGGTTTGTGCTATATTGTGGTGGTCGAGTGCATTTCTGCCTTGGAGGACTCTGCTGTTTGGGTAAATTTCTATTGAGAGCTTCTGTGAAGGTCGGTGTGTGGTCTGTGTGTTTATGTGAGAGCTGTGATGGTGGGTGTTTTGGAGGGCTATGTGTTGCATGTGGTGTGGTGCAGGTGTTGACCTTCTCCTCTTAACTATCTATTCTGGTCTTGGTTTCACAGTGCATGGCTTCCAGTTTGGATATATAAGTACATCTCTTACAAGTCTGAGTACTGGGATGTAAGAGGAGGGGGTTGTCTGTGTACATGAGGCAGTTTCTACACTGCCTCAGAATGCCCACATTCACCAGGTTAATAGGAGAAAGCACAGGAAGCTGACCTTTAGACATGCCAGGAGGGATGGTCATTATTACTAAGTACTGGAACTGTTTCCTTATATATTCCTTTTACAGGAGAAATTTCACTCAAGGTGTCTGAGTCTGTACAGAGCACTGCCGAACACTTAAGGGAAAACTAATACGTAGACCCTAAATTTAAGGATGAAGTATTTAGGCAGATATTCTAAAGTTAGGAAGAAATTAAGCAGTACTTACTAAAAAATAAAGAATTAGTTTGTCAGGAATGATGAAAAGGCGGGAGTCGCATGAATGGCTACTTCCTGACTACTACTAATGCTGGTCTCAGCACAGCTTCCTTCTGTTGAGATACAATACTCCTTTGCTTCTTCTCTCACCAGAAGCAAAATGTTAGCACCAATCTCAAGAAGAGAAGCAGGCCATGGTCTGTTTGGTGATCCACAGTCTGGTACCAGATGATGCAAGGGTCTGCAGGCTTGTAGCCTTTTTTTGGTAGATGCCTCAAATAGCAACCAGACCAGTCAGGTACAGTAAGCACAGACACTCACTGTCCAAACAGAAAGAGTCAGGAATCAATGCACTCTGCTCCTACTCTCACCAGGATCAGAATATAAGCACAGATTGCAAGCTGTCACCTGTAAAGCAGTTATTAAGCTTTCTGGTGATCAGTAGTCTCCAGGAAATAATGTAACTGCACTTCTTCTCTCATCAGGAGAAAACAGAAGCACTAATATCCCAAGATGACTACTGATAGGCATAATGTGGGGTCTCCAATAACTGGTGGTCTTGCAATAGATGCTTAAAGGTAAGATGAAAAAAATGGTTTATCCTAAACACTGCAGTGTGCACTACAGGAGTTAGATGTGAAAGTAGGTAACTTAAATTTTACATGTCTAAAAAGTTAAGTTTTAGTGGAGAGTCACTATTTTTAAAACAGCAAGATAGACTGAAAGGGTGTGGTCAATTTTGTATTCTGGTACTATGGAATGCAGTAGGATGGCAAATAAATTTAAATAGTTGAAGGGGAGTGATTTCACAAAATGATAATTTTGTGCTTACTCATACCAGCCAGTAAAAGCAGAGAGGAAATGAGATATATGGTCAAATTAACATAAAGGGCAGGCAACTAGAAAGACAGTGGTGTTTAAGAACACAACAGTAACTGGGTGAGAGGGTGGGAACATTTTCTTTCCGTCTGTCTGATTCACAAGAGACAGAGCTGTGGTCTCTTTTCAAGTTTTGGTATATAGTTAAAAGCAGAATACAAGTAAAACAGTGTAAAGAAAACAAATCACAGTATACAAAACAGAAAAACACAATAAAGTAATACAAAATACAACAAATAGAAAGCAAACTAACCTTTCCCTCACAGCAAATTGTAACAGAGTCTGGGTGAGCCTTTCCAGTAAGAGACAGACAGGAAGTAGGCAATGGAAAATAAGGGCATCCAGCAAAGAGATCGCTGGCTTATATGAGAGAAGACCTACAATAGTCAGGCATGACTGTTGAAGAAGATAGGAGAGTGGCATTGAATTGAGAGAGACGGTGACAGTGGACTTGACACCCTGACTCCATGTAGAAAATGTGAAAAAGGGGATTGATGATTATGATGAAGATGATATCAGCTTTTCAAGTGTAATAAAGCATGGGCTGATGTGTAACACATAGTGAGGTCTCCTGGATTTGACACACCACCAGACTGCAGGCTGTTTCAGGATAGATCAGTCTATATTGCATCCTCGGGTCTCCAAGTATAGCCAGATTGCTATATTCACTGATGATTTCCATAATGGATTCAGTGAGATAGGCAGAGACTGCATCATATAATGCATGGTATAACTGTGTTTATATTCTAGAGTTGTCATGGCTTATTGACTAAAGTGTGAATAATCTGTGATAGATTACCTATTTTCTTAAAGAAATCATGTCCCAATAACCATATTTAAGACACGTGAGCAGTTCTACTGAGATAGAAGAAATGCATTTACATTATTAGTGTATAAAGTACCATTAGATGCTGATGGCCCTGATCTGTGTTTGAGTGTCGCTTTTTTATTTTTTATTTTATTTTTATTTTTTTTTGTGCATCTACACTTAGGGGCTAGGTAATGGTTAGTCTTAAGGCCACAGAAAATGACCATCCCTCAAGTGCAGAACTTTACTAGTGATTGATAATCCTGTGTTACATTTTCATATATATCAATAAATTTATATTGTTCTTAAAGAACGATGGAGGACATTTTGCTGAGGAGAAATTAAACAAAAACCTGACGTGTTTAATCTTCTGCACTTCTCCCCTTGTTAGTCTAATGTCCAAAAGGATGATCTAGACAATGAAAACAGAAAAATAACTCACAGCATTTGGTACGTTTTTTTTTTTGCTATAGTTAGCATAATTGAAACAAAAAGTCATGTAGGACGTTATCAATGCTAACTCACATAATTTTCTGAAAATAACTACAATTAAGTAAAGCTAGGGCAAACGCTATTCTAGTGCTGGATCTAAAGGACATGTGTCAGAAACAACTTCTCAGATCATCAGCAGAAACAACATTCCTGTCACATCCACAGCACGAGATGAACTGGAAATATTCCAAGTAAAAACACTATGAGCTGAAATAGCAAGAACAAAGCTTGCATCTCTGTAGATTCACATAATGCTGGATAATGAGGTTGCAATATGGACTGCAGCCAAGACACAGATGCAAACTAAATTGAGAAGCTGTTTTGCAAAGGATTAACTATAATCCTCTGTACTCACTTAAAGAAATAATACCTCCAAGCCCCTTTTCAACACTAGTACTTTATAATCACGGCAAATAACCAGAGGTAAGCAAGCCACAAATTTAAAGTGACATCTTACATAAATACACAGTAACTTACCAAAGAAGACACCACAAAGTGAGAAACAACCTCTAAAACAACTTTTAACGGTATACTGTACTGCATTACTCAAATGATTCTAAGCAATAACACCAGTTTGAATGACCATTTGTTCCATCATTTACCCAGCTTTTTTTTTAAATTCGGTGTAAGCAAGAAAAGCCTGATCATGTGCTGTCTCAGAATTAATCTACACAGCAGAGCTGTAGTGCCTTCATCAATTTCTTTTTTCTGCTTTAGTATATTTTGGCATAGGTTAGGTCAGTTGTTCAGCCCTCACCAGCTACAAGATGTGACAGGCCGTTAGTTAATTCTGTCAGAGGGAAAAAGGTTAGTAATTCCTGCATTCACCAGCACTGTGGTGTAGAACGAAAAATCCTTGACCATGGTCCAGGCTACATTGGTTTGATTAGTGGCTTGGCTGTTTGAGGTGTTGGCATGGATGGATGGACAGACCTATCCCATGGGGTAGTTCTATGGGCATTCTCTGCAATGTCCCCTAGTGGAGGCTGGGTGTGTTTCAGTCAAGAGGTGTAGTCTATGGAAACTAAAGGGTGGTGGACTTGGCTGAGCTACTGCAAAGGTGGGGCAATAAGATGCACGGTCCCATTGTGTGCCTGCCCTTTAGATGAAGCAAGGGAGGGAGAGCAATGGAATAAGTCATAAAGTAATAATACTTTAGTTTGAAGGTAATGGCAAGACCACTAGGATGCCCTTAGATTCCCCACGTGCCCCATCTTGTACTGGGGAAAGTTCAGGGGAAAGGTAGAAGCTGGTAGACCCAGAGAGGGATGCAGGGACTGGGCAGATACCTTAGAATTATACAAAACAGCAGAAAATCTCAAAAAAATATTCTTGTTCAGTAATATTTTAACATTCAAGGACAAACAGATGACTGCTCCCCACTCTTCCACCCCAAATCCTGAACCACATCAGCTTCTGAAAACAGCACATGTGGATAAAGGAAGGTCATTAATTTGTGTTGCCATTTCATTTTTTTAAATTGTAATACCTGTCATATGAGATATGACACAGGCTGTAACAGCTGTGTAAACTCATACAAGTTAATGTACCTTTTAACTAATTTCCCTTTGTGCTACCAAAGACAGAAGATGGCATAATCCCTTTTACTAGCTACATTATGAATGATATATAATTAAGAACAGGGCATGGCTTAATATCGAAAGCTTGGAATAGCCACCATCTCAATTCATTGACAAAATACTTATACAAATAAATAAAAATATGCTCAAGAATGAACCAGTACAAGATACACAGAGTGCACAGATGTGTATCATATTACACTGATTCCCCAGGTCTGTGTCCTGGGTATGCCTGTCAGTGTATTATTGAATGACAGCAGTTGCCTGTTTTTATGTAGCACACTACAGCTGTATTATGTATGGCTTAACATACTTAATCTCGAAGGTAAACCAAAAGCATTAAGATTAAGAAGTTTGAATGTACATAATGTAGAACTTTCTAAATATCGAAAGTACAAGATAGAGAAAGGAATTCCCTTTTCCTTCCTGATAGTCACACCAAAACCCCCATAACACTAGCCTCACATTCATCTGAACAGTGACAGTGTTATGAGAAGGTTTTTGTAAGGTAAGATGTAGGATTAGAGTTTGGGCCAGGGGCAGGTCCCCAACCATAAGCCTACTCCTTAACTTACAAAAAAACTTCCCATAATACTGCCACTACCCAAGATAGACTCGGGCACACACAAACACTTTACCAGTGTTACTGACCTGCCTAGTCCTGACCTAACCCTAAAATTCACATACATGCACACAAACTCATAAAACCTATCCCCTCACCTAATCCCAACCCTAACCCTAATGCCCAAACACACACACAAACACTCTCACCCTCTCCAAACCCAACTCTCCTGTGTCGACAAAACATACCATCAGTGTTGGATGTTTGGCTATCTGTATATTCGACATTTAGGACCACTTCCAGCATTTGTCAACCAAACATAAAAAACACAAGGGAACCCACACTATATATGTAGAGAGAGATAGAGAGAGAGATTTGTTTTCTTCAGACATATTTTGCTTATTACTCAGTCCTAGTATCTTTGCCTAAACATAATTTGTCAATATTACTCATTTACATGTCTCAGCAGTTGTTAAACATTAAGCATCTTAAAACAGCATGGGTCATGAGTAAAGGCAGCCCCCCTTCCTTTACCTTTCAGGTTATAGTTATTGACAGCCACAGCTGCTGAGCTTCATAGCTGAACATACAAGTGACTTGTCTGTAAACAGAAGACCCTAAAACTAGAACAGGGCATATTAATAGAAAATGAGTCACACTTTCAAAATGCTTTCATGCATGGAAAGCCCAATCTTCATTCTCTCATTAGTCAAAAAAAAAAAACAAAAGAATAAAATAATCTGAATGGCTAACTGGAACAGGGAGAAGTTTGCATTTTGCTATAGGGAGGCACAACTGGCATCTGTATAATCAGCCCATCTAACAATTCTGAAGATGCAAAGACACTCTACTGAAAATAAGGCTAACAACTGATGCAAATTCAGATATGTAATAGTTGTCAAATCAAGCTATGCCAATTAATGTTTAGTGGCCTCCAGCAATATTCCAAAGTAAAAAAGGAATTGTTAAAAAAAAAATCGAAAAGAGAGGATGATATTAATATTGAAATTGTCACCACTGAGAAGGAGAAAGTGTTTTTGAAAAGCAGATACAAAATTATAAAGAAAACAAGATGTGAATTAAGTAAAACAATGTTTTCACTGGTCCAAACATCCCAAAATATACTGAATATGCAACCATTCATTTGAACTTAAAAATGTAATTGCACACTGCTACACAGGGCAGTGGATGGGTAAAGTATAAACATTCTACCTGCTTGGCAGGGTTGTATTAAGGAGGAAATTACCTGTTTTTTCTTTATTGCTTAGAAATAATAAAAGCATAAAATGCATGTAAACAGAGATCTGGGCTTGGGCTCATGGTAATGGTCTTTCAAGGATAAGGTGGATATGAATAGAGGTGAAATTTGGGGATGAGTGGTTCAGCAGGAGTGGTCAGTACTGAGAGGTGTGGAAAGTCTGCTGTTGAATGTAAACAATGCCAATAACAACTAAAGTTGGACATTGCTGGGAGGAGTTTAAGTTGGAAGGCAATACTCACTAAAGGAACCACTGTATCATGCTACAGTGGGCCAGTAATGGGTCCTTTGTTTGATAGGTGCAAGGGGATAGGATTCAAGTAGCTGTGTAGTATACTGGCAGTACAAAAAAGTCCCATCAAAATGGACAGAGTACTCTCAAAATTAGTGAGGGTAGGGGTTACTGTTGTGTCATTGTAAGTGATGAACATGAAACTGAGGGAAGTAGCAAAACTCCAAGGGAGGTTATTTAATTGCTTGGGGTTTTCATGCACAAAGGAGGTCAAAGAGTTTGGTTAATCCACATATGGGGTAGGAAAGAAGGTGCGCCACATTATGAACAAAAAATGATTGACTTCAATAACTGGCTTAGTTTCTGGTGCCTTTCTAGGGAGATTCAATTTTGCCAGCATGTGAGGACATGGTTAACAGACCACATTGTTTTGCAAAAGATGGTTTGCACCTGTCTCCCCTAGGCCTCCAAATATTGGCTCCTTAGAGCCTTTTTTTAGGCCACACCAAAATAACAAGCCTACTGATATAGCACATCAAAACCAAAGAATATGTTACATCTCAATGCTAGGACCCTAAACAAAAAACTCAGGCTCTCCTCACTCTGGGGAATATAGACATCTGTGTTGTTGCCGAGACATGGTTTAAATCCACCAAAAGTACTCTGGCAGTGCAAGACTTCAGTGCCTTCCACACATTTAGACCATAAGATGCACAGACAGGGGCAAAAGGTAGAGGAGTCTCAATCTACATCAGCAACAAGCATAACTCTATGTTTGCTAAACAGGACGATATCCTGGAATTTATCCAGGTGCAAATCACCATAGCCAAAGTCCCATACCATATCCTAGCAAGCAATAGATTACCCTCTAAGTTCCTACAATCCCATAGCTCATGCCTAGACCTACTGGACACATTCACACTAAACCAAATACCCTATTCATGGGAGACTTTAATTATGCCTCTACAGACTGGGAAACATACACTGCCTTGTCCTTGCAGGCACAATGATTACTGGACTTTATTAACAGAAATACCCTTGACCAGAAAGTGCACACATCCACCAGAGGTTCAAACATACTGGACCGGGTTCTCACCAATATGGGAGAGAGCTGCACCCCCCCCCCCAAGTGTCACATCCTCAATAGTGAGGTCAGACTACAGAGCTGTCTCGTTTGAAATGAAAATAAATTCAGTGAACCCAGAAAACCCTGTTTTCAATGTAGATGGTTGTTGGTTCCCTTGTTAGGAAGTATTTCAAAGCAAACTGTATCCTATTAAGTGACAGTTTTTAAAAATTCAATGCCCCGCCTAACCCCAAGTTCACAGCAACTTATGCGGAATTGGTAACAGAAAGTCTTACAGTCATGCAAATGGCTGTAGAGAGGTTGTTGTACCAACTAGAGGTAAGCCCAAATTAGACTCTAAGAACAAACTGCACTGGTAGAATCCTAACCTTAATAGGGTATATAAAAAAAGGAAAAAAGTTACGGTTTGAATAAAAATGAGCAACTCCTGTAATGACTGGAGCTCTCTAATTAAACTAAGCATGAAACTAAGAGGACTAATTAAGTCTAAGAAGACCAATTACAAGGTCAAGATAGCATCAAAGACTAAAGACAACAACAAGGTTTTCTATAGCTATGTCCAAAACCTCAAAGGCGGCACACACAACTGTGCCAAAAGGGTGGTCAGTGGTGCCACCTTCACTGAGTACATTGTCATAGAAAATTTGCTGGCTGACAAATTCAGCTCATACTTTACTATCTACTCCCCCCTGCCTCCCCCCAAAAAATATCTACTAGCATAACCCCCCCCCAAACTATTAATAGGGAGCAGGTCTTGGTGGCGCTCGCTAAGGCCAAAAACACAGCCTTCAGGGGCCCAGACAATATCCCAGGATGCTTCTTAAATAGCTTGAAACATGACCTGTCATGGCAACTTGAGTCACTTTTCAACTATAGTCTCATAACAGGCTTTGCACCATGAGACTGGAGGACTGCAACAGTTATCCCAATTCACAAGGAACCATGAGAATAGAGGACTACAACAGTTATCCCAGTTCACAGGTGTGGGCAATCTACCAACTCTAGAAACTACAGATGTAACAGTTCAACTAGTCTAATACGCAAAGCCATGGAACTAATTATCATGGAAATCATCAACAAAAACATAGACAACCTTCAGATCCTGAACCCAACCCAGTATGGCTTTGTCAAAACAAGGACATGTCTAGTAATCCTAGTGGATTTCTTTGAGAAGATCACCAAGGCAATAAATGAGGGGAAAATGGTGCATACCACCTACCTGGACCTGGCTAAGGCATTTAGTGCAATACCTCACTCTGGTATACTTGACAAACTCACCGAACTGGGTATAAACCACCTACATAACTCATCAGATTGCCAGCTGGCTCACAGACAGGACCCAAAAAGTCAGGATTGGTGATACCACCTCCACTAAGACACCAGTCACCCAAGGGGAACCTCAGGGCTCTGTGCTGGGACTGCTCCCATTTGGCATCTACTGATTGGAAGTAAAGGCTAATGTCAAGGACCTTTGGCTGACCAAGTTGGTAGAGGACTTTAAATTGGGAGCTATCATAGATTCCTCCCATGACAAAAATACCTTACAGGAGGGACTAACAGAGATAGATGACTGGTGACAAAGTCACAGACCACAACTCAATACCAAGAAATGCATCATAGTGCCTTTTGGGAAAACTGTCATCAAGTTAATTACTCAATTGATAAGACAGCCCTAAGAGCTGGCCTGGTAGTCAGGGATCTAGGAACATATGTTGACAGTAATTTGGCCTTTGACCAACATGTGGCCAGGTAAGTAAGAAAATTATTTTGTGTGCTGCCCAACTTAAAAGTAAGGGCATGGCATCCAGATCCAAGGAATTCATAGTGCCACTTTATTTGGCTGTCATCAGACCCAGCATTGGGTATAATGCCCCTATTGGCATGTACCTGAACAGACCTATGCAACAGTTGAAATGTCTACAGAGGATACTCACCAGAATTGTCTAGGGTATAAACACATTTTCCTATATGGATCACCTTAAAGCCTTATCTCTATACTCTGTCTAAACAAGTTAATTTGAATCCAGGGTATAAACACATTGTCCTATATGGATCACCTTAAAGCCCTATCTCTATACCCTGTCTCCACAGGTTAATGAGAAGCAATGTATGCATAGCATACAAGGAATCCTCTTTTCCAGTTCTGATGGACCTTTTACTCATCCACAAAATGAACAGGATCAGAACTACTAAATTCAAGGATTTAAACTTTGCTTGTAACATAAATAAGACATCTTGTGAGAAGATATGTGTCTCAGAGGATCCCGATGCTCTGGAATAGGCTCCCCATACATATGTTCATAGGTTCATAGGTTCATAGGTTCATACTAGGCTATCTGCCCTAGGGCATTTATAAGCCTAGCCAGAGTGTGTGTGGCTTTCACCACCCCTTAGGATGAGAATACTACGCCCATTTAGGGTTTAGTTTACTGTGCCTCTGTCTAGTAGTGATACAGAGATGACCCCCGGGGTAAACCTACGATCTCTCATCCACTCGTCAAGACTTCTCTTGAATAGAGTTAGTGAGGGGCTCTGCCTAACATGGACTGGGATTCTGTTCCAGAGTGTAGGGAGCCTCTGGGTTATGAATCTGTCCCTCCAGCACGTCCTATTTATTTCTGTGTTGAGGTTTAAGTCTCTTGCTCTCGTGGCTCTGATGGATTTGGATTTTTTGAGGTGGAGCATGTCCATTAATTCTGGATTGGACATGGCCTTGTACGTTAGGCACAGGTCACCTCTGAGTAGGCGGTATGTGACTGAATAGAGCTGGAGTTTTTTCAGTCGGGCAGCATATGACATATGTTTAAGACCCTTTATCCTCTTGGTGAGGAACCTTTGGGGTCTTTCCAACTGCTGCAGGTGTCGGGCAAGATACATCCCAAATGGGGCATTGTACTCAATCGTTGGCCTAATAAGAGATGAGTACAGGGGCACAATGACCTCTCTTGATCTAGATGTGTGTTAAGCAGAGTTCATCCCTAAGGGTCTATATCACCAAATTGAAAGCACTGAAAAGCGAACGGCTTTAACATTGAAAATGCCATTCATCGAAGTCACTTTCGGGGGGTGGGGGGTGTAGCCCCCCACCCCCATTAATTATATACACTAACTCTAAGATCACACTACAGTGAGAAAAGGATACATTTTCTGATCTTCACTGTACTGCAATCTCACAATAAACACCACGATGAATGGCATTTTTGATGTTAAAGCCATTCGTTTTCTGGTCTTTTCGATTTTTTGATATAGACCCCATCCCTAACCCTATTTAAGTGTAGCCTTGACCAAAAAATAGGGAATCTGAAATTCACCCTGGATCTGTCCCCCATGTCCCTGGTAGACACAGGCAGACAGTAATGCCCAAACTAACATACCCCCCCATACACACACACATAACCTCTATAAACTTCCTAACTAACATGCCCCCTCTTAATAAACACCCATGATACACAGGGACAAAACTGGGTTATGATTGCATGGCTAGGCTTATAAAAGCCCTGGTGATCAATAGCTTAGTATATACCAATGAACCTAAAAGATGATGAAAAGTAGTTTGTGGGGATGGCATTATGGGAAGGGATGGGTGTTATCGTAGCATTGTATTATGGTCCAAATGGGGCTGATGATGATGACAATGATAAAATTATGAAGGATTAGTTAAAGATAATTCTGAATATTAGAAAGGAAGTCAGTAGGACAGTTTTTTTTTTGGGTGGGGGGGTTTGATATGGTAGTAAAACCAGAACTGGATAGAATGTATAGAAAACTGGATTTACATTCTTGATGCTGAAAGGTCATGATGAAGACTATGCAGAAATATGAAGTGATGAAGTGAAGTGGCATAAGAAAAGAGGAGGAGAATGGTGGTATACATTTTTAATTCTCTCCTGCAGAATCTAAGCAGACTCAGGCTTTTCCTTTCTCACTCACCCATCCTTCCATCCCCCAATTGGTTCTATCAAGAAATGCGCACATATCAATTCTGTCCACTCCTTGAGAAGTTGCATTCAATGGTAACTACAGGGCTTAAGGGCAAGGGATCAGATGATCAGTGAGTATGGAGTTTTGGAGCTATCATTATTGTGACTTTCACTCATTGTCCTTAGCTGTGGGACTGGCAATGATGCCATAACACCATTGCCAGTCCTATTAACCTGAGGTGGCATGCAAGGATCCTGATCTCCATCAGCAGTCATACAAGCATCAGAATTCCCCATACTATCCCCCTAGAGGAGAGCTAGCCATCAGCCATTTCATTCTATCCCCACCTTGATCAGCCCTACCAGCATCCAAAGTAAGTTCCCAAACACAGGCTGCCAGCAACTCAGACAGATACCTTACCTCTGTGTTATTGGACTAGATCATGGTGCTATACATTTTCTATTGACAAGCTTAGGAAGGCAAGATGAGTGGACAGAGGTTTGACTGGCAGAGTAATTGTAGGGCAGGTGGAATGGATAGACAGGGATTGTGAGTTCATGCAATGATGACAATAGACTGGTATGGAGGGAAACCCAGTCAGGGGATGGAAATGTAACATTGGAAAATGGAGGGTGGTTTAAAAAATCAGGTAGTTCAAGATCATAATGTATCAGGTTTCAAATTTCAACAGGGAGATCAGATGAAGAAAATCTAAAAAGAGTGTGGCGGAATTAAACACCATGGAAGAGGGATCATAAATTATACAGGGACTGTGCGGAAAGCCAAGCAAGATAAGGTAGAAAAGATGGAAGGGGATATAAAGGCATACAAAACAACGTGGGAGCCACTGGAGAGAAAGACAGGTGATTAAAGATACTCAGTGTGAATGAGAGATGAAGGACATAGATGAATATCACAAAGATGTGGAACTGTGAAGGAGGCAGAAAATGGTGGGCAAGGAGGTAAACTGAAATGAGATTTGTGATGTGGAAAATTAATGGTCAGAAGGTTCAGGTTATTGCAATCAAAGATGAGGTAATATTTAGGATAATTTCAAGTGGAGAGGTTCATAATGTGTTCAACATGTTTTAATAATAACTTGCATAAGAAAGACTCCATAAGGAGTGCTTGGTTCAAGGAATGGAAAAGAGTAATGCTTGATTGCACAAAATGCAAGACGTAAATATTTAGGAAACTTGAAGGCAAACCTCTCAAATTCATCAGCTATCAGTAAACATCAAACTCTCACATTACCACATCAATCACAACACAATGCTAAATCAATAGCTTACTCTAAAAAAAACAGCCTCTAACACACAAGGCAATACCTACTCCAACTCCACAGAGACCATCCAAGAGTCACCAAGTAAACAAAAACACTCAAAACTGCTGAAGGAAACCAAATGGAAAAATGCACAAAGTAATTAGAATCCTTGGTTACCACCACAGTCAGATAAATAAAACTGCTAAAACAAATTTTAATAAGAAAAAAATAAAAATCCTAGAATATGTTCTTAAAACTCGGATGGAGAGCTGCTGAAACAGTTCTGATAAGTGCTTTCTGCTAAAATGCCTTCTAAATTGCCTTCTTCAGATCATAATATTCCCTCTCCTCCATCTATTAATAAAATCCATATACAGACCAATCAGGTGCTACTATTCAGTGCATACACTCATATAGTCCTATAGGAAATGTATCAGACATTACTGGCAGGAAGACAATGCCTCTTGATGTAAACCAATTAATGCCAGGTTTCTTCTTGCCAGAAGGTACGTAACTCAGCATCTATCCAATGACAGAGTTCAATATCTACCCAATAGAGTGCTCCTGTCCTGCACACACCCTCATTTTCTGTTTTTGCTGACAGATCCCTCCAAAAATCGGTTGTTTGAGTATTTCAGATGTTCATATGCTAGCCATGTTTAAAATGGATTTAAGAGTGACATTTCTTCCAAATAATCTTATATCAACCACAAATTCATTCAAGTCTGATGGTAAAGAAGGAATTAAACTTAAGTCCTTTCCCTAATATGGATATTTAGTCAGGACCCAAAATTGTATTAGTCAGGTTGATCACTAAGTTGTGTTCATTACTTCTCAAAACGTTAGTTTCTTCCTTTTTCTTTCTTGACATTGTGTTCTTGGATGCCTGTGAAGCTGTTGTTTCATAAAAACAGGAAGCTGATAACTGAGGGGCACATATACTGCTCCATCCTTCGGTCTACTGGCTACCATGGAATTCATAGTTAGCTCTATCTCCTGTGTAGCTAATGTTTGGAGAGATTTACTTGTGTTCGATTCTATGGAGCTGGTTGCTATTATGTCTACACCCAAATATGTTATATCATTTACTTGATTTACTGACTTCTCAATATTAGTAATACTAGGATCAATCAAAATAGGATGTCTTATATTATTATTACTTCGGCCTATAATAGGATGTCTTATATTATTACTACTTCGGCCTATAATAGGATGTCTTGTATTATTACTACTTCGGCCTATATCACTACTAGTTTTTTCACAGTTTGAACTTGATTTCCTTTTGAAAAAGTTTTATGCCACATATTTCCTGTTGTTTCTTCTCTGGGCTATTCAAAAATAAGTAAAATAAGTAGCAGGTAGGGGTTGGCTGACTGAACCCCTATCCATGTTTATTGAGACTGAACTGAAGCCTTTACCATATTTAAAAGCGGTACTTAAAGATACAGGTAATATTTTCATAGATCTGTCGGCAAAACAGAAAATATTCTGAGGAGCAAAGACTTGAACTTGGTCACCACGGACATTACTAGCCTCTTCACAGTAATCCCGAATCATTATGGGATAGAAGCTATACGTTCTTACATGGTATTGGATTGGAATCATATTTGATCTGCTCCCTGCTGGAGGAAGTTTGGGAAAATAATGTGTTTGTATATGACCAAAATTACTTTTGGCAAACCTGGGGAGTAGCCATGGGCACCCCATGTGCCAATAGTTATTCGAATTTAGTGATGGCCCATTGGGAACAATCAGAGGTTTTGAGTGACAACAATCCATGGTTTCACCACTTGCTGTATTGTGATCGTTTTGTAGATGACATTTTTATCCTAT
Source organism: Protopterus annectens (assembly GCF_019279795.1). NCBI lineage: Eukaryota > Metazoa > Chordata > Ceratodontiformes > Protopteridae > Protopterus > Protopterus annectens. Next base: position 247,447,205 of record NC_056734.1, read on the forward strand.
GGGAGGGTGATGAAAATCAGTTGACCTTATTTACTAATCTCAACTCAAATACTAATTTCTTGGAGTTCAAAGCTAATTATTCCAAGGAACAAATTGATTTCCTGGATGTCAAAATTATACTACAAGAAGGACCCAGGCTAAGCACCAGCCTTTATAGAAAAAATACATGGCAAAATTATTACCTCCATTGAAATAGCATGCACCCTGGCCATATTTTTAACAACATTATGGAAAATCAAGCAACATTAATTTCTAGATTTTGTACAGAAGAAACTGACTTCAGTAGGGAATATCTGATGCTGCAGGATATCCTTGTTGAAAGAGGCTACAAAGAAAAGGACCTTGCCATGAAAACAGTCACCAAAGAATTGAGAGCTCATAAAGAGTGACCCTATTTTGGAAAAAGGGAGAACCATGGGGTTGATGCACTGGAAAGTAATAAAGCAAACAGGATGGATCATGTTACTTGTATGCTAACATATAGCACTTTGCGTCTTTCGGCTTTTCCCGGTTAGGGATCGCCACAGCGGAACTCCGGTCCGCTAATGATTGGCAGTTTATTTTTGCATACCGGCTTGCCAGGCCTGACGCACAACCTTCAACGAAGGTACGCCCATTCACGCATGTCTCCACGCAGAAGACGCTCTAGCTGCGAATTGAACCGGACAGCATCTTACTGTGAGGCGACAATGCTACCGCAGCACCACCACCGTGGCACATGCTAACATATAGCACTGATAATAGAAAAGTTTGTGGGATCATAAAAAGATTTTGGTCTATCTTGATTGAAGATGACAAAATAAGGAATATTGTGGGTGATTGTCCCAAGTTCACTTTCAAAAATAAGAAAAATATCAAAAGACTACTTTGAAACAAAGATGGCTTTGAACATAAATCTTTATCCAATAGAAAAGGAACTTTTAAATGCAATAGATGTAAAGCTTGCACATCCATAGACAGTAGTAAAACCTTTCTAGATCATGTCACAAATATAAGTTATTCTTTTGAAATCTTCGCTAATTGTAATAGTAAACATGGTCTATCGTGCATCCTGTAATTTATACAATGTTCTCCATGTTGGCAAAACTGACCAACGTCTAAAAGATAGGGTTCTCTGTCATCTCAGAGACATCAAGAATAGGGACCCTAGAAATGTACTTGCACTTCATGTTTCAGCAAACCCTTTACACAGCTTTAAATTTAAAGCTGTGGCAAATGTATTTGAGACTGCCAGAGAAGGTGACGTCACCAATCGGACAGAAACTTGGGAAATCAGTTGGATTGTAAACCTGAGAGCTGATCGTTATCCGGGACTTAATAATTTAGTTCCACTCAAATCCATCCTAAAAGGAAGACGACTTTCTATCCATTCTAGTAAAGATGGTTGATTATTGTATAGCAAGTGCTTGAACAATATGTAAACGTGGACTAGTTATGAACTATCAAGCTAATGGATATACCATCACAAGCAGAGATACAGGTACTATGACCTGAACCAAGAGATCAGCATTTTGAGCTCGTAGATGGAACATCCAGCAGAAAATACTCTGACTATATAGATTAACAAGAGATCAAACAATGTAAACTGATTAGAATGAGTGTTCAACCCTAATGAAGTGGAACATCAGTGTCTCCTTGATTAAGAAATATGAAGATTGTAGTTTTTCACTTTGAGTAGAAATAAATATAGTCAGTGACTAAATTTGTGTCCTCTTTGGATGGGACCACAGAGATGGTGACTTTATTGTTTACAGGAATGTCAATTTCTCATAAGTCTTGCATTGATCAATAAGCTATTTACTAGTACTTCACAATATTTGTGCAAAGGGACATATTGGCCTGCGTTCTCTCTTCTTTTTTATCCATGCCATTAAAGTAATCCTGATGTTATGACCAGAGTTTATTCTACTGAAAGAACGAGCATAGTATAAGATCACTGTGACACAAAGGTCTGTGATCATTCTGTTATATATGAATAATTCTGGGTAAAAACTTGGATGACAGACATTGAGGTAGATATTGGCTAATGCTTGATGTGCAAGATTAACTTTGGATCTGGATAAGCAAGTTACATCAATCTCGATCTAGGACCTTTCTCAATTTCTTGATTTGTGGCCTTATCCTAAAGTCGACATACAATATAATGTTGATCTTGAACCAGGACTTTTATTTGCTTAAGAGCTGATGTATACATAAGAAAATATGCTTATAGCCTATTTCAAGCTGTTCATCCTGCAATACGATGAGACTCAAACTTTTATTGGCTTGTACTATGAAGCGCTGCTTTCCTTCTAATAACTGGGGAATTTACTATTGGACAATATGAGGGTGTGCGCAGGACAGTAACACTCTATTGGGTAGACATTGAACTCTATCATTGGATAGATACGGAGTTATGTACCTTCTGGCAAAAAGAAACCTGGCGTTAATTGGTTTACATCAAGAGGTGTTGTTTTCCCACCAGTAATGTCTGATACATTTCCTATAGGACTATATGAGGGTGTGCACGGAATAGTAGCACCCGATCGGTCTGTATATGGATTTTATTAATGGACGGAGGAGAGGGAATATTATGATCTGAAGAAGGCATTTTAGCCGAAAGCGCTTATCGGATTTTTATTTTTTCTTATTAAAATTTGTTTTAGCAGCTTTATTTATCTGACCGTGGTGGTAACCAAAGATTCTAATTACTAAAGAGTCACCAGCTAAGCAGGCTTAAAGCCCATGAGGCCCAATAAGTCTGCATCTACAGAGGGAAGTGCTTTAATCATAGGTAATTCTATAGTTAGGCATATAGACTCCACACTTACTAGACTAAAAAAGGAAGAGGGTGGCTGTATATTTCTTGTCCAGTGTCAGGATCCGTGATGTCACAAGAGCCATATGATCTCTTTCTTAAACCATGCAACCATAACTATGATCTAAAGGCTCTGTATGTAGGATTGAATGACTTTAGGTACTTCACTCAGCAGAATATGCAGAGATACATGATGGAACTTACTATACATGTGCTAGCGGCAAGGAAGGCATTATTCTTGAGTAGTATCTTGCCATCACCAAGAATAATGCCTAAACACCAAGACAAGACAACTGGCTTTAACAATTGACTAAGTAGTTGTTGTCAACCTAAGGGGATCTAGAATTGTGCTGCCTTCAGATGAGATGGAAGAAAAGACTTCCTGTTTTGCCAGCGATGGCACTAAAACATGCTAGTTATGATCCCCATTAGAAAATGTAAAACCCAGTGCAAACCTAAGGTTGCTGAAAATATCAAATGAAACTGCAAATCATTCTTTATAGGTGGAGCAGTGGTGCAGCAGTTAATGTTGTCACCTCACAGCAAGAGGGTATCCAGTTCAATTCTCGGCTGGGGTGCCTTCTGTGTGGGGCCTGCATGTCCTCCCTGCATTTACGTGGGTTTCCTCTGGGTACTTTGGTTTCATCCCACATTCCAAAGACTTGTGTCTGACGTTTCTCCCTGGGCCTCTGCTGAAAATAGGCTATCTCCTAGTTGGACATTTCCCGGTCAACAAATATAATGTAAAATAAATGTATTTATGTCAAGAAATGTAAAAATAATGTCCAGCAACAGAGTGAGCTCAACCATAATAATATTACATATTTCAATCCCAAGGATTTAAACAATAAATTAGCAGACACATTTTCTGGTAATTTTACCCCACCTACCCAAATTGCTGCCCCCACTATCCCTGAAAATTTAGTTTCCCCTGAAATCACCTTAGACCAGTTCTTAGTATCACTGTCAAAGGATAAAAGTTTTATTTCTTTTGGAAACAGATAACATATCAGACTGCATTCTCATTACTGCCAAATGTGTGCCACCTGAGCTTCTGTTTAAACCATTCCTCAGTCTGTCCACAGCATTCATGCTTGATGCCTTGAGAGCAGCCATTGTGACTCCCTTGTACAAGGGTGTCCCCACTATAGATGCAAATAATTAGGCATGCATCAGCCTCATTAGCCTAATATGCAAAACCTTGAAAGATAGCACAGTACAACTCATATATACAGTATATTGGCAACTTCATTAATATAGACCCTCACTCAATTTAAAGTTGTGAAGGGCAGGTGCTCTCTCCTACACCTTGTACACTGCATCGCAACAATAACAGAGGCTATGGACAGTGGTTGCTCTCTGCATGCTACTTTCCTGGGCAGACTAAGGCTTTTGACACTGTCCCCCATGGTGGCATTATTGAAGAATTAACAAATTTGATGTAAATCCCTACACTGCCCATTGGATTTTGCTATCCAACTGACCCATAGTTGTAAAAGTTGTTGGCACCCTCTCTGAATCTAAAACTATAATTAGTGGAGTATCACAGTGATCATTTCTGCATCATTTCCTGTTTACATTTTATTTTGCAGAAATCAAAACCAATATTACAGAAGTATCGTTGACCAAGTTTACTGATGACTGTAAGCTGGACACTGTTATCCACTCATCCATTGATACTAAGCTTCTCTAACAAGAGTTGGAATATACTCATACCTGGTGTATTGAAAATAATCTTACACTGAATGCAAAAAAGTAAAGTACAGTAGCTTTCAGTGAAAAAAAAAGATGCTCCCTAAGTGGTACTCATATTCAGACAGATACAGCCAAAAGTGACCTGAGTATTTATGTGGACAACACGTTCATTCGAATAACATGTTTCCATCATAGTCAAGAAATCCTTGCGTCTGATCCAGTTAATTTCCAAAAAAAAAATCTCAAAAAGTCATCTTACCACTGTACTCTTCCCTCATCAAACTATTTATGAATACAATGCTGTGCCCCCTTTGATGTTGACAAATCCAACCACATCATTCGATTGGAAAGGACATGGTAATTTTTAAGCAAGAAAAGTAAAAGCCTTAAATCCTTCATCTATCCTACTATACTAACATAGCTATTCTTATATTCGATAGCATGCAGTTGCTCTAATGTGACAATCCTACAATATTAACACAGCTATTCTTATATTTGATAGCCTTCCAGTTGCTACAATGTGACTATCCTACTATATTAACACAGCTATTCTTATATTCGATAGCCTGTCAGTTGCTCTAATGTGACAATCCTACTATATTAACACAGCTATTCTTATATTCGATAACCTGTCAGTTGCTCTAATGTGACTATCCTACTATATTAACACAGCTATTCTTATATTCACTAGGCTGTCAGTTGCTCTAACGTGACTATCCTACTATATTAACACAGCTATTCTTATATTCGATGGCCTGTCAGTTACTCTAATGTGACTATCCTACTATAGTAGCACAGCTATTCTTATATTCAATAGCCTGTCAGTTGCTCTAATGTGACTATCCTACCATATTAACACAGCTATTCTTATATTCGATAGCCTGTCAGTTGCACTAATGTGACTATCCTACTAGAGTAACACAGCTATTCTTATATTCGATAGCCTGTCAGTTGCTCTAATGTGACTATCCTACTATAGAAACACAGCTATTCTTATATTCGATAGCCTGTCAGTTGCTCTAATGTGAATATCCTACCATATTAACACAGCTATTCTTATATTCAATAGCCTGTCAGTTGCTCTAATGTGACTATCCTATTATATTAACACAGCTATTCTTATACACGATAGCCTGTCAGTTGCACTAATGTGACTATCCTACTAGAGTAACACAGCTATTCTTATATTCGATAGCCTGTCAGTTGCTCTAATGCGACTATCCTACTATAGTAACACAGCTATTCTTATATTCAATAGCCTGTCAATTCTCTAATGTGACTATCCTACCATATTAACACAGCTATTCTTATATTCGATAGCCTGTCAGTTGCACTAATGTGACTATCCTACTAGAGTAACAAAGCTATTCTTATATTCGATAGCCTGTCAGTTGCTCTAATGTGACTAGCCTACCGTATTAACACAGCTATTCTTATATTCGATAGCCTGTCACTTGCTCTAATGTGACTATCCTACTATATTAACACAGCTATTCTTATATTCGACAGCCTGTCAGTTGCTCTAATGTGACTATCCTACTACATTAACACAGCTATTCTTATATTCGATAGCTTTTCAGTTGCTCTAATGTGACTATCCTACTATATTAACACAGCTATTCGTATATTCGATAGCCTGTCAGTTGCTCTAATGTGACTATTCTACTATATTAACACAGCTATTCTTATACTCGATAGCCTGTCAGTTGCTCTAATGTGACTATCCTACTATATTAACACAGCTATTCTTATATTCGAAAGCCTGTCAGTTGCTCTAACGTGACTATCCTACTATATTAACACAGCTATTCTTATATTTGATGGCCTGTCAGTTGCTCTAATGTGACTATCCTACTATATTAACACAGCTATTCTTATATTCAATAGCCTGTCAGTTGCTCTAATGTGACTATCCTACTATATTAACACAGCTATTCTTATATTCAGTAGACTGCCAGTTGCTCTAATGTGACTAACCTGCTATAGTAACACAGCTATTCTTATATTCAATAGCCTGTCAGTTGCTCTAATGTGACTATCCTACCATATTAACACAGCTATTCTTATATTCGATAGCCTGTCAGTTGCACTTATGTGACTATCCTACTAGAGTAACACAGCTATTCTTATATTTGATAGCCTGTCAGTTGCTCTAATGTGACTATCCTACTATAGTAACACAGCTATTCTTATATTCGATATCCTGTCAGTTGCTCTAATGTGACAATCCTACTATAGTAACACAGCTATTCTTATATTCGATAACATATCAGTTGCTCTAATGTGACTAGCCTACTATATTAACACAGCTATTCTTATATTCGATAGCCTGTCACTTGCTCTAATGTGACTATCCTACTATATTAACACAGCTATTCTTATATTCGACAGCCTGTCAGTTGCTCTAATGTGACTATCCTACTACATTAACACAGCTATTCTTATATTCCATAGCTTTTCAGTTGCTCTAATGTGACTATCCTACTATATTAACACAGCTATTCTTATACTCGATAGCCTGTCAGTTGCTCTAATGTGACTATCCTACTATATTAACACAGCTATTCTTATATTCGAAAGCCTGTCAGTTGCTCTAACGTGACTATCCTACTATATTAACACAGCTATTCTTATATTTGATGGCCTGTCAGTTGCTCTAATGTGACTATCCTACTATATTAACACAGCTATTCTTATATTCAATAGCCTGTCAGTTGCTCTAATGTGACTATCCTACTATATTAACACAGCTATTCTTATATTCAGTAGACTGCCAGTTGCTCTAATGTGACTAACCTGCTATAGTAACACAGCTATTCTTATATTCAATAGCCTGTCAGTTGCTCTAATGTGACTATCCTACCATATTAACACAGCTATTCTTATATTCGATAGCCTGTCAGTTGCACTTATGTGACTATCCTACTAGAGTAACACAGCTATTCTTATATTTGATAGCCTGTCAGTTGCTCTAATGTGACTATCCTACTATAGTAACACAGCTATTGTTATATTCGATATCCTGTCAGTTGCTCTAATGTGACAATCCTACTATAGTAACACAGCTATTCTTATATTCGATAACATATCAGTTGCTCTAATGTGACTAGCCTACTATATTAACACAGCTATTCTTATATTCGATAGCCTGTCACTTGCTCTAATGTGACTATCCTACTATATTAACACAGCTATTCTTATATTCGACAGCCTGTCAGTTGCTGTAATGTGACTATCCTACTATATTAACACAGCTATTCTTATATTCGATAGCTTTTCAGTTGCTCTAATGTGACTATCCTACTATATTAACACAGCTATTCTTATATTCGATAGCCTGTCAGTTGCTCGAATGTGACTATTCTACTATATTAACACAGCTATTCTTATATTTGATAACATGTCAGTTGCTCTAATGTGACTAGCCTACTATATTAACACAGCTATTCCTATATTCGATAGCCTGTCAGTTGCTCTAATGTGACTATCCTACTATATTAACACAGCTCTTCCTATATTCAATTGCCTGTCAGTTGCTCTAATGTGACTATCATACTATATTAACACAGCTATTCTTGTATTCGATAGCATATCAACTGCTCTATTGTGACTATCCTACTATATTAACACAGCTATTCTTATATTCGATAGCCTGTCAGTCGTTTTATTGTGACTATCCTACTATACTAACATAGCTATTCTTATATGCGATAGCCTGTCAGTTGCTCTAATGTGACTATCCTACTATATTAACACAGCTATTCTTAACTTTGATAGCCTGTCAGTTGCTCTAATGTGACTATCCTGTTATATTAACACAAGTATTCTTATATTCGATAGCCTGTCAGTTGTCTAATGTGACTACCCTACTATATTAACACAGCTATTCTTATATTCAATATCCTGTCAGTTTCTCTAATGTGACTATCCTATTATATTAACACAGCTATTCTAATATTCGATAGCCTATCAGTTGCTCTAATGTGACTATCCTACTATATTAACACAGCTATTTTTATATTCGGTAGCCTGTCAGTTGCTCTAATGTGGCTATCCTACTATATTAACACAGCTATTCTTATATTTGATAGCCTGTCAGTTGCTCTATTATGACTATCTTACTATAGTAACACAGCTATTCTTATATTTGATAGCCTTTCAGTTGCTCTAATGTGATTATCCTACTATATTAACACAGCTATTCCTATATTCAATAGCCTGCCAGTTGCTCTAATGTGAATATCCTACTATATTAACACAGCTATTCTTATATTCAATAGCCTGTCAGTTGCTCTAATGTGACTATCCTACTATATTAACACAGCTATTCTTATATTCGATAGCCTGTCAGTTGCTCTAATGTGACTATCTTACTATAGTAATACAGCTATTCTTATATTCAATACCCTGTCAGTTGCTCTAATGTGAATATCCTACTATAGTAATGCAGCTGCATTTAAAGTGGAACAGCCTTACAAGACTATCTGCAAATATATAGCGCTGAGTATATTTTTCTGTATTATTCTGTATTATAGAGTTAAATTGTTGCTTAGATATCTGTTGTGTTAGTGTTCTGCAAATATACAGAGATCAGTATATATTTTTTGGGCTTTATAATTTGCACTCTGATTCCTCACATCTCTGTTGAAACTTTTCCCCAGCCCCCTCCCTGTTCTGGTAGTAGTTTAAATTTGGTGGCTTTTGCAGTGCCCGCCCCACTGTAGATTTGATCTAGGACACTCCCCCAGTCCCATCTCTTTACCGCATTCTGCCTAATAAACCCTTTCTGCACTTGCTTTTAGTCCTTTTTAATTTAGTTAAATTTTTTTCAAACTGTGCGTGGACTAATATTGCTACATACTCAAGTTTGCCAGCTTGCACTGCATGTGAATTGTTTCTACTACTGTTTTTGCTACTTTTCTGAAAAAAAAATAAATAAATAAATAAATTGTAAGCCTGTTTCCTTCCTTTCCTGTAATTAGTGTCTCAGATACAGATTTGCTGTATCCAGAACTATTTGTAAGCTTCTGAGCCCCCAAGCCTTTCTGTGTTGGAGGGAAGCCTTCTAGCTTATCAGTGGGAGTGGTAAGAACTAGTTAACCTGTCTACCACGTAAGGAGTGGTTCTGGCCCAGAATTTGTAGTTATTGGCCGTTTGGGCGGTCTTCCATCTCTCTCAACTTTCTGATTTGAAGGCCTGCATTTGCACTTGTTTCTGTCTTGTAACTCCTGGGCCCATCTCATTTGCTCACTCAAAAAAAAAAAAAAAAAAAAAATCTGCTTTTACTGTATTTGTGTTTCTTCCTACTTTTTTTTGCTTTTGCGTCATCTTAAAAGTACTCAGTTGTATTTATTACTGCTTGGTGTAACACATTCTAAGCCTTTTAGTTTAAGCACTTGGGCTTCAGACCAGTTGTTTTACATTAGGAAGGTTTGTGGTTTGCACTGTGGTGGCAGGACAGGTAGCTTACATCCTTTTAAGTTGGGAACTGCTGATTGAGGGCTCAGTGTCTGTTATTCTAAAAGTGTATTAATTCTGTTTTAAGCACTTGGGCTTCAGGACAGTCATTTTACATTAAAAGGGTTTGTGGTCTGCACTCTTGTGGGAGGAGAGGCTGGACTCTGCCCTTCTAGCTGGGAATTTCTGGTTAAAGGCTTATAGTGCCTGCATATCTAAACTGCTTCTTACTGAAAATGGTACACCTTGTTTGCTGTAGCATAGACTAGATCCAGGCCTGCTGAATCTAGCTTTGTTTGTATAACCTGAGCACTAATTCAGGCATTCTTTAAAGTATTCAATTGTATTTATTACTGCTTGGTAGTAACTTGATTAAAGTGTAGCTATCATTCTAAGTCTTTTGGATTAAGCACTTGGTCTTCAGACCAGTTGTTTTACATTAGGAAGGTTAGTGGCCTGCACTGTGGTGGCAGGACAGGTAGCTTGCATCCTTCTAAGTTGGGAACTGCTGATTGAGGGCTCAGTGTCTGTTATTCTAAAAGTGTATTAATTCTGGTTTAAGCACTTGGGCTTCACACCAGTTGTTTTACATTAAGAAGGTTTGTGGTCTGCACTGTAGTGGCAGAACAGGTAGCTTACATCCTTCTAAGTTGGGAACTGCTGATTGAGGGCTCAGTGTCTGTTATTCTAAAAGTGTATTAATTCTGGTTTAAGCACTTGGGCTTCAGGCCAGTTATTTTACATTAAATGGGTTCGTGGTCTGCACTCTTGTGGGAGAAGAGGCTGGACTCTGCCCTTCTGGGCTGGGAATTTCTGGTTAAAGACTTATAGTGCCTGCATATTTGAACTGCTTCTTACTGAACTTGGTACACCTTGTTTGCTGTAGCATAGACTAGATCCAGGCCTGCTGAATCTAGCTATGTTTGTATAACTTGAGCACTAATCCAGGCATTCTTTAATGTATTCAATTGTATTTATTACTGCTTGGTAGTAACTTGATTAAAGTGTAGCTATCATTCTAAGTCTTTTGGATAAAGCACTTGGGCTTCAGACCAGTTGTTTTACATTAGGAAGGTTTGTGGCCTGCACTGTGGTGGCAGGACAGGTAGCTTACATCCTTCTAAGTTGGGAACTGCTGATTGAGGGCTCAGTGTCTGTTATTCTAAAAGTGTATTAGTTCTGGTTTAAGCACCTGGGTTTCAGGCCAGTTATTTTACATTAAGAAGGTTCGTGGTCTGCACTCTTGTGGGAGGAGAGGCTGGACTCTGCCCTTCTGAGCTGGGAATTTCTGGTTAAAGGCTTATAGTGCCTGCATATTTGAACTGTTTCTTACTGAAATTGGTACACCTTGTTTGCTGTAGCATAGACTAGATCCAGGCCTGCTGAATCTAGCTTTATTTGTATGCTGCTTGTTTGTTTGCTTATTATTTCCCTGAAATGCTAATTCCACCTAATATGCGGCTTTTCAGCGCTTCTGTGGATCCCTAGTGATATCTGCATTGCTTACTGTACTTATTTCCTTGTTTCACTTGAAAGAAAGTTACTGTTTGTCATTTTTGCATTTAAGTTACCTGTAACACATTGCATTTAAGTTACCTGGCACTTGCTCACTAAAGCAATTATATAAGTCAGCACTAAAATATTAAAAGCACTACACCCTCACAAACTCCCCTTGAGTACCTGGTTCCCCATTGGCCCTTTTTTTTCAATTATAAAGGAATTCCCAATACTATTCTAGCATGTCCAAAGGTCAGTTGTCAATCTCCTCTCTGGTCCAGCTGGTGACTCTGGGAATCTTGAGGCAATGTTACAACTGCCTCATGTACACAGACAACCCTCTCCTCCTCCCAACAAATTCCAACACATGTGAGAGATGCAACCATATAGCCATACTGGAGGCTAAGCTCTCTCAACTCAGAACTGGCGAAACCAGTCAGGAGGAGAAGGAAACCACACTCACTACAATTCCAGTCTCACATAGACCTACCACGACAGCAAACCAAACACATAAACACACAAAAACATACTCGGAGGCTCTAAATAAAAATCTGCCTAAGCAGCAGAGATCTCCAAAGCAGACACCCAAGCAACTGCTACCCCAAAACAAAACATGTGCAACACATAGCTCACAAAGCCAGTGTGCTGAACAGTCACAGCCCTTAAGGCTAAACAACACACCTGATACACTTGTAATAGGTGACTCTATCATCAGGGACACTGACGTCCCGCTCACCAGGCTAAACAAGGAGAAGGTCACGGTGAGCTGCCTGTCAGGCGCTAGGATCCGCCACATAACACAAGCACTCAGGTCACTCCAAGGCAAGTACAAATATGACTCAGACATTGTCCATGCTGGTGTGAATGACCTGAGATGTACCTCCCTGGACTACATGAAAAGAGACATAGAGGAGCTCTCTGAGCATGTAGCCCAGGCCGGTATGACCCTGACCTTGAGTAGCATCTTACCCTCACCAAGAATGATGCCACAATATGAAGACAAGATGATCAATTTCAACAATTGTCTTAAGTATTGGTGTCATTCAAAGGGGATCCAATGCCTGTCAGCCTGGGATGACATGCTCGATAAGCCACGATGCTTCACTAGGGACGGCTTGCACCTGTCACCCCTGGGCTTTCGGATATTGGCAAAGCCTCTTGCTACCCCCATAGTGCCTTTTTTAGGCAAGGCTTAAAAGACAAACCCACCTCCATAGGTATCACAAGGGATAAGGAACTAAGAATAATGCTACTCAATGCCAGAAGTCTAAACCTCAAGATGCACGCACTCGAAACTCTCCTTAGCATGGAGAACATCGATATCTGTGCAGTAACAGAAATCTGGTTCAAGGCTCCTGAGAGCACCCCAGCACTACTAGGTTATACTTCATACCATGCTTTTCGGCCCCAAAACTTGGACCGTACCACAAAAGGAGGGGGAGTATCAATATTCGTCAAAGATACCCACACCTCCAGGTTGGTGGCACAGCACAAAGCATCAGAGACTATCCATGTGCAACTAACAGTGGGTAAAACTGCCTTCCAGTTTATAGCCTGCTACAGACCACCCTCCCAAACCCAGGAACCCCACTCGGCCTTCCTGAGAACACTAGAAAATATGAAGGTCTCTCCAAACACCATTATATTGGGCAACGTCAACTACCCAAACATAGACTGGGAGCATTACTCTAGCTCCAACACCCTAGCCCAAAGGTTCCTAGAATTTATAAACTCAAATGCTATGGAACAACTTGTTACCACTCCCACAAGAGGGGAAAACATACTGGACCTGATCATCACCAATATGGGGACTCTATGCTCCAGACCAGAAGTGTATCCCTCACTGGTAAGATCAGACCATAAACTAATCTCACTGGATATTCACATCCCGACTCCACCCCCTGCCCTGAAAACCACAGTGAAAAACTTCTCTAAAGCAAATTTCACACTCCTCAAAACCGAGGTGGAATCCTTCAAAGCCCCCGGGCCTGTGGAAAATATGGCCCAGACTGCAGAATCCTTTATAAACGCATTCTATGAACACCTTCAGGAATGCATGGATCATGCAATCCCAAATAAAACCAAGACCCAATCCTCCAAAGGCAGACGTCCTGTCTGGTGGACCCCAGCCATAAACAAACTATACAATAGAAGGAGGAAGCTACTACATGATAGAGCAAAATCCCAAAAAGGGAAGGCATCTCTGATCAGTATTAGCAAAAAACTACAGGCACTCATAAAATCATCTAAGGCCAGCTTCGAGAGAAAAATTGCACAAGACACTAAGGATAATCACAAGGCTTTCTTTAGTTATGTTAGGAACCTGGGTGGGAATTCCCAGATATGCTCAGAATTAGTCCAAAATGACAAAAAATACACCGAACCCACAGACATTGCCAACATCCTAGCTGATAGGTTCAGCGCAAACTTCTCCCTCCCCTCCCCACCAAAAGGGCAAATATTTATCCCAGCAGAGTGCTGCCCCCCTGACATCTCAGATGCTCAGGTAAGAGCTGCCCTCTCCAAAGCAAAAAACACAGCATCAATGGGACCAGATGGTGTCCCGGGCTGCGTCCTACATGAACTCCAAGAAGAGCTAAACCCAAACATAAAACTACTGTTCAATCTCAGCCTTACTACAGGATATGTACCCAAAGAGTGGCGTACAGCAACAGTGGTCCCTCTCCACAAAGGTGGTGCCTCAACGGATCCTGGAAACTATCGCCCCGTAAGCCTGACTAGCTTGGTCTGCAAAGCTATGGAAAGGATCATCATGGACCTCATAAATAAAGATACTGGGGACCTACAGACACTGGATCCTACCCAGTTCGGCTTTGTTAAGGGCAGATCCTGCCTCTTAAACCTGGTTGATTTCTTTGAAACAGTCACCAAGGCCATTGATGAGGGAAGGTGGTCCACACAGCCTACCTGGACCTCGCAAAAGCCTTCGATACAATACCCCACTCGGGCATTATAGATAAGCTTACCAGCTTAAATATAAACCCCTATGTCACTAGATGGGTTGCAAACTGGCTCAAGGACAGAACCCACATGATTAGAATTGCTGGAGCCATGTCAGACTCCAAACCAGTTACAAGTGGCATCCCACAAGGCTCAGTCCTGGGACCTCTCTTGTTCGGTATATATTTCTCGGAGGTACAGGCCAACATGGAAGGACTGTGGCTGACTAAGTTCGCAGATGACTGCAAACTGGGCACCATAATCGACTCTCCAGCCGACACAAGCATCCTCCAAAAGGGCCTCATAGAAACAGACAACTGGTGCCAGAGCCATTGGCCTCAAGCTAAATGCCAAAAAGTGTATAGTCATCCCCTTTGGCAAAAACAAAGTGCCCACAAATTACCACATAGGTGGTAATCCATTAAGTACAGAAGAAGTAATTAGGGACCTGGGGACCCAAGTTGATAGCAATCTCTCATTTGACAACCACGTGGCCAAAGTGGTTAGAAAAACATTTTATATAGCCCACCTAATCATGAAGGGATTCACATCTAGATCAGGGGAGGTCATCGTGCCTCTTTACTCATCCCTTATCAGGCCCATAATTGAGTACAATGCCCCTTTTGGGATGTACCTTACCAGACACCTGCAGTAACTGGAAAGACCCCAAAAGTACCTCACCAAGAGGATCATAGGGCTCAAACAGATGCCATATGCTGCCCGGTTAAAGAAACTCCAGCTCTACTCAGTGGCATACCGCCTGTTCAGAGGCGATCTGTGCCCGACGTATAAAGCCATATCCAACCCGGAATTAATGGACATGCTGCACCTCAGAAAATCCAAATCCCATCGAGCTACACGCTCAAGAGACTTGAACCTCAGCACTGAAATAAATAGGACATGCTGGAGGGACAGATTCATAACCCAGAGGCTCCCTTCACTCTGGAATAAAATCCCAGTCCAGGTTAGGCAGAGTCCCTCATTGACTCTCTTCAAGAGGAATCTTGATGAGTGGATGGGAGATCGTAGGTTTACCCTGGGTATCACTTCTGTGTCACTGTTAGACAGAGGCACAGTATGCTAACCTCGAAAAAGGGCATAGCAAAATTAATTTAAAATGGGTGGTGAAAGCCAAACACACTCTGGCTAGGCTTATAAATGCCTTAGGGCAGATAGCCTAGTATGAACCTATGAACCTATGAACCTATTCTTTTATTCGGTAGCCTGTCAGTTGCTCTAATATGACTATCCTACTATATTAACACAGCTATTCTTATATTCATTGCGTGTCAGTTGCTCTAATGTGACTATCCTACTATGCTAACACAGCTATTCTTATATTCGATAGCCTGTCAGTTGCTCTAATGTGACTATTCTACTGTACTAACATAGCTATTCTTATATTCGATACCCTGTCAATTGCTCTAATGTGACTATCCTACTATATTAACACAGCTATTCTTATATTCAATAGCCTGTCAGTTGCTCTAATGTGAATATCCTACTATATTAACACAGCTATTCTTATATTCAATAGCCTGTCGGTTGCTCTAATGTGACTATCCTACTATATTAACACAGCTATTCTTATCTTTGATAGCCAGTCAGTTGCTCTAATGTGACTATCCTACTATAGTAACACAGCTATTCTTATATTCGATAGCCTGTCAGTTGCCCTAATGTGACTATCCTACTATATTAACACAGCTATTCTTATATTCGATAGCCTGTCAGTTGCTCTAATTTGACTATCATACTATATTAAGACAGCTATTCTTATATTCAATAGCCTGTCAGTTGCTCTAATGTGACTATCCTACTATATTAAGACAGCTATTCTTATATTCGATAGCCTGTCAGTTGCTCTAATGTGACTATCCTACTATAGTAACACAGCTATTCTTATATTCGATAGCCTGTCAGTTGCTCTAATTTGACTATCCTTCTATATTAACACAGCTATTCTTATATTCGATAGCCTGTCAGTAGCTCTAATGTGACTATCCTACTATAGTAACACAGCTATTCTTATATTCGATAGCCTGTCAGTTGCTCTAATGTGACTATCCTTTTATATTAACACAGCTATTCTTATATTCGATAGCCTGTCAGTTGCTCTAATGTGACTATCTACTATATTAACATAGCTATTCTTATATTTGATAGCCTGTCAGTTGCTGTAATGTGACCTGTGCCATTCTTTTCAAGCCATGCAAGACCCTGTCCATTTTGACTTCTTAACTACTGAGAAAACCAGTGGCTCTACAAACACTCATACTAGGGTCCTCATTTTGCACCAACAAATAAACAACACTTGCTTGAGGTATCGGTTCCTAGAATAATCTAGTCCCAATCTATGGAATAAGTTACCAATACATCTCAAGCAAAGTACGACTTTAGATGCCTTTAAGGTTAGCCTTGCTGATTGAATTTATACACACAAAATTGCACATGGTTAACATGTTCAGTCCTGTTTGATTTGGGACTGTGGCACAATTAAGTTCTCATAAAGGATGGAAGGAACTTTTATATCTGTCTTCTTAAATGTGTATATGGCTAGAAATCACAGGGTCTTTATCATCATTTTCCCAGAATTGTTCCTATGTTCTGCTGAGTTATTAGTTTTGCTGAGTGACTTTACTGGAATATAGAATTGTCAGAAGTAATAGCAGCTAGCGGATGAAGAGGTATAAAGCAAGGTGTTCAGATGATTTAGTATTTATTTATAGGTTCATAGGTTCATAGGTTGGTACTAGGCTATTGGCCCTAGGGCCTATATAAGCCTAGCCAAAGGTACCCTGGCTTTCGCCACCCAAGAAAATTATTTTCCTGTGCCACTTTTGAGCAGAAGTGATCCCCAGGGTGAATTTCCTATCTCCCTTCCAATCATCAAGATTTTTCTTGAAGAGTGCTAAAGAGGAGCTTTGTTTGATATAGATAGGTAGTTTGTTCCAGGGTATGGGAAGTCTCTGGGACAGGAATCTCTCCCTTCAGTATGTTCTGTTTATTGTGGTGACAAGGTTTAGGTCCCTAGAGCATGCAGCTTGTAGGGATTGGGATTTCTTTAAGTGGAGCATGTCTAAAAGCTCTGGGTTTGACATAGCTTTGTGTGTTAGGCAGACATCGCCTCTGAGTAGGCGATATGCGATGGAGTAAAGCTGCAGTTTTTTGAGATGGTCTGCGTAGGGCATCTCTTTGTGAGGTATTTCTGTGGCCTTTCCAGTTGTTGTAGATGTCTTGTGAGGTACATACCAAAAGGGGCATTGTACTCTATAATGGGTCTAATGACTGATGAGTAGAGGGAAACAATTACCTCTTTTTTCCTGGATGAGAAACCTTTTGTGATGAGGTGTGCCACATAGAAGGACTTCCTGACTACTGTGGCGATGTGATTATCAAAGGAGAGACTACTGTCCACCAGTGCCCCAAGGTCTCTTATCACACTTTCAGTGTTAAGTAGACTACCGCCTATGTGGTAGTTCATGGGTACAGAGTTTTTACCAAAAGGGATGACAATGCACTTTTTGGCATTGAGCTTGAGGCGATGGCTTTGACACCAGGCATCTGTCTCAGCGAGGCCCTTTTTTAGGATGTCCACATCTTTTGGAGTTTTGATTATGGCTCCTAGTTAGCAGTCATCTGCGAACTTCGTTAGCCAAAGACCTTCTGTGATGGCCTATACTTCAGAGAAGTAGATACCAAACAGGAGAGGACCCAGGACTGAACCCTGTGGTACTGCACTTGTCACTGGTCTGAAGTTGGATTTGGAGTCTGCTACTTTCACAGTGTGGATTCTGTTAGTGAGCCAGTTGGCAACCCATCTTGTGACATAGGGATTTATACCTAGTGTAGTGAGTTTATCTATAATTCCTGAGTGGGGGATGGTGTCAAAAGCCTTGGCGAGATCTAGATAGGCTGTGTGAACCACTTTACCCTCATCTACGGCTTTGGTGACTGCTTCAAAGAAGTCTATCAGGTTTAGGAGACATGATCTGCCTTTTACAAACCCGAACTGGGTGGGGTCCTGAGTTTGGAGATTACCAATGCCATAGCCTTGCAGACCAGGCTCGTTAGGCTAATGGGGTGGTAGTTTCTGGGGTCTGTGGTGGCTCCCCCTTTGTGGAGTGGGATAACTGTCGCTGTGCACCATTCAGTGGGCACATAGCCTAAGGTGAGGTTATGAGTGAACATGGTACTTAGGTGGGGTGCCAGTTCATTCTGTAGTTCATGTAGAACACAGCCTGGGATGTTGTCAGGTCCCATGGATGCTGTGTTCTTGGCTTTGGATAGTGTGTTTTTTACCTGTGCAGCCGTGATTACAGGAACTTTGCATTCTTCTGGTATAGAGATGGACCCTTTAGGGGATGACAGGGGGGTTAAGTTAGCACTGAACCTATCTTCCAGGATGTTAGCAATATCAGTTGGTTCTGTATATTTAGTGCCATTGTGCTGTAACTCAGTGCAGATCTGAGTGCTGCCATTGAGATTCTTGACATAGCTATGGAATGTTTTGTGGTTGTCTTTAGAGTCAGTGGTGATTTTGTTTTCATAACTAGGTTTGGAGGATTTTATGAGGGATCTCAGCTTCTTACTGAGGCTGACCAGGGATTTTCTCCAATCATGGGATTTTACTCTTTTTTGCAACAGTTTCTTTCTTCTGTTGTAGAGTTTGTTTATGGCAGGGGACCACCAGATTGGCTTCCTTTTTTTGGAGGATAGCATCTTAGTTCTGTTAGGGATTGCACGATCCATGCACTCGTGTAAGTGCTTATAAAGTGCATTTGTGTAGGATTCAGCAGTCATACCTCTATTGTCCATCAGCATGGGTGTCGTGAAGTTTGCCACTTCTGTCTTAAGAAGTGTGAAGTTGGCTTTGGAGAAATTTTTTACTGTGGTTTCCCTAATGGGGGATGCGGGAGGGATGTGGATGTCTAGGGTGATTAGCTTGTGGTCGGATCTGATCAACGATGAATTGACCTCTGGTGTGGAGCACCGGTTGCCCATGTTGGTAATAACCAGGTCTAGGATATTGGTGCCCCTGGTGGGGGTGTGGATAAGTTGATCCATGGCATTGGAATTTATGAATTCCAGAAAACGTTGAGCACAAGAGTTGGTACATGAGTAGTTTTCCCAGTTAATGGTAGGGTAGTTGAAATCACCCATTATTAGGGTGTTAGGTTGTACCCAAATATTTTCCAGTGTATCAAGAAATGAGGAGTGGGAGTCCTGTGGCATGGTGAGGGATCTGTAGTAACCTACAATTTGGATTGTGGTCTTGCCCAGAGTTAGTTGCACTTGGATAATCTAGGATGCATTATGCTGAGCAACTAGCCTGGAGGTGTGGATATCCTTAATAAATATGAACATGCCTCCGCCTTTAGTGTTTCGATCTAGGTTAGGTGACCAAAAGGTGTTGTATGAATTATAGTCTGGTAATGCAGGGGTACTCTCTGGAGCCTTGAACCAGGTCTCTGTCTCCATTTTAAGGAGTGCCTCGAGTGAGTGCATTTTGAGGTTTAGACTTCTAGCATTGAGTAGCAATACCTTCAGATTCTTCTTGCCTGTACATGTTAGGGTGGTGAATTTGTCATTTGAACCTTGCCTAAAAAGGCACTATAGGGGTGGATAGAGCCTTAGCCAGTATCTGGAATGTCAGGGGCGACAGGTGCAGGCCATCTCTGGCAAAGCATTGTGGTTTGCTGATCATGTCATCTCAGGCAGACAGATACTGGATCCCCTTAGAATGACACCAGAAGCTTAGCCAATTGCTGAAGTCAATAATTTTGTCCTTGTACTGTGGTATCATTCTGGGTGATGGCAGGATGCTACTCAGGGCTAGGGTCATACCTGCCTGGGCTACAAGATCAGACAGCTCCTCCATGTCCCTTTTCATGTAGTCCAAGGAGGAACATCTCAGGTCATTCACACCGACATGGACAATGACAGAGTCATATTTGTACTTATTGTGGAGTGACCTGAGTGCATGCATTATGTGGTGGATCCTGGCACCTGACAGGCAGCTGACAGTAACTTTCTCCTTGTTTAGCCTGGTGAGTGGAACATCAGTGTGCCTGACTATAGAGTCACCTATGACTAGAGTGTTGGGTACATTGTTATGCCTTATGGGCTGTGGTTGAGTGGCACACTGAGTTTGTGGGCTATGTGTCATTTGGGTTGTGTTGGGGGGTGGAGGTTGCTTGTGTTTCTGCTTTGGATGTCCCTGTTGCTTGGGCAGGTTTTTACTGAGAGCCTCCGTGAATGTAGGTGTGTGTTTTGTGTTTCTATGTGTGTGTGTGTTTTGGTGGTGTAGGTTTTGAAGGACTATGTGCTGAGTGTGGTATGGTGCAAGTGTTTACCTTCTCCTCTTGACTGTCTAGTCCAGTCTTAGGAAGAGAGCTTTGCTTCCAGTTTGGCTATATAAGTGCATCTCTCACAGGTTGTAGTGTTGGGTGACAGGAGGAGAGGGTTGTCTGTGTACATGAGGCAATTACTGCATTGCCCCAAGATGCCCAGATTCATCGGGTAGATAGGAGAAACACCGGGATCTGACCCTTAGACATGCCTGGATAGGTACTTATTTGTCAAGTACTAGAAACTGTTTCCCTCTAGACAGTGAGGAAAGTTGAGTGCTGTAGTAATTTGTATTTATATGAACTGAAAGAGCTAGATCTTACTGATTCTATTGCAGGACTGTTTTACACCATTATAAATGAGGGGGGAATGGCTTCCCTTTATTCAATTGTGAAAACAGTAGTGATTGTACTACCCAAGGGAAAGGGTAACCCTGAATACTCCACAAATTCTATTCCCATTTCGTAGAGAAACATTAATAGGATTCCTGACAAGATGCTTAGAGTAAGGTTGAAAAGCTTATACGATCAAAGCAGTTAGGATTTGTAAAATAAATGTCCTCAACAGCCACTGCTGGGTTTTGTTGAATTTTTGTGGGAATTATGGCATGGCATGGACTTAGAAAAGTGAGAACCATATTATTTAACATATAATTGTTTTTTGACATAATAATTTGAAGTTTAATATTAACAGCAGTGAGGCAAAATATAAGCATAGGACATTTAGTGCAGTGTACATGGCCATTATCTGCATCCCTGAAAATCTGAACAATGGTTAATGGGTGATGGATGATCTAGGGAAGAAACTTTAGGAAGGGACAAGGCATTGATGTTCCCTGTCCCCTAGTCTTTCTCTAATAGTCAAAGAGAAGTTGATATAGAAACACAATGAATATTTATCCTCAAAATAAAAGGAAAGAATTGTTGAATGCCACATATTTAGGATGTAGAATATTTGCTGCTGGAAGTATTGAGGAAACGCCATGCTTTTGGGAGGAAACATTAATCAGATTTGTGTCATTGCCAACAAAAAATTTGTTGTAATTTGGGTAGGCAAGGCCCCAGAAAGAAGAGTGGTTGCTCGTTTGGAGGGAGGATACTTCATGATCAAAGTTTAGCCATCAGTAAGGAAAACTGCAGGAAAAAATAACAGAGACTTTGAAATGAAAGTTAGGAGGGGATTGGACCAGTGATGGAGTAGGTCTGTGTCATGATGAGGTATTCTTGAGGTCGAAGGAGTCATGATATTACCATGGTGATGTATTCACCAAGAAGTGTCTGACTGAGTTTCCTGGATAAGTCAGTGGGAAGACTGAAGAAACTCTATCACAAGTTTATTTTGAAATGTAAGAGGAGGAAATTACATGAAATCAGAAGGAGAATTTGTAAACAGATGGAAGGATGTGATAAACCTGATTTCAAGTGACATACAATAGCTACAAGCCTGTCTCGATGATTAATGGACATTATTAATGAGAAATTAAGGCATGTTAGATGGGAGGAGGAAAATGCAGTGCAGCTGATTTCTTTGTTTGGAATGTCTGAAAAAGTCACCAATAAAGATCATCAAAACAAATCTGGGATGGTGGTGTTAAAGACAGAGAAGAAAAATATCATGGGGACCATCAGGGACAGAAACTTTTCAGAAGTAATGGAGACAAAGATAAGCGAGTGAAATGAAAATGTGTTTACTGGCTTTTAAAATATTTGACTGTAACTGAATGCAATCTCTTGGAGATTTTGTCCTGAGGCCTTGGCTAATATGAACGGCATGCCAATCATGCCTCATTTCATATGCAGGTTCAGTTGTCAATCATCCGCGCCACACCCACTCCGGCACGAAACTCCGGGTGAGCCAGTAAAGTAAAATATCACCAAAAGGGTTATAAAATTACTTTGAAACACACTTGTAACTGCAAAAAGCTTACTTACAGCTGCTGGGATATCCACCATTCAACAGCACTGTTACGCACATCTGGTCTTGAGTATCGCACTACTAGGACCACTTTCATTTAACGGGACTCGGCAAATTGAGGTTTCGGCTTAGTGCGTTTTATTTCCTGTCATCTCGGCCATTTGATTTTCATAGAACTGTAAATTCGGTCAACCAATACATATGTGTATGAATATATATATATATATATATATATATATATATATATATATATATATGTATATATATATATATATATATATATATATATATATATATGAATGCATATGCATATATAGGTGCATTGCCTTTGTTCAATTCAAGTTTTATCAACACACTTTGATCAGTAAAACAGAAGGATGACAGCTGTGCAGCATCAGCAATTTCCCAGTTTGGGAAATATGCCCTTTCCGCAGGGATTATGTGATCTTGGAGTTGAAATACATAAATTGAAAGGTATGTGGGGGCACATGCAGAAGCGTGTTTATGCTTTGTTGTCAATGTATCCAAATGAAACCACAAAAATTACTCTGCCAATACTGATATATCAGAGACTGCACTGTATTCCAAACGCTTTATTGCAATATGAAATTCCAGACATTAAGCACTTTCATCCACACCCAATGTTGACTTCGTCAGAATGCCCAGTATACTAAACACGTCATTAAATACAATTACATTTGGCACCAAAACCACATGTAATTACTAGTTAAAATAATCAATCATCCAAAAGTTAAAAGTTGTAGAAATATATAGAAATGTTATAAAAATATATAAAGGTATATGAACTCAGTAAGTTAAAAGTTACATATTAATGTTACATATTTAAAGGGCTACAATACATTTAATCTAATATAAAATCAATTGTATCATTCTCAAAGTCACAATTAGTACTATTCATACCAATATTTATAAAATGACGTTTATGTAATAAACGTCCATTAGCCTAATTGTAGAACAGGTTTAATAGTGATGTACTCATTCAGCCCTGGTTCATTCGAGGCATCAGTATACATTTGCCAAATCACTTCCCTTTTGCTTAACAAGGCTTTATTATTACCCCCCGAGGGGACCTAAATCTACCTGATCAAGTATTGCAAACATAAATGTATGTGTCTCTCCACTTTTGGCAATGTGTCTATACAACGCATTGCTTTTATCTTTCCTTTTTATATCATATAAATGGTTGTATATTCTCTTCTTAAAATGCCTCTCCGTTTTTCCAATATAAAATCCAGGGCATATCATACATTTAGTCATGTAAATAACATTCTTTGTGTTACAATTACCATGCCCAAAGTGTATTTTAGTTCTGTTCACATTTTCCAGGACAACACTTCCCACTTCCCATATATAACTACACTGTCTACAGTTTTCACATCTCTTAGTATATCTATTCTGCTGCCTCATCTCAATGCCCCTATTAAATGTTTCAAATATATTCTTTAGATTACATGCCATCTTATAAACATAGACTGGCCGCTCACCCACTATCTCTCTAATTCTACTATCTACTGCTAGTATATTCCAATTCCTACTTAATATTTTTTGAACCATGTGTACCTGTGGATTATATTCCAATACACATGCCCTCCTGTAGTGAGTGACTTCATTTGTACTATTGTTCATACTGATGGGCAAACCTTTCCCTAATATGTAATGATATTTCTTTCCCCATTCGCTTATTATATATTGTTTGACATTGTCCAACATTGACATGGGTTACCCACTCTCTACAAAAAATGACCTAATGGTGTTTATTTCATCAACCATATCTTTATATATAGAGGTTGTTATGGCTGCCCTTATACACTGCCCCTTATAAATATTCTTCATCATCGTCCTTGGGGGATAACTACTGTAATCTAAATAATTGTTTGAAAAAGTATGCTTTTGATATATCCGTGACTTGAATCCTGTAGGTGTACTCAATATATATGTATCTAAATATGCTATACCATCTACATTGATGTTGTAGGTAAACTTTAAAAAACTGAGAATATACAACCATTTTTATGATATAAAAAGAAAGATAAAAACAATGCGTTGTATTGACACATTGCCAAAAGCGGAGAGACACATGCATTTAAGTTTGCAATACTTGATCAAGTAGATGTAGGTCCCCCGGGGGGCAATAGTAAAGCCTTATTAAGCAAAAGGGAAGTGATTTAGAAAATGTGCGGTAGTGGTGCTGTGGTAGCGTTGTCGCCTCACAGCAAGACGTTGTCGCTTTCGATTCTCAGCTAGAGCATCTTCTGTGTGGAGGCACGCGTGAATGGGCATGCCTTCATTGAAGGTTGTGCATCAGGGCTGGTAACTCGGCACGTAAAAATCCACTACCAAACATTAGCGGACCGGAGTTCTGCTGTGGCAACCCCTAACCGGGATACGCCGAAAGACACAACAGCATACTGATGCCCCAAATGAACCAGGGCTGAACAAGTATATTACTATTAAACCTTTTCTACAATTAGACTAATGGACGTTTATTACATAAACGTTATTTTATAAATATTGGTATGAATAGTACTAATTGTGACTTTGAAAATGATACAATTGATTTTATATTAGATTAACATGTATTGTAGCCCTTTAAATATGTAACATCAATATGTAACTTTTAATTCACCGAGTTCATATACCTTTATATATTTTTATAACATTTCTATATATTTCTACAACTTTTAACTTTTGGATGATTGATTATTTTAATTTGTAATTACATGTGGTTTTGGCACCAAATGTAATTGTATTTAATGACTTGTGTTTAGTATACTGGGCATTCTGAGGAAGTCCACACTGGGTGTTGGTGAAAGCGCTTAATGTCTGGAATTTCATATTGCAATAAAGCGTTAGGAATACAGTGCAGTCTCTGATATATCAGTTTTCACAGCGTAATTTTTGTAGCTTTGTTTGGATTTGTTGTTAGATTACGCTTGAATATTTTACTTGTTTGTTGTCATTGTCAGTATTTTCATTGTTTAATATATTAGATATAGATGACTCTAGATCACTATCTGTATCTGCATCTACATATCTATATCTACTCTATATAACAATATATCTATATATACATATCTATTTATATATATAGATATATATATAGGTATATAGATATATACATACAGGAACATTTACTTTTGGCTGTCATAGTAAGCAGCTAGAAATATTCCAGCATATAATTTAAGCCACTTGAGAGGGTCTTCAAAAGAAATCTACATGACTTTTTCCCCCTTAATTAATATGTATTTTAATATCTTAGAATGTGAATGGGTTTCCCAGCCCAGTCATTTGTTTGAGTCTGGTTATTTTCTTAAGTAAGGGAAGAGCAAACTATGCATCCTTCTCGTGCTGGAAACACATTTGTCTAATGATGTGTATGATAAATTAAATGGATTTAGGTTTATGCAAATATTTTTTTTCATCCTATCCCACATGGGGATATAGGGGAATGGGTTATTACAGTAATTAGAACTAGAATGCCATTTGCACTGGGAAAACAAAGACTTGACAAGGAGAGAAGAGCTCCTCTTTGTAATAGGATAAAGGAATTAATATAACTACCCTATGTGTTCTCCCAAGCACTAACTAATCCTCACTTATAAAGCTTTCATGGTAACGGTTGATTTATCAAGAATGGATAACAACTTGGGCAAGTAAGACTATATACTGGTGTTTTCAACTAGAGACTTTCATACTGGTTGTCAGAGGTATAGACTTCCAACACAAAGGAAATTTGTTCATAGGTACATACCATTAAGGGATTGCTGGGCATACTTCAGGCACTGCAATTATGACAATCAGCTTGATCATTTCTCATATATATTCCATGTTTTCCCAAAGACTAGTAAGTATTTCATATCTAAAGAAAAACTACATTTAGTCAACAGCTTAAACAAATTTCCCATCATGGTTTACGGTCCTGCTCTGCTACTCTTAAAGCTATGGTTAGGTAGAACAAAAATCAGAAAGCAATATTTCCTTTTGTAAATGGGATCCATTTATCAGAAAGCTGTTCTTAATTTTAATAGGTCAAAAAAATCGTATATACTAGCTCTTGTAATGTATTTCAAGTGGTTTTAACAAGCTACCCAAAGGATTATACTATAGACAGAACTAGGAATATAAGAGGTATATTCAAAAGTTATCAAGAAGAATTTTGCAAGCTCATGACAGTTTAATTAACAACATTAATGATTCAGAGAAACAAATACATGTACTTAGGATCACAGGATCATAGGAAGTTACTAGGCTATTGGCCCTGAGGCCCTTATAAGCCTAGCCAAGAGTTTAGCCCATGCTTAGATAAGTCAGCACCCAAAGCCCCTGTCCAGCAGGGACACAGGTGGAATTCCAGGGGTGTATTTTCTGTTTCCCATCCAGTTATCCAGGTTGCACTTAAAAAGGGTACTCCACCAAAAAGTCCTATTGATGTCACAGACCAGGTTGAGGTCACACATATGGGTTACTCGAGTGGAGCTTGACGTGTGGATATGCAGCAGTCCCATCAAGGCGGGATTTGAGGAGTCTGTATGAAACTGAGTAGAGGGACAGGACCTTTAGCATATCTGGGTAGGATAGATGTTTGACACCCTGGATTCTCTTGGTGAGGAACCTCTGTGGTCTCTCCCGCTGCTGCGTGTGCCTTGCAAGGTGCATGCTGAATAGGGCATTGTACTCAATAATTGGCCTTCTAAAGGAAGAATACAGGGATGCTATGACCTCCTTGTCTCTGGATAAGATACCCTTACTTATGAGGTGGGCCATGTAGAAAGCTTTCCATACAACAGAAGCAACATGGTGGTCAAAAGTCAGGTTGCTATCAACCTGGGTGCACAAATCCCTCACTAAAGACTGCATGCTTAGGATGTTATTAATGTGATAATATGTGGGGACGTTAATCTTCCCAAAGGTGATGATGATGCATTTTTTGTCATTCAGCAAGAGACCATGTTTCTGGCACCAGTCATTTGTTTGTGGGAGACCTCTTGGAGGATGTCCACATCACTTGGGGAATTGATTATTGCTCCCAGCATGCAGTCATCTGCAAACCTGGGCAGCCATACCCCACTGTTTTGGCATACACCTCAGAGAAGTATATCCCAAATAACAGAGGCCACAAGACTGATCCCTGGGATACGTCACTCATTACCAGTCTGCTGCTTGAGGTGGCTTCCCCTATTTTAAATAGGTGGGTTCTGTCAGTGATCCAGATTGCTACCCATCTGGTAACATATGGATTGATAGGATAAGAGAAATGGGCAACAAGGTAGATCAAGCTGGGGTCACAGAAGACTAAGACACTTCAAAATGTTCCCAGTAAATTAGATGTTTCCTGCATTAAAATTTAGACAGCAGATTGCAAATGGGACCATTTACCAAATTTAGGGGCATTTATCTGTGAGGTTGAACACTCCTACAGCAATGACTGGATCTTTTGTCACTTATTATACTGGGCTATACATGTGATAGACTTTTGAAGAGCATGAAAGAAAAATTAACACAATAACACAATAACACAATAAATAATACCTCTTTAAATTTACCTAAGCTAAATTCAGAACAATCCTTCTATTTATTAGAGGAAATTACTAAAGATGAGGTAGAATTACTATTAAAGAAGTACACAAAATATATATAAAGACCCTGGTCCAAAAGACTTGCTCTTGGAAATGCAAGCTTTGGGAAGATAGCAATTTGTTAATAACTTTACACTGTCAGCTAATGTTGTCCTTACTTATTAAATGCCCTTTTCTCCTGGAAACAAGCAGCCATTTCTGCATTTTAAACAGGTAAAAGGCCCGACTCAAGCTAAATCTATTGGTTAGTTAGTTAGTTAGTTAGTTCTTTCGTTAGTTAGTTCGTTAGAAAGATAGTTCCTTTTCTGATAACCAGGTAGCTGGGCTGGCCTGTTGACCCTTTTCAGCTATGACCCAAGCTACAGGAACAGACATACAATAGTTTATCACAAAATCTATTAGACCATTCAGCAAATACCTAACAGTGAAGCATGCAATTAACTATGAGTCAGTACATTTGCAGTAAAACTGACCAAAAGAAAATAACAGGTATTATACATAACACAGATGTGCAAAACCAAGCATGATTGTCATTATTGTTATTGTTATTATTATTAGAATTATTATTATTATTATTAACAATAAAGTAGTATAGAGTCCATCTTGCATCTGACAATGGATTCCTAGATGACATTATCCATTGTCATAGTAACAGTTTTAAGTAGATTCTTGCAGGAGATATACTTTAACAGCATCTTTATAGTTTCTATTGGTTTCTGAACTTTTTTAATTTCACTAGGTAAGTAGCATGTCTCAACCTAGATAAAGATCTTTTAAAACCAATATCTAGCTTAAATTGCAAAGGCGAATCATTTACAGCAATGTTAGATAAAAGTCTGGCCAGGTTTCTTCCCCTCATCATACATCAAGGTCAAACAAGCTTGATATCCTTAAGTACTACATTTGATAATTTGATACGAGTGTCCTCATTTATATAGGATGCCACAAGAACAGGTCAGCTTAAATGCAGATAAGCCTTCTAAATGAGTTTACAAGTCTGTTTATCTGCACTGTAGTTAAATTCCATGGGAAGGATATAAATATGGCACAGATTATCTCCTGTTATCAACTTATCTAGGGGAGCAAGGGAGGGCTGTCACCCTTCAACTGCTTAAATGCATTGTATGTGGAATCTCTGACATTCAGGTTAAGTAGAGTTACTTTCAGAGGGTCCCCAATGCAAGGTTCAGAGTTTATGATTTTATTGTATGCAGATAGTCTCATAATTAATTTCTCAACTAAGATGAAGATTTGCAACTAATCTTTCAGGAGATTCAGGAATTTGGGAAATTAGCAGGAATAAAATACATACTTTAAAGATAAAGACAGTAAAACACTTAACAAAGAGCCTTACCCTAGGCTAACTGACAATTACTCATTTTTAAATGAACCTAATAGATTTACTTCCTTCAAACTGAATTTAATTAACACTTTAAGCACCTCAGAAGAATTGATGCACAAACATATCTTGCAAAGACATGAAGAATTATTTAAGAGATGAGATAGAGCTTATCTGGATTTTATACAAATGATACATGCTTTAACTTGGTTTGTTCTACATTTAGTATTGTATGCAGTGCATGGTTTATTTTTACCTCTCTGTACAGATTTGTTCCCTAAACCTAAGAGAGAAACCTATGCTGATTAAAGCATCAATATCATCTGGTGGATTAAGTCTGCCTAACTGTCAATTTTATAGTAGGTTGCTAAACTAAAAAGGGTACAGGACATTCAGGTCAAGGGATATAAACCTACTTGGAAATGAATACTTTTGGCACATATTGGTAGAATAAAAGAGCTATATGATAAAATAAAAAAAAAAGAAATGAAAGAATCAATTTGGAAAATACTTGCCATTTAGTTCTCCCATACTACATGTAATAAAAGGGGTAGTAAAATAAACCAGTACTAGCAAATTAGGTAGAGGAATTTTTTTCTATAGCAATGATGAAAAAAGTAGAACTTAAACCCCCCCCAAAAAATCTACAGATTTTAAAGGGATGCTTGAGCTTAATCTCTTTTAATTTCTTTTTTTTTATTTGATATTTGATTATCAGGAAAGTCTGTCTGGGCAACAGACCCATTTTCATTAGAGGCCTGCAGAGAAAAGCTCCATAAACATGAAATACAATTTATATACTTACATGCGGTGGTGGTGCTGCGGTAGCATTGTCGCCTCACAGTAAGACGTTGTCCTGTTCGATTCTTAGCTAAAGCGTCTTCTGTGTAGAGACATGCGTGAATGGGCGTACCGTCGTTGAAGGTTGTGCGTCAGGGCCGGCAAATCGGCATGTAAAAATCTACTGTCAATCATTAGCGGACCGGAGTTCATAGGTTCATAGGTTCATAGGTTGGTACTAGGCTATCAGCCCTAGGGCCTATACAAGCCTAGCCATAACAATTCCCTGGCTATTTCTTCCCACACTATTTACTTCCCTGGACCCCTGTCTAGCAGGGTGACTGACGTGATCCCCGGGGTGAATTTCCTATCTCCCATCCAATCGTCAAGGTTCCTTTTGAAGAGGACCAAAGAGGCACTCTGCTTGACATGTATGGGCAATCTATTCCAGAGTCTGGGGAGTCTCTGGGTCAGGAACCTATCCCTCCAGCATGTTTTGTTTATTGTGATGACAAGGTTTAGATCCCTGGAGCGTGTGGCTCTGAGGGATTGGGATTTCTTTAAGTGTAGCATGTCCAACAGCTCTGGGTTTGACATGGCCTTGTATGTTAAGCAAAGATCGCCTCTGAGTAGACGATATGCGACAGAGTATAGCTGGAGTTTTTTAAGGCGGTCAGCGTAGGGCATCTGCTTTAGGCCTGTGATTCTTTTAGTGAGGTATTTCTGTGGCCTTTCCAGTTGTTGCAGATGTCTTGAGAGGTACATACCAAACGGGGCATTGTATTCTATAATGGGTCTAATGAGGGATGAGTACAGTGGGACAATGACCTCCTTTTTTCTGGATGGTGATCCCTAACTGGGAAAAGCCAAAAGACACAACAACACAACAACATAATATCACTTTTGTTATTAGAAATTTGTGCAATTAACAGATTGTACAATGGAGCAGAATAGGAATAAATGGCTAATAACACAAAATCAGTTCATAGACTATATACAGTGACAGTGCAGGAGACTAAATATACAGTGACAGTGCAGGAGACTAAACATAACAGCTCAACACTGGTAATGAAATTTAAACAAAATAAAATAATAGACATGACTTGAGAATGCAGTTAAATATAACAAAAGAGGAAAAAGTAGGAATAATATACAATGAAAAGGGTTGCAAATGGTGCGGCCTTCACTCAGCAGAGTGTCATAGAAATTTTTCTGGCTGACAAATTCAGCTCAAACTTCACCCTTCAAACTCCTCTTCTCTCCCGAGAAATACCTACTAGCATACCCCTCAACTACTAACAAGGAGCAGGTCCAGGCGGTGATGGATAAGGCCAAAAAACACAGCCGCAATGGGCTCCAAAAATATCCTGGGATGCCTCCTAAATAGCTTGAAACATAACCTATCAGGACCACTTGAGTCACTTTTCATCTACTGCCTCAAAACAGACTTTGTACCATAAGAATGGAGGACTGCAATGGTTATTCCACTTCACAAGGGTAGGCAATTAGCCAACTCTAGAAACCACAGGAGTATCAGTCTGACTAGTCTAATACCCAAAACCATGGAGCAGATTATCATGTAAATGATCAACAAAGACATAGGCAACCTTCAGACACTGGATCTAACCCAGTTTGGCTTTATCAAGGGAAGGTCATACCTACTAAACCTGGTGAATTTCTTTGAAAAGATCAGCAAGGCAATGGATGAGGGGAAAATGCTGCATACCACCTACATGAACCTGGCTAAGGCATTTGATACAATACCCCACTCTATTATAGTTGATAAACTCACCAAACCGGGAATAAACCTCTACATAACTTGCTAGATTGCTAGATGGTTCACAGATAGGACCAGAAAGTCAGGAATAGTGATACCACCCCCTCTAAGAGACCATTCACTAGCAAGGTAGCTCTGGTATTCATGCTGGAACTGCTCCTATTTGGAATCTACTTCTCAGAGGTAAAAGGTAATGTCAAGGACTTTTGGCTGACCAAGTTTGTAGATGGCTGCAAACTGGGACTTATCATAGATTTCCCCCATGACCCAAACATCTTACAAGAGGGTCTAACACAGACAAATGACTGGTGCCAAAGCCATGAACTAAAACTCAATGCTAAGAAATGCATTACAGTGCCTTTTGGGAAAACTGCCACCCAGACTAATTACTTCATCAATAAGACACCCCAAAGAGCTGACTCAGTAGTCAGGGATCTGTGAACATATATAGACAGTTATCTGGCCTTTGCCCAACATGTGGCCAAGGCACTAAGAAAATCATTCTATGTTGCCCAACTTATAAGTAAGGGCATGGCATCCAGGTCCAAGGAAGTTATAGTGGCACTTTATTCGGCCCTTATCAGACCCATAATTGAATATAATGCCCTCTTGACAAAATGAACAGTGTCAGAACCACTAGATCCAAGGATTTAAATTTTGCTTGTGACATAAGACATGTTGGCAAGACAGATATGCGTCTCAGAGGATCCCCATGCTCTGGAATAGGTTCCCCATTCATGTGAAGAAGAGTCTGTCCTTAACCCTATTTAAGTATAACCTTTGCCAGTGGATGGGAAATCAGAAATTCCCTCCAGGTCTGGCCCCCATGTCTCTGATAGTTTGCGCACTACTGCCTTCCTCTCTCTAACATACCCCCACACACACACACACACACATATAATCTCTAGAAACGTCTTAACTAATATACACCCTCCTAATAAATGCCCATAATCCGTAGAAGCACAACTGGGTTAGACTGCATGGCAAGGCTTATAAAAGCCCTAGTGGTTATTGGCCTAGTACATACCTATGAATCTATGTTTATATTCACATGTAGTAAGCCATTGTGTATAATTCAACCTATGTTTTAAGTGTGATTATTTATCTTTCATATTTGTCTACATCTCCAGAGAATATATTAATAGGTATTATTATATTCAGGCATATAATGTGCTTTCTACACTTTCTTTCATTGTTTATCTATTAAACATTAAATGACTGAAATCCAAACATGAAATGAAGAAAATGCCACACTGATGTGATCAAGGATTTGAAAGACAGTTAATAATGTTTCTAAATGATTTTCTTTAATGATATTGTATATTTACTAGGATCTCGTCTTCCTCCAAACCTACCACATTGCTCTAGAGGAAATATTAGGAAATAAACTTCACCAGAGGAAACAGCAAATGAATCTGACATACTGGACCTTAAAGTATGAAGAAACGTTTTACCTAGTCATGTGAATTTCTTTTTCTAAGGTGTGAAGCACAAGGAGTTATGTTAATTATCTGCTAATGGCCTTTGTGGGGACACTTCACATCTCCCTGAGTGAATGAATTCAGAAATAAATGAAGTTGTAGTGCAGATCTGAAACACAGCTGAACATATCTCCCTTAGAAGTATGTGAGAACTCACAACTTCAAAACATTTGGCAATAACATACCAAAATAGTTTAATGTCAGAAAAACAGAGATCCTGACTAAATGAAAGGAAATGCAATAGGCTATTACAAATTTAAACAGCCAGATAATCCCACTGATGTAGCCAGAAATCTGTTATTTATATTTAAACCTGATTAAACACATTTTCTAATCTCACCCCCCCCCACATAGATTTAAGAAATGTACTCTTCATTTTCACATGTTGCATCTATACTCATATCTGTGTAAAAGATAAAAGTTTAGATACTATAACATGGACTGGGCTCTCTGAGCTATTGTGTTTCAATGATGTATAATGTTTGCAACTGGGAGTGTGTCAGTATGTTTTGTGATGTAAAACGCTTGCAACTAGGATTGTGTCTGTGAGGTTTGTTTTCATTTATATAAATATATGATTGCTTATGTTGTAAGTGATGTTTTAATAAAGATGTTTCTTGTTTTTAAAAAAGGGGTGGGAATTGAATAATCTATGTAATGTTGCTTAGATTATATAATATATAGCAATATATGTGAAGCATAATGTTTGTTCATTTTAACTTGTTAACACGGTTTGATTACTTTTATATAAATGTAAATGTGCCTCTTTCACAAGTGATAATTCAATAAAGGTGTTAAAAAAGTGATGATCATATAAAGATAATTTAATTAATTAATTATTTTAAAAGATACATTGAGTTAAGTACATGAATTATGCCAGACTGCATCTTTTATGTTTAATCTAACTTTTGACCAAATGCTCTTTGACTGAAACAGAGATGGGGAGCTCTGATGATTTTAGCATTCTTTGCAACTCCCCCTTCCAAAAACAAAAAAATCTGCCACAGCATCCCATTACTGGTTATATTTGTCACTTTTACATGTGTGTGTATTATAAATAGCAAAGCATTCTGTTTGCAGTTTAACTGCATAAATGCATGACATGCTGTAACACCATGACGTGCTATATTTAAGCATTTTACAGTTACATAAAGAATCTTATAACACACCTGCCGTGATATATTTAAGCATTTTACAGTTACATAAAGAATCTTATAACACACCTTTCATTAATATGTGTATATTACTGTTTTACTGCCTCTGAAGCATGCAGTTTTGACTTCCAGTCTTGAATGTGTATTTACATTTGGGTAACGTACACTAAAATGGACTAGAAAAGAAAACATAAAATAAATGGACTGGTAAACCTGTAAACCCAGTACACAGACAGACTGTTATTCTGTTTTACTTTTTCTTTAATTTGTGAAATGTGATGGACAAATAGTGTGCATGTGAGTGTGTGTGTGTGTGTGTGTGTGTGTGTGTGTGTGTGTGTGTGTGTGTGTGTGTGTGTGTATGTGTGTGCTTCAAATATAAAGATACAGCAAAGCATAACATATAAAAGTATACATAAACTTTGTTTCCTCAGAAAAAAAATTAAAGAAGAAAGTGAGCTCCTGTGCAAAACCTTGTAGTAGCTTTTCTGTAAAGAAGCAGCAAAGTTTTGTCAGTATCCAATAGGTGCCTTGTATGCATTGCCCGCTACTGAGAATCAGTTCATTTTCATTTATTTTGCTTGTTTTATTACACTTCTAGTCAGAAGTAATTATATTAGAGCTGTCAGTTAGTAGTAGTGTTAGAGCTAGCTTTATAATAATGAGCTTTTTTCTAGTATATCTGGCTGTTTATAACTCTTTCTTTTTTTATTTTATAGTTTTCTGCGCTATAAAAATTATATGACACATGGTCTAATACTCCTTATATCAAACCTGAAAATATCAAGCAAAATGGCTTGAAACTCAAATCACCAAAAATTAAAACACACACACACACACACACACACACACACACACACACACACACACACACACACACACACACACACACACACATTCAGCATTTTTTTGTAGGTGACAATCACCTCTACACCCCCCACCACATCGCCTACTAATTATATAAACCAACTCCAAGATCTTACTACAGTGGGGAAAGGGTAAATATCACACTCCACACTATTCCATAATCCCACAAATAACAAAATATGGCAGTATGCTGGCTTTTTTCTTTGTGAATATTTTACATCTGGACTACCTAAAGGACACTTGTTATAACGTACCTGTCATTTCTTATGTAAAGATCTTTTTAATTCAGTCTGAAAAGCTTGTGGCTGTTTTCTTATGAATTTATAGAAGAGTAATTGCCTTGAAGTATAATTGTTGGAGCCACTGTTTAAAGATAGACTACTTAACCATAGCCATTGTGAAATAATATAACAGCTAGTTCATTTTTTTAAGAGAGCACAATAATTTATACCCTTGGTATGTCTGACAGGTCTGGCTAGTGGTTGTGAGTTACAGTAAAAACAGGAATAGGCTGTGAATCTGAAGGGGACTGTTCTCCTAGTCCTCTCTCCTGGAAATTAGAGGGAGTGCGCAAGTGTGTATATATAGAATATTTTAGCTGAAATGCATAACACTGTAAGACACCAGTCTGTACGTAAGATGATCAAACCTCTAGATGAGCGAAAGTCTGTTTTCAACAATTCGAATTAGCAAATGACAAAATGCCAAACTCATAACAGCAAATGTTAGTGTGCATTCACTGTTGTAAATTCGGCATTTTGAGTGGAGATCGCACCACCGTGGGGATTGGAACATATACCCTTTCCCTCGCTGTAGTGCAGTATCGGAGTTAGTACATATAATGGGGGGTATAACGGTCACTGGAGACATATGGAAGTGACGAGTGCTTCGCACAAAGTCGACATTCCTTTGTCAACTTTTTTTTGTGTGTGTGCACCAAGTTCACATTTTCTGAGCATTCGGCTTTGCACTTTCGACATTTCAAGTCAGGTAAGTAAAAATTTGCACAATATATAGGTGTATGTCTTTTTATAGAAACTCATCTTATTGAAAGTCAACTTATTGAATCTCGGCTTATCAAAACTCAACTAATTTAAACCTGAAAAACGAATAAAAAAATGTTTTTGTACAGTGCAAAATGATTTTTGATTACCAGTATGAGTTTTCTTAAAGATATAGAAATAATATTGCAGTTTGCTTTATTACAGTGTACTGTATTATGTGAGCTGGTGGTATACTTACAGGGTTTTTTCCCTTTCTTTCACTGAAGTGTGGTTGTGGAGTTGTTATATGTCAATTAGGGGGTTACAGGGGTGGATCTCTTCACATGTAGGTACAGGGGGGCTTACGCCTTTGCAAAAACATTTGCTCTGTTTTTTGATTTTTTTTTGCATTTGTTGCTTTAGATAAAATGAGTTGGATAAGTTGCGATTCAATAAGCTGAGTTTCTATAATAAGACTAATACCTATATATAAATAAATATATATATATAATATATATATATATATATATATATATATATATATATATATAGATATAGATAGATATATATTCATATCTATCTGTCTTCCTATCTATCTATCTATCTATCTATCTATCTATCTATCTATCTATCTATCTATCTGTCTATCTTTCTTTGCATGACCACTTAGCTGAAGCCCATTTTCACTGGTATCCTGGAGTGAAAAACTTCATAACAATAAATATAATATGGAACTGAAATAATACAAGAATAAAACTGTGTAGCATGATAACATGGTTATAAAATCATAGCAAATAAAATGCAATATAAAATTGCATTGCATACAAACATAATACATGAAATAAGACAAACAAAAAGCTGCCACACTAGAAACATTTACAAAACCAATTTACTATGCCTACCTAATGAACAGTATAGTGCGACAGTTTAAAGACATTTCAGATTTTTGATTATAGGACATAGAATAATATATAATGAAAATAATAGTTGTTGTAAGAGAAAATGTTAACAAAACAAATCCATTCTATGTGTCATATGACATGGTGACTCCACCTGAACAGCAGACTAGGATTTTATCTGTTGCATTCACAACTCTCATAACTGTTGGGATGATAGTTCCAAGCTGAGAAGTCAACGAAGGAAAGTATACACAGCATTCCCTAGCTTACAAGGAAGCAGGTCTCATAGGTAATTAATTCAGAGTTGATGGCCAGGAGATGAATATTAGCAGCTAGTCCGATTCCAAATTACTGTGGGCTGAAATAGAGAAACCTTAAATAAGACAAGTGGCTGGAGAAGTGCAATTCTGGAAGTCAGTCACAGCATTCTGGTATCAGAATTAAATCTGCTGGGTCAGTCGCACCATTCTGGTATCAGAAGTAAGTCTGCTGGCTGATTAAACTTGAAGAGGAAGGACAAGGATAATTCTGGCCACAACAAAGAAGCCTGTTGTTACCATTGCCCCAGAGAAAGTGGGAGGAATTGTTTTATGACTTGCTTTTATGCTGTTTGACAGTTATCCTGTGGAATGTGTTAGTTTCCTGTAAGCATTGTATTGTTCTTTAGAACCACATTGTAGCACTACCTGGAGGCTTGATATAAACTGAACATGAGGTGTGTATGTTGTTTGGGGTATTCCCCCTTCCCAAGCCTAAAGGCAGACAGTCTCTTCTTTCCTGTTGTTTTTATAAAATAACCCCAGAATTACACAAATCCACGCACCTTCGGATTGGTGCAAGGCCAAAAAACAAGATGCAAAAGAAACAAATGGCCAGCACACAAAGTCAGCTCTCCATATATTTAATATAATCCATTCAATTTACTGTAAATGCAATACTGTAAAATCAAATAAATCTGATACGTCCCCATAAAATAAGGGATGTAACCATAAACAAAACACCCTAAGGGTGAATTGTAACTAACATACCAGTTTTGGCATCAAGCCTTTATCATTGCAATAACATCAACCAGTCTTACCTTGTTAAATACATAACCCTTTGATCCTATTAGTTTTTATAAATGTTCATGAAGATCTCGTGCAAATAAAGCACCCGATTTTATGATTTACATGTTTTGTTTTTGATCTAACAAAGAATGCCATCCAGCCTTGTTCTTCCTATTTAAAAATATTTTATCAATAATAATAAAAGTAAGTTTTGCCAAAGTATGTTTTATAGTCCCCAGGATTCAGCAAGCTCTGCACAGCATGCAGGAATAGTGCAAGAGCTGCTGGAGTCAATATGGCCACCGAGAGATCCAGGAACAAGCTCTCGGGACGTGCACGAGTGCTCCTGCACTATTCCTGCATGGACACAGCCCTTGTATGCTAATTACCCCATTTGCAGGTAAAACACATGCAAATGAGGTGAATTAGCGATCCAGGAAGCTGGCAGCCGTCCATGCAGGATTAGTGTAACCTGCAGAAATGTACTTGGTTATTAACCAAGAACATTTCTGCAAACTACAAAACGTAGCCATGACAACTTCATATAAAGAGTGCATATAATGTAGATGGCATGCCAATGGCCAAATATATGGCCAATGGAGTGGAAAATAGTTTCAAAATAAAAAATAACTTTTATTTTTTTAGGGCAATTTTGGCAGTTTAAGGGTAGGGCAGTGGTGCGCAAACAGGATCAGGCCAAAAATAAAACTAAAACCTTGAAAAAAGCTTTTTCTGCAAAATCACAATTTTGCCATTATAGTCAATGGCAGGCAGAAGACAACAAGGCCAGTGAATAGTGGTTGCTAAGGGGGGAAGGCTCAGTATCAGACTTGTAACTAGGCATTAACAGTCAATTCTATGCAAATGAGGGAAATGATACTGAATCACAGATTTCCCCTCATGGCTAGCCTGCACCCAACAGTGTAGGTGCAGGAAAACCATGGTGCAGGCCTAAGAGTTAGCTGACATCATAGAGGGGTGTGCAAGGCATACTGTAAGCTTATTGAAACTCTGTGGCTTGGGTTTGCCTTTAGCTTAGCACAGCTAAAGAAGGGTGTGTGTCTGAAGCTGCCTAGCAGTATTTACATTGCCCAAACGGGTATGTGCACTGCAGACTGGATTTTAAACAAAAAAACCCCAAAAAAATGGAAATAGCAGCTCCGTTCACATCTGAGCACTCTGTTTCTGTGGTGTGCTTCGGAGCTTAAACAGGAAGGCAATGGGAAGAGAAAACAGCAGTAGGAAGATAATCAAGGAGAACTAGCATAGCTGGCAGGTGAAATGTATCAGAATCAGCCAATTACACAGGCAGCAGCCCAGCCCAGCAAACTAGTATAAACTATGCAAACACTTTTCCCTCTGGTTTTTCTCACAAACTCTACACCACTGGTGTACATAGATGGAGAAATTTTACCTAACAAAAGCAAAAAAATGATAGGGGCTGCATTCGCTCTCATAAATCAACGTGTGGAAGAGGCTGAGGGTGGTGAGGATGAGAATGCTGATGACCAGGGTAACCTACCAGGGGCTACATGAGCTGGAGATAGTGGAGCACTATAGGGTGGACAGGGACCTCCTACAGCAAATTGTTAGCTGTGCCGGCCACTCCTCACACACAGAACCAACAGAGGGAAACCCATCCCAGTGGATACCAAGGTATGTGTAGGCTTAAGAATATTAGCCAGAGGTACCTTCCAAAGGCCAACTGGGGATATCATGGGGTTCTCACAGGCATCAGCATCCAGGGTACTCCACCAGCTCCTGGATGCTTGTGAGCACATATATTTCCTCAACACCCATGAGGCGATGACCAGCAATATGCATTTCTTCCACCAAATAGCAGAATACCTTGAGGTAGTGGGAACTATAGATTGCATGTACATACACATCAAAGCACCACCTGCTGATCTGGGTAGAGTCTACATAAATCACAAGGGCTTTCCTTCTATCAACTGCCAGGTTGTGTGCAATGCCCAGGGCATTATAATGAATGTGTGTGCTGGCAGCCCTGGAAGCTATCACGACTCCCACATCTGGCATATGCCGCACCTCTGCCAGAGATTTGACAATGGGGACATCCCATATGGCCACCTAGTGGGGGATGCTGGTTACACACTGGAGCTGTGACTGATGACACCCATCAGAAATGCACACACACTGAACAAGAACTCCATAATGAGGCACATGCACAGACCAGAATCATAATAGAGCGTGTGTTTGGGATGCTCAAGTCACGGTTCCAGTGCCTGGGCATATCTAGTGGAGCCTTGCAGTACTCACCAGCTACATGCACCCAGATTGTCATTGTATATGCCATGCTACACAATATGATCCTGTGGAAAGAGCTGCAGCAGGAACAGCATGGGGCAGGGCCACGCAGCCCCCCACCATTGCCAAGGCCTGCACAGGCACAGAGTGACTTGAAGGAAGAACAACCTGAGCCTGCTCCAGTAGGCAGAAGGAGGCATGACCAGTATGCCCAGGCCTTGGCAAAGAGGCAACGCATAGCACATACACTGACATGGTAGGAGCCTAGGGAATAACACTTCACTCCAACTCGCACATACAGTAAAAGGGATGCGAAACATGACACTACCTGTGCTTAACCATGTATAAGGAGTGTACTATGTGCATCCAACACAGTCAGCCCTCCAGCACCATCCTCAATACTGGCAATGCCACAAGGTAAGTCACACTCACTATCAATTGCTGAATGTAGTAGTATGTTCTGCTACCTTTATCTATGGTATGGATGTGAGCATGTTAGGGAATTGGGTGGCTGAATGGGATGGCAGCAGATAGTAGACACCTATATCGGCAGCATGAAATCCCTAACAAATTCTGGTGTCAACATAGTAGACAGCACTAGACAAGGTGACAAAACCCACTGCAGGACATGTGGTGGGCGAGATGTTTGTTCATAGGACACACGCATGCATGTCAGTGAGGCTCACATACCCAATAACAGTCTCAGCCAGCAGGACAGGTGTAGACAAACACAAATAAAGGCTGTGACAAGGCCTCTGCTTGATGTCTATGATGAACAGCCCCCCTCCAGACCTACACAGACAGACTAGAACAAGTCAGGCAGTGGGATGTTAGTTCTGAAGTTTAAGAAGTCTGATACTGAAATGTAGGTCAATAAAACCTAAGAATTGTAGTACACTGATATGCCTCTAGTCTGCATGATAGGTCAGAATACAGAATGAAATGGGGTAGCTGAAATACCAGTACAGTCATAGCAAATGTTTACAGTTGTCAGATGTGCCCACCCTTCCCCCCAATCCTACATAGAAATGTAGTAACATGTACGTGTAGGTATAATAACAGTGGAGCACAGATTACCTGAGCTGGCCAAAGTAGCAGGATAGATTAGAGCACATGTGCAATATGCAGTGCTCTGTGTGTTAGGTTGTGGTGTGTTGCATATTGTGTGAAAATGGTCAGCATGTAGGCATGGAGGGTTGTGTCCTGGTGGCCATTGGCCAGTACTGTTGATGACAGGGCCAAGGTCTCACAACTGCAGTGCCAAACACAATGCATCCCAGCAAGACACAATCCAGCAGTAATCCATACTACTTGTTTGGATGTAATATCTCTCACCATCTGAAAGATTGACATGTCATGAATGTGGGCCCAAGACATACTAACAGTACACAGGTATAGACAGAGAGTATATAAAATGTTACTGTCAAATGGACACACCTTAGGAATTGTACATACAGGTTAGCAGCACATTAATTGCCTGTGTAGTATGGAATACAGATGTAGTCTGGCCAAACACTTGCAGACCACAAAAGGCACAGGTATGAAGTACTGAGAAACTGCTGATGTCCCTGCACAAGCCAGCATAAGTGGAATGCCCTACGTATATTTGTGAGTCAGCTGCAAGTAGCTTCCATAGCACACATGCATCCAGCTTACCCCACCATCAGCCACAGGTACCTCACAGGTCTTCTCCCTGCTGTTGAGAATGAGTACAATATGACCTCCACCTCTGTATGGGAATAGCCACAGAATGCAGCATGCTGGAGAGGTGTTCCAAGCAGGTGTGTCCCTAGCTGTAAGCAGCACCCTGCCAGCATCCACATCAATGAATCAATAAGGACAGAAACTATTGACATTAATACCTTGCATACCTACCTTGTCACCCCAGGGGAATATAGTGTCTTGCAGCCAGGGACTGTAGGAGTGACACAATGCACCAGCCTGCTACAGATGGTGTGCATCACTACCAAATGCCCTACAGTCCTCTGTCAAAGGCTTGTGTCTCACCCTTACTGCCAATGTATGTTATCTCATAGACTCACAAATAACAACATAACACAGTCCGCAGAACACAAATGCAAGGCCATGTCGACAAACCCCAGCAGCATGTCCACCATGTCCTACTGCATGAACTGTGGACCAACTCCTAAATACTGCTGGAATGAAGTGATAACTATAGGGATACTTATCAGATAATGTTTTCATAATGTTCGGAAGAGGCTAGAATAACAGGGCGTAGAAGCATGGATGCCATGGAGTGTGTGAAGTCTGAAACTCAGATTTGTGCAAATACTATCCCTGTCTGCAAACACAGGAATGGGTGGCCACAAATCTGCTTTTAAACCACAATGTGAAGGGGTAATGACCATAAATATGAGCCCTGCCTCTGGGTAACCTGTGTGAATCTGTACAGCTGTGAGGTATGCTTTTGAGGCCATTCACAGTCACTACACTTTCCATTGCCCTACTTTGGCAAGCCTGCTGATGTAATTCACCTTGAAATACACCGTTGGGGAAGGAGTAGCTCTATAAGCTCAGTGGCACATGCTATAACTGTGTAATGCTAACGTATGATGTACTAGGTAAGTAAGAGTTCTAACCCCCAACATGGCAACTGTGAGACTTTGTGTGTTTGTTTGTCTGTGTAGGGATCAAAGCTTTTAAGGCCATTCACAGTCAATACACTTTCCACTGCCCTACTTTGGCAAGCCTGCTGATGAAATTCATCTTGAAATACACCTTTGGGAAAAAACTAGCCCTATATGCTCCTTGGTGCATGTGATAAATACAGTACACTGTCGTAGCAATGCATAGCTAGGTAGGGGTTTGAATCTCAGCACTTTCAAGTGTGTGTGTTTGTCATCAGTATCCTGTGTGGAGATAGCTGTGATTGTGCAATAACAGGACACATTATGGGGTGGGTTTTGCAAATTTCTTATATTGAGGACCTATTATATGTCACAATGTCCACCTTACAAGGACAACAAATGTCAAACAGCAGAGAGGCTGGTGTAGACAATCCATAACCTTACATGTGACATTATGGATTGGGGATCATTATAGGCAACCCTTGTATTACCCAGAGAACATTCTAGACCCATGTCTCATACACAAACAGACTTGGCAAGGCAACAACCACTATGTTGGTAGTTCCCTGCATATTTCCCACACAAAGTAATCATGGTGTGATTGCAATGGACTACAGAGGACATGGCACCCTGTTCCATCCCTACAATAGGCAAATGATTGCTTACAGTGGTCCTTTGCTATGTTCACCACTGGACGCCTGCAACAACTGTAGAGTCAGCAAATGTAACCCACAAAGGAAATACCATGCCTTATGCGCCTGCCCTGTATGGACAGATGCCACTAACACCAGTGAATATCTGAATCATGCTGTCAATGTAGGTGCAGGATCAACCTCAGTTCCATAGCCAGTTTTCACCACATGAGGTCAGGAATGCCACATCAGATGATAACAATCTGTCCACACAACATGCCCCAGATACACCAGGTACACTTCCACATGTCACAGAACATGTATGTGAGACGTGCACATCCCAGACACCGTCCATGTTATGGAATATAGAACACATACATGGCAAGCATTGCACAGCACTGGCCACCCACAACAGTAACCCAGATGAGTGGATGGTGAATACAGTACCCACCTGTGTGGGCCAATCCAGGGACTACACCCCTGAGCCACACTGCAGACCATTGTCATGTGGCCTGATGCCAAGGTATACCCTTTGCCTAACCTTGTACAGCCTTCTGACACAGTCAACC
This sequence comes from Protopterus annectens, assembly GCF_019279795.1. NCBI lineage: Eukaryota > Metazoa > Chordata > Ceratodontiformes > Protopteridae > Protopterus > Protopterus annectens. The sequence goes on from NC_056734.1 coordinate 247,491,857, forward strand.
ACTACATACCTGTGAAGCAATGAACCCATGCATGTCAGTACTGGCAAATCTGTGTCTGTATGTGTGTGTGGAGATTAATGAGTTGGAAGCCATTCACACTCACTACACCTCCCATTGCCCTAATGAAGCATGCCTTCTGATGTCAGTCACCTTGACATACCCTTTTCCCATATATCAGCCTGATAACCTCTGTGGTGCATGTGATACCTGCATAATACTGTAGTGTAGCAAACTAGTTAGGAATTCTAATCCTGACCCTGCCAATTGTGATAACGTGTGTGAGTCCCTGACAGAGTGTGGATTTGTCTTCCTTGACACCTGCTTTTGTGGACAAGCACATGTATTACACCTATCTTTTCCTTCATTTATCACTGTTGCTGATGTCACTAACCTTAAAATATACCTTTGGAGAGTTTTCCAACATATAAGCACTGTGGCGCATGCAATAACTGCATAAATATGTAATGGCAATACATACTTAGGCAGGGGTTTGAAACCCCGTACTGGTAAGTGTGTAACACAAACATGTTTAGCTCTTACTCTCCTACCCCCTTCTTTTCTTACTCTGTCTCTCTCACTCCCTTTCTGATGGATGTGGAAAAGTACATTTGTTTTGCTTAGGTAGTAGCTTGTGTTTTGTAACTGATGCTCATGATCAGCTGATGGCCTGTGCATGAATTGCAGTCCCCCACTAGCTAATTTCATGTGTAACAGCTGTGGTAACATCCCCATAGCCAATTGCACGGAAACACACTCTATAACTAGAAACATCATGTGGGTGTTGGTCCTTTTCATTCACTGTGAGCAGGACTTCATGTCAGTGTTTGGCAAACAGCATCACAGATGGTAATGGGATATACCTCTTACAAGATACATGTGGAGACACAACAGCAAACAGGAAGGAGATGTTCCAGACATGAGGACAGAATGTAAGCTTTGCTCTTCTACATTTGAAGTAATGTTGGTTTAACAGGGTTTGTGTGGATATGGTTGGTTTGCATGATTTAATACCTGTCATGACAGTGTTATGTGGTTGAAAAACTCTCACCTGTAGGGCTATCTGCAGACTGGCCAGTGTTTGGAGTCTTACATGTGTTGTGTTACTCACAGATGACCTATCTTTAGAAATGCAGTAGCATAGTCTGAGGATTTCAGTCAGTACATGGTGAAAGCCATGAGAGTTACTGACTTTATATCGCTCAGTAGACATATGTCACAACAAACGTTGTTACACCAGTAAATGTATGAGTTTATCACAGCAACATGTCAATATTTGCCCTCTGTTTGTGCCTCCAGCCACAACTCTGTCAACCCTCATACATATGTCATGCAGTAAGAGGTGCATATGTTCAGTGTAACATTATTTATTGACATCATACCTGATAAGAAGCCAGTGAGATATCAGACTTCTAGACATGTTATGTATAGTAGGGCTCATATTTGAAGACAAAACCTGGACATTCTGTTGTAGTGTGTGCAGTAGTGAGGTCTGTGAACTTATGGTGATTGTTCACAGAGTGTGCATTGTGAATATGTACCTTGGCCTGTGTACATATTGTGGTAGATGTCATTGTTCTTTGTCCTGTCCTATCTGATGTTGCATGCTGCTCCAGTGTATGGTACCCTATCGGCATACATGTTTGTCGGGCCAAACCCACACAAGTCCCATACCACAGTCAGGCATCAGAATACACTGTGTATTGGCCCAGTATATGTAGGGTTAGCATGTAAGTGGCACATATGAGGATGGTGTTGATCACACAGTCCATATTCTGTAATATTAAGCACGCTTGCAGTACGTGGCTGTGGCTGTGTTCAGATTGGTTGTGGGTATGCACTTTTACACAGGTGTCTGTTACTCCATGCTGTTACATGCCTGTAGATCCAGCTATATTTGCAGGTACATGTGTATTCCCCCATAAGAAATGTAGGCCAGTGCTGTGGCAGTCTGCCTGTAGTTTGCACAGTGCTTTGTGACATGCCTAGCAGCTCAGTATATTTACCCAGTATGATGTTATGTCCAGATATTTGTCAGCTGTACTGCTGCCGGGTCACCATAACATTGTGTATTTCTGACAAAGCAGTGGGATGCTGTACAGATGTATGTCACTAACTAGTGGGTAGTATATGGGCTTGTGACCTCTGCTCCTCTGGTTATTATGTGTCAGGACAGACAGGAATGTGTGAATGCATAAACTGTGTGAGCATATCTATTCTAGTATTTACGTGATATCCCCATTTACATGGCTGTAAACATCTACTTTGTTAGCCTTGGTCCACATGTCTTGCACTAAGGGGTTCTGTGTATACCTCTGGACTGACTAGAGTGCGTCAGACTGTCCACATTTATTGGCCATATCTCTGCTGTATTCTACAGGACAATTACTGTGATATCTGTGATACTGTACTATGATGATCTTAGCATGTCTGTCAGTAACTGATGGCGTACATGTCAATATCAGATATGACTTCCCACACACAACATTTCTGTTAAGACAACCCCTGTTACAGTAGCAATAGTCTACATTTATACCTGCAGTACTTAAATGACATCCCCTTGCACTAAGAGGTTGTGACTATTGGTGCTGAGGTATGACTCCACTACATGTTCTGGACATATGTTAAACAGATATGCATAAATATATATATATATATATATATATATATATATGTGTGTGTGTGTGTGTGTGTGTGTGTGTGTGTATATATATATATATATATATATATATATATATATATATATATACACACACACACACATATATATATATATATATATATATATATGTGTGTGTGTGTGTGTGTGTGTGTGTATATATATATATATATATATATACACACACACACACATATATATATATATATATATATATATATATGTATATATATAGATAGATATATATATATATATATATATATACATATATGTATATATATAAATATGCACATATACATGTTTACATATATACAGCTATATATATATATATATATATATATATATATATATATATATAAATATATATATATATATATATATATATATATATACACACACATATATTTATAGATATCTACATATATAGACATATATATATATATATATATATATATATATATATATATATAAAGATAGATTTATATATGACCATATATATAACATAATATACAGATGTATATAAATACATATATATATATATAAATATGTATGTGTATGTACATGTACACATATATCTACATATGTATATATATATATATATATATATATATATATATATATATATATACATATTCTTGTTGTGTAAACATAACTGTTGTATATACCTTCCCAGATGTATCATACTGTATTTATATGTTATGTCTATATTTAGATATAACAACATGCGTGATTCAACATTAATATCACTAACAAGTACTACACAATTGTAGAAATCATAGCAGCTGTTCAATACTACTCAGAATGTGTACTAATAGATATATTGGAAAAAACTACCACTGTCTTCACAGCTGTGATGGCTTAGTGGTTAACTGCTGTTACTATAGTGTACTTGGTCCTGGGTTCAAGGGCTGTTAATTTTTTTTGCTGGGCAGAACAAGGGCTGTTGCATACAGAGTGGTTAAGGCAGTTGTGAGCAGCTTTAAGTGGGTTTGCACAGGTTTGTGAGATGGTAAGTGCTGCTAATGTATGGTTAAACGTACAGGTGCTTACAACATGTAGGCTTCACTTACCAGTGCTCAAATGTGCTTAGCATTTATATTGCAGCACTGCTGAAGCCTGCTAAGCATAGCTCAGCCCTTGGTAACCAGTGCTCACATTCTGGTCTGATAAAATAGCAGCATAATGACATCTTTAATAAGTGTATTTAATTCTATGTACATAACATGTGTCTATGTGTTGTCATTACAGTAGCAAGGGGTGTGAGTATATTGTCTGGGACATATATATATATGGCTTGTACAATACTCTTTTCCATTTGAATGTGTTACATACATGGGTAGTATCCCAGGTTATATGCAGTCACACTGGCATGTAGGGTATCAGTATGTTACTACTGTTGACAGTGCTTTCCCAAGTAAGAGTAGATTGCAGATTGTAGTACTGGAACCAAACACCCCAGCATGCAAAGATGGACTCTGAGGCCTCACCATCATGTTCTTGGTGTGTGAGCTGTGTCTCATTAAATATTTCCTACTGGATATTAATCTGAACATGTGGATATTAACTGTAGACTACTGTGTGTATAGGACATGTCAATGAGGGCTGCTGTCATATAGTAATGGCATACTGATTGGTGTCAGATGTCTATCTGTCAACACATTCATCCTAATGCATAGCCAGTTGGCTAGCTGATGTCTATTTGTCCTCTGTAAAGATGTGCAGATGTCAGGTATCCATCTTGAATAATTACAGACAATCTATGCTTTACCGACACTGACATGTCTGCCCAGCTGTGTTATGAATGCCACAGCTAGGAATCCACACCCTGTACACACCACATGCCATGGATACATCAACTACACTACCACAGTCAACAGAACATGCTTGGGTACAGGTCTCCAAGACAGACACTGACCATGTTATGTAATACATGTTGCATACATGTCAACTGGAGCACCTCACTGGCCCTCTGCAAGAGGCAACCAGATGATTGGATGTTGCATGTAACTCTCACCCTGAGGATCACCCTGTGGTATCTGTTTATAGATGGCCTGCTAGCACATGGCAGGTGGCATGATAGCACAGTACACACATCCCCTACACTTCCCATCTCTCGATGGACAATAGCCTGGTACACACCTATGAACACCTGCACCAATGGACCCCACTACTGACAAATGTGTACATGTGCATTACTGAGAATAACAGTGTCTGTGTGTTTATAGACCTGTAGTTGATAATACCCTGAGGTCCTTCACACCCACCACAGCCCCCATTGTCATAGTTAGATGTGGCTGTTGCTGTACCGGACATTACCTGTACTTTGTTGCACTCTTCTCCCTAAGGGCTACCTGGGGCTTGCAGTACCAGCACAACACTGTTGTATAAATGCATTGATAGGCATGGGATACCCTCTGAGTTCTGGCAAGTGTGTGTATGTGTGAATGTGAGTATATTTGTAGGATACAGCATTCCGAAGCCACATTCTCCTAATACAATACACCTTGCCAAACAGTATTAGGGATAATGATGTTGCTAACCATAGGAGAGCCATGACAATGCATCACCCTACTATCCCTGTGGCATTAGATGCATATCCCTATAGTAGCACTATTGAAATAGACAAGGAGTTGCATTGCAATCCTGGTCAATGTGTGATGGTGGGTATGTCAGAGTGTTATCATGGGTATCAGTGTATACAATATCTACTGTGGGGTGTGCATGCTAGGTATACTATCTTTACACCATGGTACCCCTAGTACTTGTCCCATGTTCTGCTGTATTGGGACCACTGTCACCATCAACCATACAGGTAACTGATAACACCATCCAGCCCAGTTATGCATATGCTGTGTGCAACTTATCTGTAACAGAATGGACACGCTAGCAAGGTAGTTAGCACTGATGAGCCCAGGTCTCTCAGATGTGTGTATGACTGTTATGTTTGTCAATGTGTATATGACAGTATGTCACACTATGTATTGTCCATAAACAACCACTACATCCCCCATTACCATACTGTACAGGCCTGGGGATGTTCTTCACATAACATGTATCCTGGAACACACCTCATTCTAAAAGCTGTGTGGTGTGTGCAATTAAGGCCACAGACATCAGTAGCACTACATACCTAGGTAGGGGTTCTAGTCCCAGTGTTGCCAAGTAAGATTGGGTGTGTATGTCAAGGAATCTACTTCTGTTTGCAGAATATACATGTCCCAGGAGGTCATCTGTCTGAGAACTGCCTGGCAAATGCTAACATTTCACAGGTATCATCCTGTGTAAATACATGGCATCACAACTTGTGGTAGAAGTAGATGCTTTCTTCCCCACTGTATAGGTGTACAGTGATACTGGGGTTGGTATATATAGCTGGATGTGGCTCTTGTGGACACAGCCACCATCATTGCAGTTACTGTTGGGTGTATCCCCCCCCTTAGCTGGCCATAATAATGTACAGTTCATGTTAACATGTTTAGTAATTGCCTATCACACTATCTGTGGTTCTACAGCACCTCTCACCCTCCAAAGGGTAGGGCTGTGCCACCCACACCAGCACACCTATGTTTACTGTGTTGAGGATTGAACTACATGGGGGAAGGGGACATATACCCTGCCATTACCATCGTCAATGACATTAAACTAGCAGACTACTTATTTCCCAGTGTGTTGTACCTATTCTGTCTTGATGGAATTACATAGGCTAAAATGGGTTCCTTGCACAGGTACATACATCCATGTGTACAGTATTGTCTGTGTATTGCATCAAAACCAAAGCCTCTGCGTGTGTTATACAGAAACATGTGGTGTGTACCACCCACTACACTTACCATTGTCCACTGTAGAAGGGCTGCTGACATCAGGCACCATGCACTAACCTGTATGCACCACTCCCAGACCTATCAGACATGTGGCACATGCAGTAACTGTTATACAGACCTGTGACGTGTTCATCTGTACCCGGGATATGGCACAGCCAAGGTGTCACCACAGTGCCATACCCCTTGCAGGATACAACAGCAGACCATCATCCTGCTGACACACGGACACCTACAACACAAACTGAATACATTATGGAGTCCACAATCCCTCAGTGTTAATAACAGCTATAATGCATCATGGCTGGACAGCTACACTTCCTGATATGTAATCATTAAACTTTACTGCTGACAACATGTTACACATCATTACATTGGTACACCGTAGTACAGTCACCCTGTGCATCAGAACCATATTAGCCTGTCCCTGCATCAATGTTATGGATGACAGAGATGTGGCACAGGTATCATCATATGCACAGGGTGTGTTGTTGGTTTGCTAGAGACCTAGGCTGAGCCATACGTTTGACACCATGTGTGTGAGTGAGGGAGTTTAATTATTAATTTGTCTGTGGTGATGTGGTGTGTGTAGGTATGAGGTTGCCCTAGCTGTGCTGGTATTGTGTGTGTGTATGCATGCACACAGTTCTGCCATGTGGCTGCCATATACAGGGGTTTGTTGGACAGCTGCAGATGGTACCTGGCAGGGTGTGCAGTTCTCCATTTCTGGCCACGAACTTGAGAACTGTGCCTGCCAGGGGTTCCACAGACACCACCAGGTACAAGACACGATATGCTACTCTCCCCTGATGATGACATATGTCCGCGGGATCCGGGTCCTTCTTGTGATTGGCCAGGGCCACTTGTAAGTGGCCTGCTGTGGTGTGGTGTGGACATCGCCCCCCCCTGCAGTGCTGGGGCTGGTACTGTCACTACAGGAGCAGCTATGTGTTCTGGCATATCCACATCGAACTCTTGGTGTTGCAGGCCTATGTCCATGTGGCTGTCACACCACGCCCACCATATGCTTGATCATGGACATTCCACGGTCGAGGATTCCCACCATCTCACCCAACTATCTATCCATGACCTCTGAAAAATAACGAAGGGCACCTGCATGATCACGGATGTTGTCAGTAACAGCTGAATAAGTAGCCCTCTGCAGCCTCAGTGCCTATCTGGTGTACCATTCCATACGTGCCTGCACCTCCATGATGGTCTGAAACATGCGTTTGGTGGTACCAGATGTGGCACTTCTATCAGGGACATGATGACCAGCAGCCCTCCAAAGAGCACCCCTGTACATCTGTCTATGTGGTACCCTGCCGGACATCTGGCCATGGCTGTTGTGTCCAGACACATGTGCCATAGATACCACACTGTCCTGTCCCACGCCACCATCCACCAACTATCCCTCAGCTATGGCCACTGGTGATGGGGTATGTATAGGTAATGTGACTGTGTGCAGGAATGGGGTGGATAACAGTGGGATGTCAAACGATGGTGCAGCTTCAGCCACTGACAACCCCGCCTGTGCCTCAACACATCTGTCATCATTTTCAGTGACTGCATGGACACCAACATCAGATTGCCTGCAGTAGGGCCCCTGACCCACCTCGCCACCTATGAGGGGAAAACAAGAAATGCAATTTAAGATCTGTAAGTCATTGTTTAACAGTACACACACACACACACACACACACACACACACACACACACACACACACACACACACACACACACTGACATTCCACCATACAATTTACCTGTCCCTGAGTTTGCAGAATGTCCCTAGTTTTTTTCTCTTATTTTCCCCACCCTGCATTAGTCTTGAATAATTATACTCAATAATACCAATCATGAATGTATCATTCTTCTAATTGCTCAGAAAAGTGATCACAAAACATGACCTGTTACTCAATTAACTCTTTAACTTGATTGGAGTAATTCTTTTCAAAGACTCCCTGATGTCATCAACTGTTCCCCCTGGTTTTGTCCAGACGTCTTGAGCATACTACAGTCAGTCAATAATGTCACACACTGGAGTGTCATACTTAACTATTGTTCAGTTAATGCAAGATCTTTTACTCTATTAACTTTTTATGTGGACGACAGCAATATTTGGAAACACACTCTGGTGTTGTCTAGTAATTCCCCAATGCATCTTTAGTGCTGCATAAGTGGGTATTCTTTCACCTTTCTGCTGATTGCAATGAAGAAAGTATCCTTGGTGTCTAGTTTTCCTTCCCAATGCATCTTTCATTCTGCAGACTTTATTATACCATCAGCTGCCCTGAGATTACATTTCAGAAAAGTATTCCTTGTGTCTAATGCGTCTGTCCATGTCCATGTACTGCACGATTTCTAAGGGAAGTTGAGAGGTATGAACAACCCCACACTCACACATGTGCATACATGGACACACACACACACACACACACACACACACACACACACACACACACACACACACACACACACACACACACACACAGACACACAGACACACAGACACACACACACACACACACACACACACACACACACACACACACACACACACACACACTTACAGGTGAGGTTGCACAAATATATTACACACAGACCTCTCATTACCCATCTGTCAACATGCATGACATATGGCACTCAACAACATGCAGTGCAGATATAGTCAATCCCTGTTAGCAACATTATACATCTCTGTGATGCATGGGTTGTGTTAGTAGGTGATGCCCCTTCCCCTGGAACACACTGCTCCCATGTACACAGTATTGTTGTGCACCTGTTCAGCACCCTGGCATGTAATATGCACCATACCTCACAGGTGTACACACCATTGCCGAATGTGTATGTATGTGTCAGTTATGTTTTCTCTGCTGCTCAGAGCCGCTATGTGTTTTGTCCGACACATACCTGGGATGATATGTGGGCAGATGTAATTTGTGAATGCCTGATGACTGATTTACAGATCTCATCATCAGCAGTGCATGTATGGCCAATAAAATACAATTACATTGACAACATTCAAACCTTACCATGGCTATGGGGAGTGTACGCACCCTTATTGATATGGTACCCTCTTCCCTGATATGCCATGGGGCCACATTACTGCATATGTTAACATTACACAAACCTGATAAGTAACATATGACCTGTGCAATCAAATTCAGTATCAAACAAATGTGTTAGTTGTGCAGATGCTGATTGAGATGCATACAATTTGTGGGTGCATATGTGTGCACACTCTTATCATGATGGTCTGTTGCACCTACTGTTATGTGTACTACAGCAGCCACTATTCCTGGAAGGGGTATACTAGCATGGGCCATCTGCATTTGCCAGTATTTGGTCACTCTACCCTGCAAATGTCCCCCAACTCTGCATGATTGCAAGGTCAACACAGTGCCATCACTATTGCTGTGGAGTCAGAGTTATATCTGCCACAATTCATGACCTTGACTGCATGCAGATACAGCCATTCATAGCAAACTTTAGATCTCTGCTTCAGTGCACTGTTGTATTTCAGGATGCACCCCCTCCCCATCCTCAGCATTTTTGCAGATGCTTGACAACTATAGCCTACACATGTGTCATTTTGCAGTGTCCAAAATTCTGAACACCATGTCTACTGGCCTAACCCTGCTAATGAATGGCAAACATACAGGTGCACACTGGCACCAACAAGGTACAGATGGGGATGGTGGGCCTGAGGTGGGGTGAGGTGTTGGTTGTGCAGCACATGTATCTTAATTGATACTGTCTGTAGGTTTCCATTTTGGTCTTGGTACACCAGTACATATTGCAATGCATGCCTTTGGGGGACTTTTACTGTTATTCATATGCTACCTGTAGAGAGGCCTGGATGATGTTTCCTGTGGTACAACTGTCCCATCTGATTACCCTAACCCAAGGGCCACACTATGTAGAATCCAGACACAGGTACTGCACAGCCAGTACTTGCTGGACATTCCTGCAACTCCCTCAGTGTTGTGGCATGTTACTAGGCAGCCTGCATAACCAGTTTGCAACATGTGTTGTTATCTGTCTTGGATGGCCATCTGTTTATTTTCTACATTAATCCTGTCCCATACATCCTCGCCACATACATGACTGTCTGTACCATTTGCCATGGTATATGCAATGGTGAGGAAAGGCTACATGTCCAATGCCTGGGAACTACCTGTTGGGTATGGGATACATTCCATGGCTTGTAAGATGTGTACAAGCCATGGCTGTCTCTGTTGCAGGTAAGTGGGCACATTTGATGGCCAAATGTCTTGGACAGCAGATCATTTTTTGGTGTGACATTGAGGACCTGTAGTTGCTGGAAGGTCCATACTCATGAAGAATGCATGCTGTCAGTACCTCAAAAGCTGTTTCCGCAATATGTTATCTGGAGTGTATGCACACATATGCTTCCAGTGTTTGTGAAGGTATGTATTCCCCATATTTGCTGTCCTAACATAAGATTCCATATTACACATTCATTGCTCATGTTAGGACCACACTGCAGGTTGTAAGGGTTGTGGAATGCAGTATTGTGATATGCTGTAGTGTAGATCTGTAACAGTTGCCATTGTAATAGTGGTATATACACTGTTGTAGCACTGTATAAGGGTGATGTTTTAGATATGTCCCTACTGTAGGCCATTTGTCCCACCATTATGTTCATCTCTGTGCACACATTTTGCAATGACAGGTTGTTAGCTATATTGTAGGACACTTGCATATCCTTCAGATATGCCACGATGGTGACCACTGTGATACAGTGCAGTTAACAGCAACAATAAGTGAACATGTACAGCATGCATTATGGGTAGGTGTGTTAAATATGTGCATGGAATATACCATGGCCATAACATGCCCAGTGTACTGGCAAACTTGAACAAACACCATACTCACCAGCTACAGGCTGTTGCCCCAGAAGTATACCAGAGGGACCTACATAGTTGTGTGAGAGATGTGATATCAGTAGCCACACCTGTGGCATTGGTAAAGGGTGGGAGCACCATTACAGTACATCAACAGTACAAACCCACAATATTACAGATTATGCACATCTGTTTATTACTACAATGCAGCAACAGACTATATACATTTCATCTCACATATGCATGATTAAACTCTACAGATGCAGATGGATACACAACAATGGTGTACTGATGTGCCCTATGGCCTTACTTGCACGCTCCTCAGCCATTGTGTGGGTAGCACCCACCTCCACTATGCTCTCCGCTGGGTCTTGTGTTTGGTGGCGGGCAGGTGCCCCGAGACTGGTAAGGAGCTCCTCAACATATGTCAGGGGGCTGGATGGCATGACTCCCCCCCTTGTTGCAAGCTGGCCCCCCCTAACTGCAGTAGCATGCCAAAGGGCATGGCAGAGTAGATCAGTGCAGCGATGTCGGACCTGCTCATACCTGCGATAATGCAGGCTGACATAATTTACCCTGAGGACAAGATCATTCCACAGGGTGGTCCTCTCCTGCAGATCATGGGCTGTATGCCCAAACAGTGTGTGGTAGTGCTGCACCAAATATGTGATGATCACTTCATTCTCCTGGGGTGTGTAAATTGGAAGTCTGTCCCGAGACATTGTGCCTGAAAGACATAAAGAGGGAAACAGGTCTGAGGACCTCATACTGCAAGGATATAATAGTTGTCAATACACATTTGTGTCTACCCCCACCATATCTGCAACAACAATCTGCTCACACAACACAACAGTATGTCTACAGCAGACTTACTGCTGGGACATGTATCGTATTCTACAACAATTTGTGCAATGTGTTTGTAGTCATGCGCAATGCTGAAACACTATCATTGGTGGCCTGTTATGAACAATGTCACCTGCATGCCAATTTAATGGCCACTATGGTTCCATATATGCATGTGTTCTGTTTGCTGAGTGACTGCTGCACATCTTTGTTTTGTGTTAATGGGGATATCTATGCATGCTGTTAGACATAATCCTGGATTGTGTGGACTATTACTACCCACATATGTTCTATAAAAGTGACAAAATAACATATTTGAGAAGAGAGTTGCCAGCAGAACCACCTCTCTGACCTCATCTGGCCATGTTACCAGGCCACATCACAACCCTGGGACCTCATCATCTACTGGTCCTGCACTACCTTCAGGTGAAACCACCTCAGGAGATGGTGTTTGCCCCCCAGGAGCGCACACAGACAGGATCCAGGGTCTAGTGCATAGGGAGCTCCACAGACACTTAGCGGATGAGTTACAACAACTTGAGGCCCTCAGCACACGACAGGGTCCACATGCTCCTCCTGCTCAGCCTCCAGCCCAGCCACCTTCAGGGCCATCAAGATGCTGTTGTGACTGCCCATGGGTGGGGACCCTGTTTCCATATGGGGCCTCATGGGGTTCCACATTCTAAACAACACTCCCCATCCAATGTGTTTACCCACCACATGTGTCATATATCGCCCCTGTATGCTGTCTTGTCTGTCTCCCAACCTAACCTACCTCCCCATATATACCTACTATCCTTCCACAAAATACCAATCCCACCTTCACAAACAAAGGCAATGTGTTCCCAACATAGAGTTCACACCAGACATAACTGTCCATTTTGCACCCACTTACTATGTGTGTATTGATATGTGTGATGTTTTCTCACACATATTGTGCAGCACTGTCATTCAACAGTAGGGGACATGTATATATATATATATATATATATATATATATATATGAAAATCCCCTACACTACTCCGACACACCACAAACCCGACAACCAAAACACCGACAGCACAGAATACCGACAGTCCACATTACCGAACACCATAACACTGACTCACAAAACACACACAGAAGCATCAACGTAAACCACACCAAGCATTCTTACACACTACTACACAAAATTACACTCATAAACTAAACTATCACAACTAAAACATAAACAAGAACGTACCTGCAAATTATACACATCCCACTAAACTGCAACATCCTATAACACCATTACCCACATAACTCACACATCCCATTAACCTACCCAATACCTACATAAAAAAATTAAACCTACACAAACAAATACTTACAAACACTATAATATACCCTACTGTACTCATGTGGGGGGCTGTGCCCCCCACCCCCCTACTTATATATACCACCTCTGAGATCGCACTACAGTGAGGAAAGGGCATATTTCCCGATCCTCACTGTGTCACGATCTCACCATTTAAACTTACCATCAAGACTTTCTGGACTCCGCTAGGCAACTGCTGCATGTGGGGAACTTGGTGAAATGCCATGTCGCTATTCTGGCATTTCGGCATTCTGTGCTGTCCGTCTGCTGGTGTCAATATTTTGCTTGTCAGTTAAGTGGGCTGTTGGTCTACTGAAGTAGACCCAAATATATATATATATATATATATATATATATATATATATATATATATGTGTGTGTGTGTGTGTGTGTGTGTGTGTGTAGATATATATTATGAGTTGTGTATATATATATATATATATATATATATCTATATCTATATATATATATATATATATATATATATATATGTATATGTATATCTGTAGACGGACATGTATATATATATATATATATATATATATATATATATGTGTGTATATCTGTAGACATATATATATATATATATATATATATATATATATATATATATATATATATATATATGGGGTGCATTCAAACATTAGGTCCACACTGTCTAACTCTCATTCCTTCGCAGTTGCACTGTTCTGCCTTGCTACAACACAGACAGGTGTCACATGTGGACACAGCCTTACATTAGGGGGGTATATATAGGGACAGATTGCAGGTAAGCCTATTACACACCTATGGCATTTGTGCATGCTACATTACACATTAACATGACTGTCCTACAAGTGATGGGCTCTGAAACTCATATGTCTATCATAATGGCATTACTTCCACCACCAGCTATAGGCCACACTATTATACATGTCTTGCGGTACAGAACATACATTATGATGGCTTACATCTAATCATTCAGTGCTGATCTGCACAGTTGACAGGTGTGGCCCACTGCCCACAGGGACAGACACTGTTGTCCATAGACGTTGTTCAGCAGGACATCATTACAACAACAACAACTGATGGCACATATAAATCATTCCACATCATCTATCCCATTATTATAGACCCAGTATTACATTCAGTTACATGCATATATGCTTCACATACCTGTTGTAGGATTTTCATCTCTTCTGGATACAGTTTGCTGTGTCACCTTAGTTAACTTGGGATGTCTGTAGGTTCAGTTGTTGAACAACTTTTTATTTACTGGATGTTTGTTTGTTTGTTTCTCTCTCTTTCTCTCTCTCTCTGTCTCTCTCCACTGCAGGGATTGAGCTGCTTTTAATGGATTGCAGCATGAATTTTAAAGGTGATACACATGATCAGGTGATGGCCTCTGCACCAATCAGTGTCCATCGCTTGCTACCTGCATGCAGCCTGCTGTGTAGTCCTTCCAATTACCACCATCATGGCAAACCACTACTATAAATTACTTAATCATGTTGGCATTGTCCCTTTACCTTTCCTGTATGGAGGACATCCTTCCTGTCTGTGGGCAGCACTGTTACAGACAGCAGGTAGCAATACCTCTTACAAGGGGACTTGCAGACACAGGCCAACTACATATTTATATAAGGTTCCAAATCTAAAGACAGTGTGATAAGTGTTGTTATATGCATTGTATACTGCTAGTGTTACAAGGTTTATGTGTGCATACTAATTTTTTTTTATTTATTTTTTTTTTATTTTACATTTGTTGACCGGGCTAGTCTAACTGGATACATGTCCATTTTCAGTAGAGGCCCAGGGAGAAAAGCTCCACTTTAAACTAAGTAAATCAAGACAAACAAAAGTCCATGCAATATATACAGTACATAAACTTGAAGAATTTCTTCATCAAATTGAGTTATACAGAACTAAAAATATACAGATTGTGACTACTGAGTTTAATAAGGTAAAATACAGTATTATTACCAAGGGAAAGAGATAGATATTCTTGATTAGTATATTGGGTATGAATGTGCCTTTGAAAAGATGTAAATTGGTTATGAAAAAGTGTATAACACTGAGAAGTAAGAGAATTATTAAATGTATGTACATGGGGAAGTAGTTACAGTCATAGTGAAAGAAATAGATTGGTTTATATACAAGGTGGAAAGATAAGAGGTCACTGAAGAAGGCAAGGTTGTTAGGAGCATACTCAGTGCAAGCAGCTTGGGAATAAGATACTAAGAAGGTGGTGAGGGATGAATTTGCTGATACTGCAAAGAGGGTTATTGGAAGAGAGTTATAGAATAATGTTATATTGTTATATTATATAATTTAGCATGGAATGCAGTCTGTCTGCATAGCTCTCAACTGTGGGCCTATCCACACAATGGCCAGAGGATTGGCTGTTATGTTTTGTCTGTCCACCACACAGGTCCTGTCTCAGATATATCACTGGCATTCTGTCTGAGTGCTATCAGTACATGGCTATATCCTTTGTGTTTCTGACTTCATATTCCTGAATAAGGGTATGTTGCAGCCAATCCTGTAACACCAGCAATTTCTCAGTGTATAATAACAATATTGCAAATATGGCCCCATGGTCCAGCCTCTGTCCTCCACCTATATACCAGGCTTTGTCCATATGTCATGCAGTAAGAGGTTGTTAGGTAGTGGTCTATGATTATGTTGTGCTGCCATTCCTGCCATCATTCCAGTGATGTTGTGGTCCCCACACATATTTTGGGGTAGGGTCCATATATATGTGGGCTACAGCTGGACAAAACGTGTGTGTCCTTGTACAGTCCAGAGGTCAGTGTATGTAACACTGTCATATGCCCCTGTAAGTCATTCTGTGAAGGAGGGGTATGCACCATATATAACCTAGGCTGTTACAACATGTGAGGGATATCAGTAGTAAGACACCTTAAGGTATATGGCTGTACACCTTGGAAACATTGGTGGCTTAGTGCTTACTGTCTTACAGACAGTTCTGCTTGTCAGTGTGATAGTGATGTTTTAAGTTAAGCATTATGTAACAGATACATCTTCATTGTGACAACTTAATTATTTCCCCCCTAGGGGTTGAGTACACAGTGTAATTGAAGGCTGCTGATCTACATTTGCATTACTTACTGCTGATTGAGTCTTATCTTCTGGGCCAGTGTTTCTTTACTGTTGTACTACTTGAAGGCTTTGGCCTGAACAGCAACATATGTTATGCTTTCGGATTACTGTATAAAATGTTTTGCTTGAGAGTTGCATTACTCAGTATGTATTTCAAATACCTAACAGCTATATGACATGGTATATACAACTGAAATAGTACACATATACACATTTCTTATGTATGCAAATTTGTGTGTGGTGTCATATCTTTTGACTTCTCTGTGGGTATATTTTTTATGCAATCATTGTCTTTTGTATGAGAAAATCAAATACTGTCCATTTTAAAAGGTGCCAACTGTAGGAATACTGGCTGTTCAATATGCTGTGCACCCTCTAAATATGTATCTTCCTATACATATCTATACATAGTAATATATGTATATGTGTGTGCATGTGTATATAAATATAAATATATATATATATATATATATATATATATATATATATATATATATATATATATCTAGATGTATCTGCATATATATGTGTGTGTGTGTGTGTGTGTGTGTGTGTGTGTGTGTGTGTGTGTGTGTGTGTGTATGTATATGTATCATTGGAATGTTTACTGCTTCCACATTGTACATTCCCTATAGTAGACAGACTGTTCTGCATGATATCTTAGTGATACCATCCTGACATCGTACAGGTGGGATGGATTACTGTTAGCTTCTTGTGGCTATGTTGTGTAGGGATCTGGGTATGAGACTTGCAAGTGTTGGTATTGTGTTGCATGGCAGATCTGTTTAGCTGTGGAGGAGGGGATGATATCAATAAATACAAGAGGTACTTAAATTTGTCCCCCTCACCCCCATTAACGGTGCTTTTGGTAATATATTATGTATATTCATATATAGATTAGGTTTATAGATTAGTACTAAGCTAACTGCCCTTGTGAGACATTTTTTAAGCCTAGCCAATTATCCCTTATGAGACTCAAACCCTGTGCCTTGTGTTTGTGAGGCAAACACCTTAACCATTAGGCCACCCTTCCAACCCATATATATATATATATATATATATATATATATATATATATATATATATATATATATATATATATATATAATGATATGTTTGAGAAAACATCAGAGTTGTTGTTATTTATATCTGACTTGACTTAGTGATAAATCATTTTGGCTATGGTGTGCAGGGTCCTTGGTTTGAGATTTGCAAAGGCTGTTTATTTTGTTGCTGGGCAGAACAAGGTCTGTTGGATACAGAGTAATTAAGGCACTTTTAAACAGTTATAAGCGGGTTTGCGCAGGTTTGCGTGATCGTAAACAATGCTAACTTCCGTTGAAATATGCTTACAGGGAGTTAACTTCAAAATTGTTTATTCTGTGTGCGCATTGCTTTCCCCCATGCAAATAGCATTAAACACGCTAACTGCATCTTAATAGTGCTTACTCCCATTTACCCCCACACTAATTTCTTTAAAAGAAAAGAAAAAAGGGGTGATAGGAAAGTGGTGAAAAAGGGGCAAAAAGAGGGAAAGACAGTAGGGAAAATAGCTAGGGATGTGCAGGATGGGTGTAGGTGTAGGGAAGGTCAATAGCTGCCTATTTCTTCTACAACAACAGCTGTGCATATACACTGATCTGGAGGTAGATTTGGACACTCAAATCCCTGAGAGAGAGGTGAGGACAACAATAATATGTTGTGAAGCCAGTTAGACCAGATTACATTTGTGCAGTGGCCTTGTGTGCAAAATGGACAGCTATGTATGGAGCGAGAATTTTTTTGGGGAACAGATTGCGCTTTTTTTTTAAGGTGAGAGTGGGATGTTGGGGAAGGATAGTAGGTATATTTGGGGAGGTAGGTTGGGTAGGATGACAGACCAGACAGACAAGACAGCATACAGGGGCGGTATATGACACATGTGGGGGTAAACACCTTAGATGGGGAGGGGTGTTTAGAAGTCGGAAGCTCATGAGCCCCCAAATAGAAACAGTGGGACTGAGGTCCCCACCCATGGTCAGTCAGCACTGCACCTTCACGGTCCCAAAAGTGGCTGTGCTGGAGGCTGGGTAGGAGGGGCAGGCTGACCCACTAAATGCAGCACGTGGCCATCAAGCTGGCATAGCTGATCTCTGAACTCCTTGCGGAGCTCGCTACGCTCCAGATCCCGGACCTGACAATGGGGTGACAGTTTCCTGTCTGCGCCTGCTCCAGGGGGGACAAGCCCCATCCCCTGAGACAGTTCCACCCAAAGGTGGTGCAGGACCAGCAGATGAGGAGGTCCTGGGATGGGCCGCAGAAGTGCTGGTGCCTGGTGCTATAGCCAGATGAGGTGGGAGACGTGGGTCCACTGGGACTGGCCTTCCCAAACGTGCTATGGTGTTTCAATTTTAAAACATATGTGGGTTAGTAATAGTCACCACATTCCAGGATTAGGTATAACAGCATGCATAGATATTTTCATTAATCCAAAACACCAGATATGTAACAGCTGCATAGCAAACAGAACACATGCATATATGGAATCACAGTGTCCATTACAACAGCATGCAGGTTACATTGATGTCAGCATGCCACCAATGTGGGAGTATTTCAACATGGTACATGCACAGAAACAAATTTCAATATTTATCAAACAACAGGACATATGTCCCAACAGTAGATTGAGTTGTACACATACCCATTAAGTTGTGTATTTAGATTATTGTTGCAGATATGTTGAGGTGGGGGAGATGTCAGTTAACAAGTTGTATAACCCTGTAGTTCTCAATGCTTTCTTAGTCACTGCTGTAATCTGTAGCTTACAGGTATTATTACACTACCCTATGGCCTTAGTTCGGACAGTTTTTTGTTTGTAGACAACTATATACGTGAACTGTGTTTTACCTGCAGTATACATCTCTTACCTGGTATACCTGTGGAGGTATTGTTTGTTAACACTACCTGACTGTTTCTACACATATTGCCAGATTCCAGGTTGATGTTATGCACATACCTCTCAATCTCTTATTGTACACACTCTGGTCAAGGCTTGACAACATGCAGGTGAAACTGGGACATATTTTGACAATTGCCTCATAAACCTTTGGTGAGTTGCTACAATGACAGGTTTGTTTTCATATACATTTTCTTAATATTTACACATCTGACAGTCAGTTATATATCATTAAATGCTGCCTAAATGTCAGAGATCATCACACTGATTTGCCAGGGGACAGGGTAACAGGCAGCAGATATGGTCCAATTATATGGACATTCTGAACAAATCTGTACAGTTGAGGTGTATGATTCTGCATACAGCTTCCTACCACTCCCAGGATTCGAACCATGGCTGTGTCTGCTAAAAATAAAACAGTGTACTTCACAGTTGAGTGTGCTGTTTAGATATTGCTGTGTATCTCTTCACTGATTTCTGTCTATAAGTCTCCAGAGGTTTTATAATCTGACCTTGTAATTACAACACTCTTATGTAAGGATTTCTACAGTTTTATTATATAGTACAGTGTGGGTGACAGCGATGAGTAATACATTATTATTCAGAGAAACTCCAACACTAATAATACCATACAATACCAGACTAAACAGTACCAGCCCAGGATTTCAATCTTTTATTTCCAGGCACAGTTTTCTTATCTGACAGACCTGTGGAGGGAATGTTTGCTAACACTACCTGAATGTTGCCACACATATTACCAGATTCCACGTTATTATTATGCACATACATCTCACTCTGTTACTGCACACACTCTGGTCATAGCTTCACAACATGGGGGTAGAGATGGGACATACTTTGCATATTACTCTCATAACATTTTGGTGAGTTGCTAGAGTGACAGATTTGTTCTTATACATATATTTCTGATGGTTATGATATCTGACAATCAGTTGTATGTCATTATTTGCTGCCTAAACTTGTAGGATAATCACACTGATTTGCCAGGGGGACAGGATGACAGACAGGAAATGTAAGCCAATTATCTGAACTTTCTGACAAAATCTGTACAGTTGAGGGGTATGATTCTGCATATAGCTTACTACAACTCCCAGGATTTGAACCATGGCTGTGTGTACTAAAAATACAACAGTTTACATCTCAATTGAGTGTGCTATTTGGATTTTGTTGTGTACCTTTTCACTGTTTTCTAAGTCTCCCTCAGTTGTACAGTATGACCTTGTGATTACAACAGTCATATACAGACAGTCCTATGCATTTTATTTATGTAGCACAGTGTGAGTAACAGTGCTTAATACAACTGTACTATTAAAAGAATGCAACACTACATTACCATATGATACCAGAGTAAACACAAGCAGTGCAGGAGTTAGACCTTTATTGCCAGGCTGTTACCCCTTTATTAACATACAACCTATATGAGACTCATCCTGCCATATTGTCTGGTTTATTCAGTACATCCCATACACAATACGGGTTTTATACTGGCAATTGACATTACTATTTTTAGATTTATTTCTTATGACAGTACATGCAAGATTATTACTAACCTGCTTTGCGATGCAGCTCTGCAGCCTACACGCATGGGCTTCCTGATTCACAGCCCACTCCACTGCCACTGTCAAAGACATAAGACGAATATATAGCCATACCTATCCATATTATATATGAGCTGGCAATTATTAAATAGGTAGTAGAATGAGTACTTACACACAGCTGGGACATTACCCTGCCTAGTTTCTTGGACCCACTGATTCAAGAACTCCCTCTTCCTCCGTTTCAGGTCGGCATAGTGATGCCTGACCTGCTCACCAGTTCAAGAGATGCCAATGGCACTGGTGAGGTCACGGTTGAGATGGTCCCAGGCTTCCACTTTATATTGGGAACCCTGGTACTGGCCATGCAGCAGTCTTTCTTCATGGTCTTTTAGCAGGAGTCCTGCCATGACCTTGGACTCCTGGATGCCCCAGCGCTGTGCTTGGAAGCGCAATCCTTCCCCAACACCAGCCATTGTGTCTACAGGAGGAAGCTGCAACCAGTTATGAGATGTATTCCTGCCCGTGGGGTTTAAATAGGGCCGATTTCCCACACTTTGCCATGATTGAATGGTTTTGAAAATGCTAAGCTATGGGCAAACCTGCTTACCTATGGTTGGCATTGCTTAAAGGGGCATACCAATGGAGAAATCAATTTAGCTGGGCTACACATTGCTTACACCTGGTAAGCAAAAGTGTGCAATTCTTAGCATTGCTTATTTTTAAATTTGTACACTATTTGCTGTTTGGCATTGATTTATCATTCATTACGTTATATATTTGTTTAGTATCTGTGATTCATGTGTACGTACACTGTATGGGGTACTTGTGTTTATCGGAAGATTTCACCATTTTATTACAATGACACCTCACATCTGGACTTAATGCAGTACTTAAGTTCACATATATATGCTATTTAGTAGGTTATACAACATAAAACTGTTTATAGATTCCGTTCACATGCAAATTGTGATTTTGCTATAGTGAGGATCTATTTGGGTATACCTCAATTTTATGCACAGTTGTGATGGTTTACTGGTTAACTGCTGTGACTATAGTGTACAGTGTCCTGGGTTCAAGACCTGTAAGGGTTGTTTATTTTGCTGCTAGGCAGAACAGGGACTGTTGGATACAGCGTGATTAATGCACTTTTAAGCAGTTGTAAGCAGGTTTGCAGAGGTTTGCGTGGTGGTAAGCAATGATAATGTCTGGTTAAATATGCTTACAGAGAGTTAGATTCAATATTGCTTAACCTGTGTGCACATTGCTTACTCCCACACAAACAGGCTTAAACCCATTTACTACTGCTTAAAACTGATTACTCCCACTTACCCTCACACTAATTTAGACAGAAATGAAATATGGCTCTTGGAAAAGTGGTAGAATTGGAGACTTTATACATTTTTTACACTATTTGCTGTATGGCATGGATTTATCATTCATTACACGTTATAACTTTGTTTAGTATCCCTGAATCATGTGTACATATACTGTATGGAGCACTTGTGTTTATCTGTGGATTTTACCACATTATTATGACACCTCACATCTGCACTTAATGCAGTACTCCAGTTCACATATATATGTTATTTAGTTGATTATACAGGAAGAAAAATATTCATGAATTGCTTTCACATGGAAAATGGAATTTATCACAGTGAGGATCAAACTGGGAATGACTGCTTGCAAAGTGAATGGTCTGACCACTACACTATTGCAGTACTGCTTCTACTGCATTTATCTTGGTATTTATCTTCTTGTGCTATTTAAGCTACAGTATGCATAGCTAACAATGGGCAAATTCATGCAGCTAAGGTTAAATTTAATCTGTTTGATAAAAAAAAATTTCTAGTGAGTGTTATTTTCTCTAGGAAGGTACAGGTTTCACTTATTGCTGTGGATTTCTGCATGCATCTGCACATTTGGCAGACATCCTAGCATGTTTCAGTTGCTATGAGCATAGGGTTTCCTGGGAAGTGGGGCTTTGACCTTTTCAATGGCTGTGGGTGTGTTTTCTCCTGCAACATGTCATGTTTCTACACTAACAGTCCCACTTTGGGCATTTGAAGAGATGGCAACCCCCCATATCTCTCAACCTCTTCATGCAAAGTATCTGGACAAAGCTTGACAAAATGAGGTACAACTAGGGACATATTTTAAATGTTGCTCTTATAAACTTACGAAAGTTGCTAGAGTAACAGGATTTGTTTTAATATATATTTTCTGACAGATTTGAAGTCTGAAACTGAAATGTATGCCATTACTTTCCAACTTCAATCCTGAGATCATCCCAGTGATTTGCCAGGACAAATGAGGAACAGGCCAAAGGTATGAGCCAAAAATCTGGACATTCTGCGAAGATCTGTACAGTTGAGAGGTATGCAACCCCCTATGAGCGTTCTTGCTCATTGTAATTGCCGAATGGCAATTCATGATTGCGGGGGAGTGTATATTGTGAGAAGTCTGCTCTCAGACACACACCCTGCACTCGTCCATGCTCTGTGTCCGTTTAGAAGAAGAGGCAGTGCACCTTCACAACTATGCATGACAGGCTGCCGTGTTTCTCTTATATGGTCGTTTCCATGCTGGAATAAGCTATTCCTGCATGGAACCTTACTGAATCCCGGGGAGAGTGTTTATATAAAGCATTTGTGTTTTTGGCACATCTACTGTCACTTATATGCTGTGACATCCTAAATTGTAAAGGATGAGATGTTTCTCCTACATAAAATGTGGAGCATGTACAAGTGGCCAGATGTTACCCAATCAGTGCTGTAATTTCCATAAACCAAAATATCAAAAATATGTGATATATTCTGTGATGTAAATTGTTTGTCCTTCCTAACAAACTTACACAAACTACAATGTCCACAGGGATAATATCCTATTAAAGTTTGGTCTGGAGCTCAGATTCTGTTTATTTACAAGAATTTGTGGATTATTTAAAATGCAGTAACTGGGGTATCTACTTTACTGTCAATATCCATTCTACAATATTACTTTTTTTGGATGTACAAATAATGGTGCAAGGTAATGGAACTCTACAAAGTTCTGTCTTTAGGAAATATCCAAAATTCAATACACTATTGCATGCTACCAGTTGTCATCCACGACATATCATTAATAGCATTCTAAAATCACAGTTTCTCAGACTTTGTAGAATATGTTCTTCCCAACTGGAACTGCAAGAACAAGAGCAGGGCCTAATTCATAGGTTTTACAATCCAGGGTATCACCAACATGTAGTTAAGTATGCTTTAACATCTGTGACTATGGTGCATAGATCAACATTATTACAATGTAGGGTTAAGAACAAGGTCCAACAACCAATTAGATTTATAATGAATTTTGGGAATAATACACAATTTTTTTATGAATTTAGTTCATAAACATTGGGATATTTTGCTGATGGATGACCGCTTGAGGGATTTAATACCCCCAAATGTGTTATCTCTTATAGAAAAGGGAAAACAATGAAAGGTTGGTTTGATCATTATATAAAAAACAATTGATAACGAAAAAGGTGTTAGGCAAATGGGTTTGGATAGTCAACCTTTAATAGGTTGCTATCCCTGTGGACACTGTAGTTTTTGTAAGTTCGTTAGGGAAGACAAACAATTTACATCACAGAATACATATTTTTGACATCTTGGTTTATGGAAATTTCAGCAGTGATTAGGTAATATATCTGGCCACATGTACACGCTCCACATTTTATGTGGGACAAACATCCCATCCTTTAAAATTTAGAATGTCGGAGTATATAAGTGACATTAGATGCGTCAAAAACACAAATGCTTTATATAAACACATTATAAAACATATGAAAAACAAAAAGGACAGGTCATAGCCAAGACTGCAATCCACTATTTATTGAAGCGCTTTTTGTTTTCTATTAGAGTGCAAACTTCTTCAGAATAAAATACAATAAATAAAATGTCTGTTTCAAAAGTTTTAACACTGTGTCACATGTTGGCAGTAAACCATCCAACGTAACCCTCTTTTAAACAAACAGCATCCAAACCGAAACCTTGTAACACCTACATTCCTAAATTACATTCTAAATAACTAGAACAAAATGAGTACAAACTTTCATTAAGATCTCGATTAAAAATGTGTATAAAATAATTCACATTTACTTTAAACGGCTATGTATGGGAAAATAATAATAATAAACAGCACCTAATAATAACAAACACAAAAGTCACCTTGGTGGAGACTGCCCACCATGAGACAAACTACAAGGTGCATATCAAATGGCAATCAAGCCACAAAATATCTCAACTTGCCTTTCAGGTACTCCAAATAGGGACTTAAAAATGCATTAAAAATACATTAAAGACTCATCAAGAATCCTATGACTGTTAACAAAAAGCATATCTAAAGTCATTTAAAGCATTTTTGTTGACAGCAGTAAAGAAATAAAAAATCATTTGATTTCTACACAAAATGAATTACATGAAGAAATATTTATATAAATAATTTAATTCATCACTCAATATTTGACGTGCCTCTAAATAGCATATAAGCTAATTTATGGGTATGTGTGGTTACCTCATTTATTCAAATTAATATGAACAAATGTTAGCAAGTATAACCTGTGGTTTAAGGGTTCATGTCCTTAAGCTTTTTAGTTTCAATAAACATTTAATTGAACAGCTATCATTTATGCCTGGATAGTTATAGGCATTCAAATAAATTTGCCAGTACAACTCCAGTTCTTTGAGAAGTAGATGCATAGGACCTCCACTATCATTTGAAGTGATTTGGACTATGACTCTATATCTAAACTTATGCTCCTTGAACATAGAAATATGTTTTGCTAGCGCATTATAAAACATACTTTGGCAAAATTCACTTTTATTATTATTGATAAAATATGCTTGAATAAGAAGAACAAGGCTGGATGGCATTCTTTGTTAGATCAGAAAGAAAAAATGTGGATCATAAAACTGGGGGCTTTATTTGCACCAGGTCTTAATGAATATTTATAAGAACAAATGGGAGCAAAGGATTATGTATTTAATGAGGTAAGACTGGTTGATGTTATTGCACTGATGAAAGCTTGATGCCAGTATGCTAGTTAAAGTTTGCCCTTAGGGTGTTTTGTTTTTGGTTATATCTCTTATTTTATGGGGAGGATGTATCAGATGTATTTGATTTAACAATACTGTATTTACAGTAAATTGAATGGATTATGTTAAATAAATTAAGAGCTGATTTTATGCGCTGGCCATTTGTTTCTTTTGTTTTTGTAAAATAAACTTAGTATTAACCTTAATAATTGACTCCATTTCTAATACCAGGCTACATTTTTTACACTAACCAATGAATGGATTACTGGAATACAAGAATTTAAATGAATTTCTGACTTAAGGTTACATGATATTATTATTTAAACATATAGATACTATTTACAGACAAAAAACTGTATGGTTTTATATTACTGACCTACATTACAAGGCACTTGTGAGTATTGTAGAGCATAATTATATAAATGTACAGGTACTATTTGCAGATGGAGACTGTATGTTGCTAAATGATTGATCTACATTACAAAGCATTTCTGAGTATTGCAGAACAAAATTATGTAAACATATGTGTACTATTTATAAAATAAATACATAAATAAATAAAAATAAGGGTAGAATCTTCATTCAATCAATTAATCAATCAATGGTCTATGGAACAAGTCATGTGAATAAATATTCAAAGTCGTCTGGAGTATGCCTCTGTAAAAAAGGCATGAACTCAGGGCATAACATTTGGTTCTGAGAAGGGAATCTACACTTAAAGTAAAACCAGTGAAAGACCTGATAAGAGAGACTGATTATACAAAACAGAGGTACTACTTGTCCAGTATATGGAAGTGCATTTGGTATTTCCAGCACTTGTGCTTGTTTTATCTACTAGTGTTAGAGCTTACTGTTCATGCTTCATAGTTGGAAGATTAAATTTTTGCTTTGATTATTCCTTTTATGTTAATGTATATATATATATATATATATATATATATATATATATATATATATATATGTTTCTCATGACAAAGTCTACATAACTATCTATTCTCAAGTGAATTGAGAAGTCCCTGCTGTCTAAACACCACTTCTGGTGAAGATATGAACAACTGAGTCTTGAACTATGAATCTTGAAGTTTTTATTCAACCTGTCACTACCAGACATAATAGGGAAAACTCTCCTGCAGTGAGTAAAGGTAGTGTTTTTTCTTCTGACTTAACTGGTGCTACATCATTATAGAAAAAATACATGGTAGTTGCTGTTACCTAATGAACCACAAGCATGAGACAGTTGGCCATTTGGGCATGAATAAAACCAAAGAAAGGAACTTGGCTAAATTTCATGAGCTAGATGTCATGAAATAAATTGATAATTGTTGTGCCAGTTGCCCAAAGTGTCAAAATACAGCCCCTGACTGAGATTTCAGAAAAATGTAATAGTACCAATGCTCATGACTGAAGTTCCTTTTGACATAATTGCTATGGATATTGTGGAGTCATAAATCAAATCTAACAGATGGGCCCCAATATATTCTGAAATTTTAGAATATGTCCCAGATTTCATGAGGTTGTTCCCCCTTATGAAAGCTAATTTCAAGAAATATGAGTTGCTATCTTCTCAGGTAGGTATACCAAAGGAAATATTAAATAATCAAGGTATTCCTTTCATGTTACACAGTACTGTTGCCAGCACTTTAAGGAAATACAATTAAAGATATCCATTTATCACTCCAAAACTGAAAAGTGATGCTTTGTGGAACATTTTAATAGGACACTGAAATTAGTGTGAAAACTTTGACCAATGTTTATCATGTTTAATATTTTCAGTCCAGAAGGTTCCACAGGCCTCTACAGGATGTAGTGCCTTCAAGCTGTTTCATGATATATGCTCAAGAGGGTTGTTAGATATACTTAAAGAAACAAGGGAAAAAGAGGAAACACCCTTTAGAAGTGTTTTAGGGTATAACATTGATTTGCAGAAAAGAATGAAGGTGATAATGCCAATTGTGTGTGAACATGTAAAAGCACAAGAAACAAGGGGATTATAATAGGAATGCCCACATAGGATGGTTCAAATAGTAAAGCAAGTCTTGGATCTAGTCCCTACAACAGAAAATCAGTTCCTGGCCAAATGGTGTGTGCTACACAAGAAGTGGACTACAAAGTAAGAGTTGTACAGAACCAATTTATCACATAAATATATTGAAGCCTTCGAATTGGCACAACTGAGTGTTGTTAAGTAAAATATCTAAGCTCAGAAGCAAAGAAGAGCAATGATGATTGTTATCCATGCCTAAGGTGATAGCGGATAACATCCTTAAAAACAGAGGCAAGAAATACAAGAGTGCATCTTAAGGAACAGAGGTATATTTTCTGAGCTGCCTGTGAGAACTGTTCTCAAACATGGCATAGAAGTAGTTGCAACAAAGAAAAGTTAATTTAAGTCTATATGTGATACCTGAAACACAGAAACAAGCAGTCTGACAGGAGATACAAAAATATTAAAATGAGGGTCACTGGAGAGCCAGTGATTGCAGCAGCCCTATCATGCTGGTCCCCAAACCAGATAGCATTGTCTAATTTTTTTGTAACAACTTTTAAAGACTTAATAGTATGTCCACATTTGAGAGCTTCCATATACCTTGGGAAATGAGATGATAGATCAGCTGTGGAAGGCTAGGTTTATAAGCACATTAGATCTCATGTAGGGATACTAGCAACTTCCCTAAATCAAGGAAACCACAGAGAAGACTTTCTTCTCATCTGTTTCAGTATACTGTCCCCTGGACCCCAGTCTCATGTTTACTGACAACCAGTTAATTTTCAGCAAACTGATATGGTATGTGAGAGATGTATTTACATAATGTCACTGGAGGCAAAAGGTCTCATGTAAAAGTACTCCTAATGTCAATAAGTTTGCCAGTAGTACACATGCTGCAACCATCACACATTTCAAAGCAGACACATAGACTTAGATATGTTAAGGCACTTAAATGTAACTTTCCTCAGTCCCAAAGACCTCCTAGATGAACTACACGCAACAAATACCCACAGAAACCTCAAATGCACTCTTTCAAAACAACGCCCACATCAGCACATACAGCTACATCTCATGGAGTCTCTATATCTAAGCCCATAATGTAAGCTACCACACAATCCAATATTCTGGTCATTGGAGACTCCATTGTGAAACATATTGATGTCCCTCTCACCAGGCTGAGTAAAGAGAAAGTCAGTTGCTTATCAGGGGCTGGATCCACAACATTACACATGCACTTGGGGTCATTGGGCCACAGGTACCAGTATGATGCAGTCATAGCCTGTGGGTGTAAATGACCTGAGACATACATCCTTAGACTATATGAAGAGAGACATCATGGAGCTCTTGAAATATGTGTCCCAGGCTGGCATGAGACTTTCATTGAGCAGCATGTTGCCTTCTCTAAGGATGATGCCATAATATGAACAAAAGATGACTGACTTTAATGATTGACTTAACTTCTGGTGTCATTCTAGGGGGGGGAGGTGCAATATTTGTCAACATGGAAGGAGATGGTCAACAGCCCACTCTGCTTTGCCAGGGATGGTCTGTACCTATCCCCCCTAGGCTTTGGAATATTAGCTAAAATATTGTCCTCCCCATAGTGCTATTTTAGACAATACCAAACTGAAAGTACTTCCGACACAGCAAATCAGAGCCAAGAAAATCTAAAGGTATTACTGCTCGATGCTAGGAGTCTAAACAAAAAAATTCACTCGTTAGATTCTTTCTTCACCCTAGAGAATTCTGATTTCTGTGCAATCAATGAGGCATAGTTTAAAGCAGTGGAGAACATACCAATAGTGCAAGGTTATAATGACTTCCACACATTTAGACCAGCTATTACACAGACAGGGACTAAAGGTTTAGGTGTCTCAGTTTGCATCATAAATAAATATAGCACAAGGGTGGTCAAACAGGACAATGCACTTGAGCTTCTCCACATTCAAATCACCATAGGCAAAATTCCATACAACTTCCTTACAAGCTATAGGCCCCCCTCTATGACCCAGGAAACCCATGCCATGTATTTAAACTTATTGGAAACATACCTCTCAATTATCCAGATTTTTCACAGAATTTCCAGATTTTTGCTTCTTATTTTCAGTCTGTTTCTGATAACATTGTGGTTTTCTGGCAATTCACTGGCAAATTATTGAGGAATCAAGTCAGAAAATAATGGCACACATTTGCATTTCAGACTTCATATCCTTCAGAAAATTCATGCTAATATAAAACCGGTTATTCTATCAACTTTTTAAGTTTGTAAGAGCAATATTTAAAAAGTGTCCCTATTTTTGGGCCTTTGTTCTCCCGATTATTTCTGCCTCTCGCCAGATTTCTTGCTCTAAGAGAATGAGAGGTATGATTGGAAGCACTCACCATCCAAACCAATACCATATTCATGGACATCTTTAATTACCCCACTATTAACTACGAATAATATGGGTTCATATGAATCCGTCGACAGCCGAAACATCAACGCTTACCTCATTCGACACCAAAGCATCGACCGTTCAGAACATCGACAATCCAGGTAAGCGATTTTCCCCCTTACAGGACCCATGGTAGCACTTAGGACCCATGGTAGCGACTGTTGAGAATTTGCGTTGTCCATAGCGTCGCACTAGCGAAACAAGTGCTACCATGGGTCCTGTAAGGGGGAAAATCGCTTACCTGGATTGTTGATGTTCTGAACGGTCGATGCTTTGGTGTCGATGAGGTAAGCGTCGATGTTTCGGCTGTCGACGGATTCATATGAACCCGAATAATATACAACACCAAATGTACAGGCACAGAGTTTCCTGGATTTTGTAAACACAAACTCCCTGGACCTGATTGTCAATACACCAACCAGGGGTGCAACCAAACAGGAGCTGTCATTGCATCTACCAGTGACACCACTTTTCTCCATGAAGGGCTACCATAGTCAAATAACTTGTGCCAGAGCCATAGACTAAAACTAAATGACAAGAAATGTATAATAGTAATATGGGAGAGTGCTATACACCCCCTAGTGTAATGTCTTCCCTGGTAAGGTCAGACCACAAAACATTCTCCTTTGAAGTAAAAATAAAACATGGAATCCCAGCTAACCCTGGGATATTCAGGAACTACTGTAAGGCTAACTTCTTACTTTTATGTGATAACCTGCCAAACTTTCAAGCCCCCATAAACACTGAGAACACCGCTCTCTATGTGGACATATTCAAGGAAACCCTATACAAACATCTTAATAGCTGCACATAAGCATATGTACCCACCAGGAGGAAGTACAGAACTAACTCAAAAACAAGCCTCCCTGGTGGAATCACAGCACCAATAGGCTGTATAACAGAAGGAAGAAAGTCATGGTAAAAATTAGGGCGTGCAGCACCCAGCAGGATAAAAGCACTCTCATCAAACTAATCTAACACCTCAGAAGGCAAATAAATTCTACCAAAGCCAAATTTGAGGAAAATTTAGCCTCCCAGGCCAAAGACAACCACAAAGCATTTTTTAGCTGTGCACACAACCTCAAAAGTAATACACATTTTTTTGCAGAGTTCATTATTAATGGAGCCACCTATACTGAGCCAGAAGATATAGCAAAACTACTAGCCGACACATTCAGCCCCAACTTTACCACCTCTTCCCCACAGCCTTCCCTCAGGAAATACCATCAAATATGACTCTCCCTGCTAACACTAGGGAGCAAGTCCTTAATGCTCTCTCTAAAGCCAAGAACATTGCATCAATAGGCCCAGACAATATCCCAGGATGCCTTCTAAATAGCATGAAACATGATCTATCAGGACCTCTAAAATTGTTATTTAACTATAGCCGCCAAATAGGCTTTGTGCCTCATGAATGGAGAACAGCAACAGTCATCCTTCTGCACAAAGGTGAGCTATCTACAAACCCTGGAAACTATAGACCCATAAGTCTTACTGCTCTCATATACAAAGCCATGGAAAGAATTATCATGGAAATGATCATTAATGATGTCGTAAACCTCCAGACACTGGAACCAACCTAATTTGGTTTAGTCAAGGATAGGCAAGCCTACTAAACTTCTTTGAGAAGGTCACCAAAGCAATGGATGAGGGCAAAATGGTTCACTCTCCCTTCCCTGACCTGGCCAAGGCATATGACACAATACCCCACTTGGGTATCACTGACAAACTCAGCAGGTTAGGTACAAATATTTATGTCACCCAATGGATAGCCAGAGAGCTTACATACAGGACCCAGAAGTTAGAGGCCAGTCACAAGTGAAGTCAGTCAGGGATTGGTCCTGGGACAGATCCTTTTTGGCATTCACTTCTCTGAAGTAAAGGCCAATATCAATATCAATGTCAATGGCCTCTGGCTGTCTAAATTTTCAGATGATTGCAAATTAGGAGCTGTCATTGAATCTACCAGTGACACCACTTTTCTCCACGAAGGGCTACCATAGACAAATAACTTGTGCCAGAGCCATAGACTAAAACTAAATGACAAGAAATGTATAATAGTATCATTTGGGATGTCATCCACCGCTGGTAACCATCTTATTGCCAACACACCCCTAAGAGTTGACCCAGTAATCAGGTACTTGGGGATGCACATAGACAGTAATCTAGCCTTTGACCATCACATGTCTATAGTAGTAAAGAAATCATTCTATGTTGTGCAACTTATAAACAAAGGTATAGCATCTAGGTCCAAGGAAGTTATTGTTCTAATGTATTCAGCATTCATCCAACCTATCGTTGAGTACAATGCCCCCTTTGTTATGTACCTTACCAGGCATATACAAACAATAGGACCATCCACAGTGATTCCTCACTAAATAAATGCAGGACATAAGTGACATGTCCTGTGTAGACCATCTCAAGGCCCTATTTTGTATTCTGACTCCTACAGGCTATTGAGGGGAGATCTATGCCTGGCATACAAGGCATTGTCAGATCCCACTTTGATAGACCTCCTGCATATCCACTAAACAAACAGTACCAGAATTACCCATTCTAAAGACTTAAACCTTGCCTCTGATATAAATAGGACCTGCCAGAGAGACAAATATCTATCCAGAGACTACCTCTTCTCTGGAACAGGCTCCACATCCAAGTGAAACAGAGTTCTTTCCTAACCCAATTCAAGTATAGCTTGGATAATTGGATGGGGAACAGGAACTTCATCCCTGGTTTGGCACCTATGTCCCTAATGGACACAGACAGCCTGTAAATCATTAATCTCTCAAGCCCTGCTTACACTTATCAAAGATATGAGAACTTGTGAGAGATTTGGGATACATGGCTAGGCTTAAAATGGCCCAATGTCCCTTATGGTCATTAGCCTAGTAAACACCTATGAACATATTTCAGTGATTAATAGACCATGTACTGAGGCCTCAACATCCCTAAGCCTTGACTTATTTGCATTGGTGGCTGTTGACTTCAAGGTTAGAGTTGCAGGAAATAATGAATAAGTGGGGCTGAGTGAAATAGCATGCGGCTGTATTATGGCAGGTTAATGACCATCACCTGTAATCAAACAACAGATGATGTCATCATACCTCTCCACATCTATGCACAAGAAATCTATATAAAGTCAGAAATAATGGGGGACAAAGGCTCAAAAATAGGGACAGATTTTAACTTACAAAGTTGCTAGAATAACAGGATTTGCATTATTATGTATTTTCTGAAGGATATGAAGTCTGAAACTCAAAGGTATGACATTATTTAGTATCATTTAGTGACTTCAGTCCTCAATGATTTCCCAGAAAACATAAATTTTATGAGGACCAGACCAAAAATATGAAGCAAAAATCTGGACATTCTGTGAAAATCTGGACAGTTGAGAGGTATGGGTGTCATTCATTTTCATTTACATACTGCCTCAGTACCAAATAATTTTATCATTTACATCACTGATATCTGACTGCAATCAACGAGACCAAACTTGGGTGAAATGGAGGCCTAAGAAAAGGACTCCATATCCCCTCCATTGCACCCCAGGCCCCTCTGCACCTCCCCAGTGCCACTTTTTTCCCTCGTTTCTTGGACCCATATCTTCCAGACAAAGTTTTTCTTTTTCTTTTTCTTTCTTTCTTTCTTTCTTTCTTTCTTTCTTTCTTTCTTTCTTTCTTTCTTTCTTTCTTATTTTATCTTACTTTTAGCATACTCTAATTGGCCAAGACTCCACTGTAATTGAATTAATCTGCGGGCTTGTTGGCAGTTATGCCCCTCAAAAGTCATGCAGATCTCATAGGAATTTAGATCCTTTGAGGTGTATTACAGACCATTTTTGCAACCCTTTGATTCAATGATGGCTACTTATTCTGAAATTCAAATGTTTGTTATTATTTAGTGACTAAAATCCATACTGATTTACCAGAGGGAAAAAAACATAATTATTACAAGGAAAAGACCAACATATGAGGCAAAATCAGATACATTCCTAGAAATTAGGCACGATTTAGTGCATTTATGAAACTCGCACATACATATATGCATATCTGCATGTATTACACTCATATACAAACAACATATATACACACAGTTTTACACACATATACACACATACAGATGTGACTATTAATTACAACCATTGGTATTGCAGAAACTGTACATCCTCATAAATTTGACTACAATTATAATAACTGCCACACAGGAATGCATCAGAATGTACCATGCAACTCATTCCCCTACATTCCTCTGAACCTCTTAGCTCTACAATTAAGCAGAAAGTTAAAAAATAATAAAGGACAAAGGACCAGAATAAGAGACAAAGATTGTCCTTGTATCTTAGAATGTGGCTAGGATAACGGGCTTTGTATTTGTATGCTTTTTCTGAAGGCTTTTAAGTCTGAATCTCAAATGTCTGACATTAATTAATGGCAATGATTTGCCTGAAAAACAGAAATGTTACAAGGAACAAACCAAAATATGAAGCAAAATCAGACATTCTACAAAATCAAAGACAATGGAGAAAATAGATTTCCTCCCATATTTATTTATTTGTTGTATTTTGTTTACCAGGAAAGTATGACGGAAAATTTACCAATTTTAGAGGTGGCCCAGGGAGAAAAGCATCAGATAAAATATACATTTACAATGAACAGCAGTACAAATTAAACATTTTAAGCATTCCTTTGTGGGTAGTATTTAGACAAAGAGTAACGACATTTATAGCACACTTTAGAAGTTATTTTATATAAGTCAAAGACGTGTTAACTGGAGATACAAGAGCAATGATAATGCACATAGGGTCTTTATATGTATATTGACATTAATGAGGTAGGATGTCACTTTAGCAGGAACAAGAAATAGAGGAGTAGGAAGTATATAAGACTTTCGGCTTTTCCCAGTTAGGGGTCGCCACAGCAGAACTCCGGTCTGCTCATGATTGGCAGTAGATTTATACGGTGCTGAGTTGCCAGCCCGATGCCCAACCTTTAGAGAAGCCACACCCATTCACGCTCACACCTACCTGCATGTCTTTAATGTCACTCGACCACGGAGAGGACATGCAGACTCTACACAGAAGGCGCTTAAGCCGGGAATCGAATGGGAGAACCTCTTGCTGTGAGGCGACAATGCTAACCGCTGCACTGCCACGGCCTTAGAGTAGGAAGTATATAAGCAAAAATAATTAAGAAAAAACATAAGTAGAAAAAGTTCTGATAGTGAAGAGGTTGAAATAACAGTAGATAGGTAAGATGATGAGGTGAGTAAGGAGGAGGTATTAGTAGGAAAGGATTAAGGGTGTAGGGTAGTAGAAGGAGTAGTAGTAAGTATGAAAGAGAAAGGGTTAAGAAAGGTGAGGGAGTCAGAGTGATGGATAGAACAATTGTCAGTGGAAGAGAAATAAAAGGAAAGGTGAGTTTAATCAGAATGGAAGCATGAGCAGAGCCATGAGGAAGATGGATGTTGTTTTGCATTCTGTTTTTGAAACATGGTAATCCTGTCTTTAGAGTGTTCATATTACACACACACACACACACACACACACACACACACACACACACACACACACACACACACACACACACACACACACACACACAGATGTGACTATCAGTTACAGATGCTTATATGACTGTGACATTCTCAGAAGATTATGATCAAATGAATGAACAAATAGGTACATAATTGCCACACGAGAATGTATCTTTTCAGCTCACAGCTATCAGAATGTACTGTAAATCCTTGTCTCCCAGCACAAGGACTGGCCTTAGGTGAAATGGCACCCTAGGTGAAATATTGTATTGGCCCCCCTTTAAACTTTGCATTTTCCACATCCCTGACATGCCAATTTGAGCCACACTCATTTTGAAATTCACACTTGTACTGTTACAGCGAAACTCCAGTGTAAGACTAAAAAATTTCCATAGTCAATGACTTATTTTAAGCTAATGTAATTCATGCAAATTACAAACACATTTCTTAAATCATACTGTAGTGAGAAACTCCATGTTACAAGTTACAACTGCCAGGTTTATAGATAAGGACTGGGTTATGTGCACTTACAGGCCATTTTAAGCCTAGACAATTTCGTCTTAAAGGTGAGATTCAAACTCTTTACCCTGTGTCCGTAAAGTGAACATTTTAATCATTACACCAATTCCCAAATTACCCACAAAGGGGTTACAGGAGCTATTTGAAGAGTTAAATGTATTCTTCTCAGGGGACGTAAATACAGCACCAAGTGTTGCACACTCACATAGACACACATCCATACAAGTTTTCTCTGCTGAGCATTGAACTGCCAACCTATCTAGTTACATAATTAGCCACAAGTGCCAATGGAGAAGACTAACTGATGCTGTTTGATAACCTAAGCTGCTGTTCCTTCCATCTATATCATTACTCTTTGACTATATGTAACATTTGCAGTGCTGCAAGAATTTTGGTTTTGATTTTTAACAGGTACTGTTTTGTACAAAGTGCATTCCCTGTCACATTTAGTTAAGGCAAAACAAGAATGTCATTTATTCATTACTGTTCCTAAATTTGTACAATGTGACTTTTAAGTGTACCCAGTATAAACTATGTTCTTGCCATGAGCTGTCTTTTTGAATTTGAAATGCCCACCACACAGACAGCAGAAGCTGGAAGCCAAATGCATCAAATGTGGCATTAAAAATAAAAGTCTGTTTTTGTGGCCTGAAAAGAAAGTGTAATATTACTAGTAGTAATTGTAGTGTTGAACTCTGAATTATTATCATAAGTAACTTACTTACTTTGCTGATGTAACAGATAATATCTTGGTCTTTGTATGGCACTAATCCAACAGAGGCCTGAAAAGAAAGTTTGGTATTACTTGTAGTAATTGTTCTCTTGAACTTGGTATCAGTTATAATAAATAAGTTACTTAGAGCTTGTTGATTTATCAGATTCATCTTGGTCATTCCAATGTTAATCGATTATAGACATATGGAAAGATGTGCTTGTGTCCTTGCTCAAAAGTCAATTTACAACATAGATCCTCTTGTTCTCTCTCTCTCTACAACATTGTTCCTCTCTCTCTCATTCTCTCTCTCAATTTACAGCATTGCTTCTCTCTCTCACTCTCTCTCTCTTTACAGCATTGCTTCTCTCTCTCTCTCTCGCCCTCTCGCTCTATCTCTTTCTTTACACCATTGCTTCTCTCTCTCTCGCTCTCTCTCTCTTTACAGCATTGCTTCTCTATCTCTGCATTGCTCCTCAAAAAATCAGTTCAGTATTAATGTATTAGACATGCTTTTTCAGCAAATTTCATGTTATTTAGCAAAAACACAGAACATTTTCATGTAATTATATATTTATTTTATTGTTGTATATCATTTGTACATTTCTATATGCAAATGTAAACATTAGTAAGCATGCATTTTTTAGCAACTTTCATGTTGCAACAAAAGAGAGAGAATATTTTCAAGATAATGTTGTGTATATTGTATTGCTGTATATCATTACTAGATTTCTATATATAAATGTAAACATTAATAGTTTAAAACACTTCTGCTGACAGTGATTTAATTTTCAAGTACAGTTTGTAAAATATAGGATTATAGGATCATAGGAGGTTACTAGGCTAATGGCTCTAGGGCCCTTACAAGCTTAGCCAAGAATTTATTTCAAAAAAGAAACCTCCGTCAGCATCTGTCACCCTTGTCAATGAAGGGCACAGGTGGAACCCCTGGGACAAATTTGTGGTTTCCCATCCACTCATCAAGTTTGTGCTTAAAGAGGGTCAACGATGTACTCTGTTTGACCTGTAAGAGGAGTCTATTCCAGAGGCGGGGCAGCCTCTGGGAGGCAAACCTGTCTCTCCAGCAAGTTTTGTTAATGTCGTATATTATATTTAAGCCTTTCAATTGGGTAATGTGCGAGGAGTTAGACTTATGGATATGGAGCAGCTCTAGTAGGGCCAGATCCAAGATTTTGTTTTAGGTGAGACACAGATCACCTCTAAGCACTCTGTGTGATACTGAGTAGAGTGATAGTGATTTGAGCCTGTGCACATAGGACAAGTATTAGAGGCTATGGACTCTCTTTGTGAGGTACTTCTGTGGCCTTTCCAGCTAGTGCAGGTGTTTGGAGAGGTACATACCAAATGGGGCACTGTACTCAATTATTGGCTTAATGAGGGAGGAGTACAGAAAGGTAATAACCTCCTATTTTTTAGATGCAATCTCTTTACTTATGAGATGAACCAAGTAAAAGGCTTTTCTAACCACTGCCGCTACATGATGGTCGAATGTGAGATTGTTGTCAACCTGTGTACCCAGGTCTCTCACCACAGGCTGTGTGCTAAGGAGGTCTCCGTTGATGTGATAATCAGTAGGGGTCATGTTTTTGTCAAACGGTGTGATAATACATTTTTGTGAGTTTAACTTAAGGCTATGATTTTGGCACCAATCATTTGTTGCTGTGAGACCCTCTTGTATTATGTTAACATCATATGGGGAATTAATGACAGCACCCAACTTACAGTCATCTAAAAACTTGGTCAGCCACAGGCCTTTTGTCTTTGCCTGGACCTCTGAGAAGTAGATGTCAAACAGTAGGTGTCCCAGGACAGATCCCTGGGGAACATTCGTAGGTGGAGGTGTTATTTTGACCTTATGGTCCTATTGGTGAGCCAGATGGCCACCTACCTGATGAGATAGGGATTTACTCCGGGTTGTGTTAGCTTTTCGATGATGCCCGAGTGGTGGATTGTGTCAAAGGCTTTAGCCAAGTCAAGGTAAGGTGTACTGTATGTACTGACTTTAGCTCATCCAGGCCCTTGGTGATAGTCTCAAAAAGGTCAACCAGGTTCAACAGGCAAGATCTGCCCTTGAAGAATCCGAACTGGGTGGGGAATTTGACTTATTCATTTTTTTCATAAATTGGAAATGTTTATGTGAAAATGTGAAAACATGGAAACATATTTTAATACCAGTGTCATTCAACTTTAATACTTTTTTGTGAAAGCAAGTGATGATGGTACAGAAATAAATGGAGCACGGCTAACTTCATTGTTTAAAAAGTTCATGACTGACAATTGTATAGGTATAATTAAACAAGGATTAAACTTTGGAAATATACTTGGATTTATGGAAAAATATCTTTGTTATGCACTTATTTACTAAGCTGTGACAGTCTCACATTTAACATCTTCACTGTTAATCAGTTTACATACAGGCATAGAAAACAATTTCAACTGTCAAGGTTG
The DNA here is from genome assembly GCF_019279795.1 of Protopterus annectens. Taxonomy (NCBI): domain Eukaryota; kingdom Metazoa; phylum Chordata; order Ceratodontiformes; family Protopteridae; genus Protopterus; species Protopterus annectens. The sequence continues at coordinate 247,531,701 of NC_056734.1, forward strand.
TAATAGTTGTAATAGTTTTGGCCAAAGGTGTGATTACTTCATAAAATGTATATACTCAAGTCATTATTTTTGTTATAAACTGCATACATTAACTACCAGTTAATAAACTGTGCATTTGTACATGAATACAGTCAAACACTTATACTGAAATTGTAACAGTGCAGAGATTGTGTTCCTTCATAGCATATTCAAATAGAAAAGTCTGGCCACTGAATGGTATTTTTAATGACTGGGCTTTTTCTACTGGTATATGCTCGATTTGCAATGGGCACACTGGTTGGCTGACCAATCAGAGTGCATGTTTTTGAATAGTAATGAGCTGTCATTGTATAATTACCATTTCCCAGCAGATATTGGCAAATAACAATGTGTCATACAGAAATAAGCACACTTTTTACAGACAAAGTGATATCAATCATAATGAACTGTAGGATTATGAGTGGGTTACTTTGTCAAAAGTAAGCCTTAAGAAGTGACCAGATCATACCTCCCAACCATACTGAATTATTTGGTGTTTACCAAGTTTTGGGGTGCATATATTGGGGTGCCATGATTCCCCTTCATTTCCAAATTTCCTGGCTGTTTTATTTGAATTTTCTTTTTCCGGCTTTTTGAGCTGACATCATCATGTGCGTGATAATGTCAGCTCCATGAAACAGCCGGCCAGCCGGCCAGCCTGTCAGAAATGAGCTCAAACAATAACGTGTTTATTTCCGGCCAGCCATGAGGGAATGGAACTTCTGTTTAAGCTGCAGGAATAAGGGAATGGAACTCGGATCGAGCAGCAAGGCAAGGCTAGAATGGACAGACAGCAGCAGAGGTAATGATGAAAAATGCTTTAGAGTTAAGTTCCTTACTTAGCTTTCCATTTTTAGTGAGAAGGGAGAAATGCATTATGCTCTGTACAGTTAAGCAATGCTTCTGTTTTTAGGTACATTTTTAGCTGCTCTGTAGAGTTAAGTAATGCTTCCGGTTTTAGCTGTTGTGTAGAGTTAAGTAATGCTTTATCGAGAACCGAGTGTGTGAGTTAAGTAATGCTTCTGTTTTTAGCTGCTCTGTAAAGTTAAGTAATGATTCCATTTTTAGCTGTGTAGAGTTAAGTAATGCTTTAGCTGTAGAGGTTTTTAGCTGCTCTTTAGAGAGTTAAATAATGCTTTAGCTAAATGGAGTGTGTGTGTGTGTGTGTGTGTGTGTGTGTGTGTGTGTGTGTGTGTGTGTGTGTGTGTGTGTGTGTGTGTGTGTGTGTGTGTGTGTGTGTGTGAGTGTGTGTGTGTGTGTGGGGGGGGTGCGCTTTACCTGAGTTCAGTAATGCTTCCATTTTAGCTGCTCTGTTGTAGAGTTAAGTAATTCTTTAGCGAGAATGGTGTGTGTGTGTGTGTGTGTGTGTGTGTGTGTGTGTGTGTGTGTGTGTGTGTGCGTGCGTGCGTGTGTGTGTGTGTGCGTGCATGCGTGCGTGTGCGCGCGCGCGCGCGTGTGTGTGTGTGTGTAGAGTTAAGTAGTGCTTTGGCTGTAGGTTTTTAGCTGCTCTGTAGAGAGTTAAGTAATGCTTTAGTGAAATGGAGTGTTTACCTATTAGCCAGTCCTACTCAGTTATCAAAGCTGGAATAAAAATAAGTAAATGAAGTCTTTGTAAACAATAACATTTCATATAAACTCCTTATACATTCTTAGACAGGTAGTATAGCCTGTCGGAATTGAGCAATTGAACTCACGTGAGTGTATTTCCGGCTGTTTAGAAGCAGAAATGGTGCTGCTGGTTCAACGAACAAGCCACAAGGTGACTGCTGCACTGTAAAGTGTGTGAAATGAAACCTGAGGACTTTGCGGACTTCTGGAAACAAGCCCCGAGGCTGCAGAATGTGGAAACAGAGGTAGTTTAATTTCTTATGCTGTGGCTCAAATGATTGCAATGATTATGCTGTGGAACAGAACAGAGGTATTTATTATGCTGTGGTTGAACTTCTGGAAACAAGCCCTGAGGTATTTATTATGCTGAACTGAAGGCTGTATTATGCTGAATGAAGGCTATATTTATTATGCTAAACTGAAATGTATTATGCTGAACTGAAATTTATTATGCTGAACTGAAGCCTGAAGGCTGTATTTATTATGCAGAACTGAAGGCTGTATTTATTATGCTGAACTGAAATTTATTATGCTGAACTGAAGGCTGTATTTATTACGCTGAACTGAAGGCTGTATTTATTACGCTGAACTGAAGGCTGTATTTATTATGCTGAACTGAAGGCTGGTGTGTGTGTGTATGCACATTAGTGTTTATGGTAAATGGGGTGCAATAGCCAGGTAATGGGACATTGGAATGGCTGCAGGGAGTACTCCGGTACCATATTTTGGTTGTCTGTTCTTCAGTTTGCATTTGAAAGTGGTATCCCACAATTCCATTGGAATGGGGTGGGGTTCTGTAATTATGTATGCAAATTTTATGTTAAACAGCATACAGATTTGTACCTATTTTTCATGGGCCTTGTCCAGATTTTTGATGTTTCCAGGTTGAGAGGCATGGACCAGATCTGCATATAAAATGTATGCATGTTATCATTTATGACTGACTATGAGAAGAATCAGCTAAAAGGATTATTAAAATCCCATGTTAAATTTCCAAGGTTGCACAATCATAGAATTAACTGTTCATTAATGGAACAATGAGGCTTATTGTGAAGTAATGTACTACAATTTTCTACTCCTAATTTTACCGTGTATACTTATAAATATGGAAAAATGTGTTAACTGATAATACTGATAATACTTTACATTATGTATATGTTCACAAAACAGTTCAGTAGAAAAATGTTTAACTATTATCCATTTCATAGGTTCATAGGTTCATAGGTAGGTACTAGGCTATCGGCCCTAGGGCCCATACAAGCCTAGCCAAAAAATGTACCCTGGCTTTCGCCACCCAAGAAAATTATTTTCCTGTGCCCCTGTCGAGCAGAGCCACAGAAATGATCCCTTGGGGGAATTTCCCATTTCCCATCCAATCATCAAGATTTTTCTTGAAGAGTGCTAATGAGGAGCTCTGTTTGACATAGATAGGTAGTCTGTTCCAGAGTATGGTAAGTCTCTGGGACAGGAATCTATCCCTCCAGCATGTTCTGTTTATTGTGGTGACAAGGTTAAGGTCCCTAGAGCGTGTAGCTCGGAGGGATTGGGATTTCTTTAAGTGGAGCATGTCCAACAGCTCTGGGTTTGACATAGCTTTGTATGTTAGGCAGAGATCGCCCCTGAGTAGGCGATATGCGATGGAGTAAAGCTGTAGTTTTTTGAGACGGTTTGCATAGGGCATATGTTTGAGGCCAGTAATCCTCTTTGTGAGGTATTTCTGTGGTCTTTCCGGTTGTTGTAGATGTCTTGTGAGGTACATACCAAAAGGGGCATTGTACTCTATAATGGGTCTAATGAGTGATGAGTAGAGGGGAACAATGACCTCTTTTTCTGGATGAGAATCCTTTTGTGATGAGATGAGCCACGTAGAAGGATTTCCTGACCACTGTGGCGATGTGATTATCAAAGGAGAGACTACTGTCCACCTGTGTCCCAAGGTCTCTTATCACATTTTCAGCATTAAGTAGACTACCAGCTATGTAGTAGTTCATGGGTACAGAGTTTTTACCAAAGGGGATGACAATACACTTTTTGGCATTGAGCTTCAGGCCATGGCTTTGACACCAGGTATCTGTCTCATTGAGGCCCTTTTGTAGTTTGTCCACATCGTTAGGAGTTTTGATTATAGGTTCATAGGTTCATAGGTTCATACTAGGCTATCTGCCCAAGGGCATTTATAAGCCTAGCCCATAGTTATGTGGCTTTCGCCACCCCTTTAGTTTGAATAAAAACTATGCCTATCATTTTTCTGTGCCTCTGTCAAGCAGTGACACTGAAGTAATCCCTGGGGTATATCTGCGATCTCCCATCCATTGGTCAAGATTCCTCTTGAACAAGGCCAGCGAGGTGCTCTGCCTCACATGTACCGGGATTTTGTTCCACAGCATAGGGAGTCTCTGGGTGATGAATCTGTCCCTCCAGCACGTTCTATTTATAACCGTGTCAAGGTTTAAGTCTCCCGCCCTTGTGGTTCTGAGGATCTAGATTTTTGACGTGAAGCATATTCATCAAATCTGGGTTTGACATGGCCTTATATGTCAGGCACAGGTCACCTCTGAGCAAGCGGTATGAGACTGAATAAAGCTGGAGTTCTTTCAGTCGGGCAGCATAAGACATATTTTTGAGACCCTTTATCCTTTTGGTGAGGAACTTTTGGGGCCTTTCAAGCTGCATCAGGTGTCTGGTCAGATACATTCGAACGGGCATTGTACTCAATCATAGGTCTAATGAGTGATGAGTACAGGGGACGATGACCTCCCTTGATCTAGATGTGAATCCCTTCATGATCAGGTGGGCGATATAGAAGGTTTTCCTAACTACTTTAGCAACATGAGTGTCAAACGAAGACTACTGTCAACTTGGGTCCCCAGATCCCTGATGACTTTTCTGTGCTCAGTGGATTGTCACCTATATGGTAGCTAGGGGTAACCTTGTTTTTCCCGAAGGGTATGACTATGCATTTTTGGCGTTTAACTTCAGGCCATGGCTCTGGCACCAGTTATCCGTTTCTGTGAGGCCCTTCTGGAGGATATCTGTGTCAGATGTGTTTTCGACTATGGCCCAGTTTGCAGTCATCTGCAAACTTTGTCAGCCATAACCCTCCTGTGTTTGCTTGTACTTCAGAAAAGTAGATGCCGAACAAGAGTGGACCCAGGACTGAGCCCTGTGGGACACCACTTGTGACAGGCTTTGAGTCTGACATGGCTCCAGCAACTCTGACCCTGTGGGTTCTGTCGCTTAGCCAGTTTGCAACCCATCTTGTGATGTATGGGTTTACATTCAAGCTGATGAGTTTTTCGATGATACCTGAGTGGGGTATTGTGTCAAGGCCTTTGCCAGGTCGAGGTAGGCTGTATGGACTGCCTTTCCTCATCAATGGCCTTGGTGACTGTCTCAAAAAGTCAACCAAGTTTAAGAGGCAGGATCTGCCTTTGACAAAGCCAAACTGGGTTGGATCCAAAGTCTGCAAGTTCCCTATGTCTTTATTTATGAGTTCCATTATGATCCTCTCCATGGCTTTGCAGATAAGGCTTGTCAAGCTAATGGGGCGGTAATTTCCAGGGTCTGTGGAGGCACCGCCCTTATGAAGTGGGACCACAGTCGCCGTGCGCCACTCCTTGGGTACGTATCCTGAGGTGAGGCTAAGATTAAACAGCTGTCCTAACTGTGGGTTTAATTCCTCGTTGAGTTCATGAAGCACACAGCCGGGGACACCATCCGGTCCCATGGATGCTGTGTTTTTGCCTTAGTGAGGGCAGTTCTCACCTGGGCGTTGGAGATGTTTGGGGGGCTACAATCCTCTGGAAAAGATGTCCGTGCTTTGGGGGGGGGAGAAGTTTGCACTGAACCTGTCAGCCAGTATGTTAGCAATGTGTGTAGGTTCAGTAATTTTCACATCATTTTGAACTAATTCTGAGCATATCTGGGAGTTTCCTCCTAGGTTTCTAACATAGCTAAAGAAGGCCTTATGATTGTCTTTAGAGTCCTTGGCGATTTTTCTCTCAAAATTTGCCTTGGATGATTTTATGAGAGCTCTTAGTTTTTACTTATAATGATCAAAGGTGTCTTACCTTTCAAGGATTTTGCTCTATCTTGTAGTAGCTTCCTCCTTTTGTTGTAGAGCTTGTTTATGGCTGGGGTCCACCAGACTGGACGCTTGCCTTTGGTACAGAGAGTCTTAGTTTTGTTTGGGATTGCCTGATCCATGCAGTCCTGTAGGTGCTGGTAGAAGGCATTTGTAAGTGATTCAGCGGTTTGAGTAATGTTTACCACTGGCTCAGGGGCCTTAAAGGAGACCACACTAGTTTTTAGAAGTGTGAAATCGGCTTTTGAGAAGTTTTTCACTGTGGTCTTTTTGTTTCAGGTGGGGCGGGATGAGGACCTCCAGCGAGATTAGTTTATGATCTGATCTCACCAGTGAGGGGTATACTTCCGGTGTTGAACATTTTGATCCCATGTTCGTGATGATGAGATCAAGTATGTTTTCACCTCTTGTGGGGATGGTGACTAGTTGTTCCATGGCATTTGAGTTTATGAACTCCAGGAATCTTTGGGTTAGAGTGTTCGGGCTTGAGTAGTGTTCCCAGTCTATATTAGGGTAGTTGAAGTCACCTAGTATGATGGTGTTTGGAGATACATTTATCCCTCCAATGTTTTCAGGAAGGCCATGTGAGGTTCCTGAGTTTGAGAGGGTGGCCTGTAACATGCTACAAATTGCAGAGCAGTCTTGCCTATGGTTAATTGCACCTGGATGGTCTCAGATGCATCGTGCGTTGCCACCAACCTTGAGGTGTGGGTGTCCTTTATGAATATGGACACCCCCCCTCCTTTCTTGGTGTTGTCCGGATTTTGGGGCCGGAACGTATGATATGAGGTGAAACCTGTTAGTGCTGGGGTGCTCTCAGGAGCCTTGAACCAGGTTTCTGTCACAGCACAGACATCGATGTTCTCCATATTGAGAAGGGCCTCGAGTGCGTGCATATGGCTCCTAGTTTGCAGTCATCTGCAAATTTTGTTAGCCAAAGACCTTCTGTGTTGGCCTGCACTTCGGAGAAGTAGATACCAAACAGGAGAGGACCCAGGACTGAACCCTGTGGTACTCCATTTGTCACTGGTCTAATATCGAATTTGGAATCGGCTACTTTCACAGTGTGGGTTCTGTCCATGAGCCAGTTGGCAACCCATCTTGTGACATAGGGATTTATACCTAGTTTAGTGAGCTTATCTATAATTCCAGAGTGGGGGATGGTGTTGAAAGCCTTGGCGAGATCTAGATAAGCTGTGTGAACCATTTTACCCTCATCTATGGCTTTGGTGACTGCTTCAAAGAAGTCAATCAGGTTTAGGAGACATGATCTGCCTTTTACAAATCCAAACTGAGTAGGGTCCAGAGTTTGGAGATTACCAATGTCTTTGTTTATGAGCTCCATGATGATACGTTCCATGGCCTTGCAGACCAGGTTCGTTAGGCTAATGGGGCGGTAGTTCCCGAGGTCCGTCGTGGCTCCCCCTTTTTGGAGTGGGATAACTGTCTCGGTGCGCCATTCAGTGGGTACAAAGCCTGAGGTGAGGCTATGATTGAACATGGTACTTAGGTAGGGTGCCAGTTCATTCTGTAGTTCATGTAGAACGCAGCCTGGGATATTGTCAGGTCCCATAGATGCTGTGTTCTTGGCTTTGGAGAGTGTGTTTTTTACCTGTGCAGCCGTGTTATAGGAACTTTGCATTCTTCAGGTATAGATATGGGCCCTCTAGGGGGTGAGAGGGGGGTAAAGTTAGCACTGAACCTATCTGCTAGGATGTTGGCAATATCAGTTGGTTCTGTATATTTAGTGCCATTATGCTGTAACTCAGAGCAGATCTGAGTGTTCCCATTTAGATTCTTGACATAGCTATAGAATGCTTTGTGGTTGTCTTTAGAGTCAGTGGCAATTTTATAAGAGAAACTGAAGAATGTTCTATGTTGAAGAAATAAAATAGTCAATGGGGTGATGGCCATTTAGTACAATGACTGGAGTGTTCAACTGCAGTACTACAGTGTTTGCCCTAAATGAAGTATGGTGTTGTCATAGGTTAATTTAGTCAACTTAAGTTTGTATCATTAGTTCTCATATGATTTTATAGTTGCCTAAAAGTGAAAGGTAGTTATTCACTATAGGTTATAATGTTTTCGAAGAGTTTTAGGTTTTAAATGCAGGCAATTTGCAGTGGGCGACTGCTGGAATACAGCAATGCAAGTTGCTAAAGCTGATAATCAGTAGGCATATTTTTGATTTCAGATTGGACTTCTGCAGTAATATTTTCCTTCCAGGTAGTAATGAAGGGGGTAACCATTTGAAATGTCAGGATCCGCTGCAGCAAGTCCTGAAATATTAAGACTGAATGGCTAAAGATCAGACTTATATATTTTGATATATATATAAATATATATATATATATATATATATATATATATATATATATATATATATGTACACATATATTATTTCTCCGAATATTCCCTTTTCTCAGGTATGGTGATCTGGGAGTTGGTATATATAGGTTTGTCCCCCCCCCCCCCACACACACATACACACAAAAAAAAAAAAAACTTTTTTAAGAGGGGGTGTTTTTTGAGATTTTCTCCTCCTTTGAGTTTGATCATTTTTTTGGCTTGTCAGCTAAAGAAGGGGTATATTATAGAAGTTAAATGTAAATTTACTTGTAATAGTGTCTCTCCTTAATGTTCTGTTTTAAACCGTGACCCTACATTCTGTTAAAGATCAAATATGCAGTGTTTCATAAGCATGCTCATTGCAGAAAATCTGCATGCAAAAATGTATATCACGTTGAATCCATTAATTTCATCAGTGGCAGTATTTCATGATTGTTACAAATTTTTTTTTGCATGTAATACATAATGTATTACTTAAAATTTGTGGTGAATTACTGTATTTTAGGATCACAACTTCTTTATGTTAGTCTGTTCATGTTGTGACTGGAAATAATTTGGGACAGATAGTAATGTTCTAGACAGAGCAACTGCATACTTACTGTAGTACTACAGAGACAATGTTGAAAGCAAATAGCAGGGTCCTATATCCTATACTTGAAATCTGAAGGTATCAGTGGGGTCTTCTACCCTAGATTTGAACATTAAAAGCGTCACTATGGTCAATACCCTGTATTTGAAAACTGATGGAGTCAGCTTCATCTCTACCTTGTATTCAAAAACCAAAGCATTAGGTGGGTACCTTTTAAACATTTCCCTTCAAAAGAAGTAGAGAATAGACTTGCCTTTAATAACCCCAAAGATGAGCTGCATTACCTCTAAATACCAAGTTATGTTTTGAAAGATACTGACATTTCAAACAATATTTCTAAAACTATTTTCCATCTCCATAGATCTGGATGCCATGCCCTTAGTTATAAATTGCATCACACAGAAGGATGTTCTCACTGCTGTGGACATGTGATAATCAAAGTTCAGGTTATTGTCAACCCAAGTCCCATACCACTGGGTCTGCTCTTAGGGGATTGCTATCAATGTTGCAATTTGCAGGGATAGTTGTCTTCCCAAAGGGTACAAGTATGCAGTGTTTTGCAATGAGATTTAGACCAAGGTTCTGGCACCAGTTATTTGTCTATGTCAGACCTTCCTGAGGATATCTACATCTTTGAGGGATTCAGTGATTGCACCCTGCTTGCAATCATCAGCAAATCGGGTTAGCCAAAGGCCCTCTGCATTAGCCTTGACTTAAGAAAGGTATATTCCAAACAGGAGAGATCCCAGTTTCAAGCCTATGGGATACCACTAGTAACAGGCCTTTTGGTGGAGGTGGATTCCCCCACCTCAACTTCATGTGTCATGTGAGCCATTTGGCTATCTATCAGGTGACATAGGAATTTATGTCTAAATTTGTGGGTTTGTCTATAATACTCAAGTGTAGTGTTTTGTCAAATGCCTTTTCCAGAACAAGGTAGGCAGAATGTACCATTTTTCCCTTGTCCATGGCTCTAGTAACCTTTTTGAAGAAGTCCATCAAGTTTAATAAGCATAACCTGCCCATGGTGAAACTGAACTGGGATGGGTCCAGTGTTGGAAGATTTCCTATGTCTTTGTTTATCAGGTTCACCATATTTTTTTCCATGGCTTTGCATATAAGACTAGTCAGACTAATGGATATGTAGTTCCCTGGGTCTGTTGATGGTCCACCTATGTGCAGAAGGATGACAGCTGCAGTCCTCTATTCCCCAGGAATGAAGCCTGTCTAGAGGCTGTAGATTAATAGAGATCCTAGTGGGCATGACAGGTTATATTTCAAGCTATTTAGGAAGCATCCTGTGATATTATCAGAACTCACTGTTACAATGTTTTTAACTCTGGAGATTCCAGTGAGGACCTGTTCTTTAGTGACAGTTGGGGGAGAAATGGTAGAGGTTATTTTCTGGGGAAATCTGGGGGTGACAGTGATTAAAAGTATAGCTAAATTAATTAGTCAGCAAATGTGCTCTATCCCTCAGTTCAGTATAGGGCGTTCCAGTTAGTATTAGCTCAGCATACTGTTGGGTGCTCCTTTTAAGGTTGCATACTTAACTGAAAAATACCTTATGATTATCCCTAGCCTAGGAGGCTATCTTTGCCTCAAGGTTAACTTTGGTGGACTTGATTAGTCCCCAGATTTGCTTGTTGAAACAGATGAGGGAGTTTTTTGTCTATTGAGCATAGCCCTTCCAGTTTTGTACAGGATTTTCTTTCCTTCATTGTACAACCTATTATACTGGGGGTCCACCAAGGACGATTGTTTTTGGAGTTTGTCCTAATTTTATTTTGGTTTCGAAGTACTGTTTCTATGCAGTTGTTTACATGGTTGTACAGGGTTTCTGTAAACACATCTGCATAGGCCATGGTGTTCTCTGAATTTGATGGGGCTTGGAATTTAGCTATGCCTTCATTTAATAAGAGGTAGTTGGAAATTACTGTTCATGTTGAAAGGAGCGTATCCCACATTTTTCCCATTAGGAATTCTTGTACTAGGCAGAAAACTACATGTATACTAATGCAGAGCACTATGAAAATTGAATGCATCAGTGGGAACATCAACCTTTTTTCCTAACCAAAGGCATCAGTAGGGATTGTCAATAAGAGACAGCAGGGTACTCAAACCTTAGTTGTTAGCTGGGATATGTACCCTGTTTCATAGCAAAGGTGTCAGTAGACTAAAATTAAAAGTGTCAACTGCATCCTATACCCTATATCAAACCAAACCTGCCAGAATATCAGAGCGAAGGTGGCAGAATATCAGATCAAAGTTACATATTCCTGTACTACACTAGGCATACTACTGAAAGGTTTGCAAGAAAAAAAAAACAGAACACTAAGTTACTACTTTTGGAATACAATAAACAAGACTCTCACCATGTGTAAGTTTATTATAAAAAAACGGTATCAGCAAAGGATTACTTTATCAAACCAAAGGCTTCAGTAGGGGACAACTGCATCAAAATGGAAGGCATCAACAGAGGACTACTCTATCAAAAGCAAAAGTGTCAGCAAGGGACTACTGTATCAAAAGCAAAGGCTTCAGCAGGACACTACTGTATCAAAACCGAAAACATCAGTAGGACACTACTGTATCAAAACGATAGGCAACAGCAAAAGGCTACCGTATCAAAACCAAAAGTGTCAGCAGGGGACTACTGTATAAGAACTGAAGGTGTCAGCAAGGGACTACTTTATAAAAACTGAAGGCATCAGCAGGGGACTACTGTATCAAAACAAAAAACATCAGTAGCCCACTACCGTATCAAAACAGTAGGCAACAGCAGAGGACTACCATATCAAAACCAAAGGTGTCAGCAGGGGCTACTGTATCAAAACCAAAGGTGTCAGTGGGGGACTACTGTATAAAAACTGAAGGTATCAGCAGGGAACTACTTTATCAAAATGGAAGGTGTTAGCAGAGGACTACTGAATCGAAACTGAAGGCATCAGCAGGGGACTACTGTATCAAAACCAAAGATGACAGCAGGGGATTACTGTATTTAAACAAAAGGCATCAGCGGAGGACGACTGTATCAAAACTGAATGCATCAGCAGAGGACTACTGTATCATTACCTAGGTCATCAGCAGGGCACTACTGTATCAAAACTGAAGTGTCAGCAGAGGGCTACTGTGTCAAAACCAAAGGCATCAGTTGAGGACTCAAATTGAAAGATGCCTAACTCCAGGAAAGTAGGGGTATTACAGGTAGTCTTTTTGCATGAAGCATCTGTAAAAATCATGTTAAATAACGACATGTTGGAAGTAGTTTGAAAGATTTACATAGTATATTTCTTCAGACTGTACCATGTGCTTACATTAATTAACAATGTTCATGCTGACAAAAGTTTGGGACAAAAAGTCATGTTCTAAATAAGACACCTACATGTTTAGTACTGCAGAGACTATATTGAAACAAAAGGCATCAGTGGGGTCCTCTACCCTATGTTTCAAAAACAGAAGGTGTCAGTAGTGTCCTCTATCCTATTTTAAAAAAACTGAAGTTGTCAGCAGTGCTCTCTACACTTTCTTCTAAAGAGAGCAGTGGTGGAATACTACTTTAACATTCTCTTGAATGGAAGTATACTTTAGACTTGTGTAAAAGCTTTAATAACACAACCCCCCAAAAAAGACATTCTGCACTATCTCTAAACTCAGTTACATTGTGACAAATGTTAACATATTGCAAGCATTCTTTCTAGAACAATTCTTCAACACATTTTTTCAGACTGTACAATTCTCACATGTTAATACAGTTGAGCTATTTTTAAGCCTCAGTGTTGTCAATTCATTAAATTTTGCTGCTTTTATTTGTAACTTACTGTTCCTGTTCTGCAGTCACATGTTTCTGTATTAGAATGTTGAACACCATATGATGTGTAGTAATGCCATGTATCATTTGAAAATATGGCATAATTGGGAAACTCTAACTTATTTGATACAGAAGGCATACGTTGTCAGTGGGAACATGCACCTATTTCAAAGTGAAGACATCTGTGGGAGATTAAAACCAAAGGTGTAAACTGTGACTTTTACCCTGTTTCAAAATTAAGTTATCAGCAGTACAACAGAAGAAAAGTTAGATGCAGGGTACTATTTCAGCATTCTGTCTTAAGTGGACATAGACACTGGACTTGTCAAAAAGCTGCAATAACCAAACAACCAAAAATGGCAATCTGCTCTACCACTATATACTTCTGAAATCACAATCCTTTCTGCTAATAAAACTAAGGCATCATAAATGGCACTCACTTAATATCTGACTGCCTTGACACTTTCTATCTCACATTCCCACATTGTCTGACAGAATGTTTTTTCTCTTTTTTAATTTCTCCGAGTCTTTTGGGTTTCTAATGCCATGATGGGAATGGACCCCATTCCTTAGTCAAAGTATGATTAAAGTTCATGAAATTATTATTGTTTCAATCTTTGATGTTAGCCAAAAGTGCTCTTCACAGCACCTGTAGTGTGCCCAATATAGATTCCTTCTGCAATTCATATGAAGTTACATCTATCTGCAACATATTTAAGTATGACTGTAAATTCTCTTTTATAGGACCCGTTGTTCCTACTACTATTGGAGCTGTCTGGGTATCCTTCTTCCACATTGCCCTCATTTCTGCTGCAAATCTTGGTAGCTTATGTCTTTGTGTCTCTCAGTACGTAAGACACTGTAGCCACTGTGTGTAACAATTTCAGTGATCAATGCTACTTTTGTCTTCTTTTCATGGACTACTATATCTGGTTTTGTTGCATATATTTTTTGAATTGTTGGTAATGGATGATCCCATATGATATAAACCATCATTTTTTATAATGCTTTGTGGCTCATGTTTCCAATCTTTTTCAGCTACTTCAATATTATAATGATTGCACAATCGCCATTGCAACAGTCTTGCCTCATTATTATGCCTTTCCATATGCAGTTCTTCTGCCATTAGTATATCACAACCAGCAACAAGATGTGCAACTGTTTCCAATGCTGTTTTATGAAACCTACATTTATCTGTTTGCCCACATGTTCAGTGGACTTTGTAAACCAACATGTATGTAGTCCACTATCTTGGGCTGCCAATATTAACCTTTCATCTTTGGCTTAAATTCGCCTATCGTGAACCATTCCTGCATTCGATCCTGATCAACATGAGATTGTTCCAAGTTATACTTGCAACTACTGCAAATTGGTTGATAGTTTGGACATTGTTACTAGATGTCAACACCATTTTCAGTATTCATTTTAGTCTTCTAAAATAATTCCTAAGTTTTATTCTCATTTGTTCATATTTTATTGTTGATCCTTCATCAGTTGCCAAATATTTATACACTCCCTCTTGCTCAAGTTCTTTTATATCACATTCCTGTCCCGGGCTGATGTTTTCTTGGTGCTGCAGCTTTCCTGCTTTAAAGGTTGCTTTTGCACATTTATCAAGACCAAATGATATACTTATATCATCTGAGAAAGGTTTGACCACTTACAGTTATGCTTTCAGTTCCTTATCTGATGAACTATACAGTTTTAAATCATCTACAAAAAAAGGAACCAAATTATAGCCATTACCTAATCTGTTAAGTAGACAGCTTAATGGGTTATTGGCAAGACAAAAGGCCAACAGTGACAAAGAGTCACGCTGGAATATCCCCCTTTGAATTTTTATCAATGGAATGATCATTTATCCTTTATCATGTCTTAACTGCAAAATGGTTTGCCATTGTTTCATGGTTGCTGTAATATAATTGATCAGTGTAGGGTGTATCTTATATATGTTAAGCACTCTTCCATCCATGAATGTGGAATACTGTCAGATGCTTTTTTGTAGTCTATCTGTGCCATACTTAGATTCCTCCCCTTTTCACAGTTCTCCATTATTGTATTATTTAACAACAAATGATCCTTTGTTCCATATGACTTTCTTTTATTACCCTTTTGTTCTATTGCCATGATTGAGTTTTCTTCTGAATGACTACAGACTCTGTCAGTATCAATTCCAGTGTGTAGTTTATACATCACTGGAAGACAAGTTATTGGTCTATAGTTTTTAGGATGACTTGCAAGTTTGCTCTTAAGTAGGAGTATTGTTTTTCCTGTTGTTAACCAGGTTGGTGTCTGTTCAGGCGTGCATATATACAGTTCTTACTCATGGCTAAATCTCCATGTAAACATGTCAATTCTTTTAGCCGGAAGTTAGGTACTGCATCTGGGCCTGGGGTTTTCCTGTTAGGAGCTTTTCTTAACTTTGTTTCAGTCTCTCTGGCCGTTACTTCAGCCCATTTCATATCCTGTATGTTTCAAGTTCTTATTCTTTCTTTTACTTATTCTATCCATTCAGCATCTTTGTTATGTTCCACAGAATCTTCATAGATATTTCTTCAAAATGTATCTATTTCTTCTTTTTTGGTGGTGTTTTAATTCCTTTTGCTTTGTTTCCAATTCTCTATAAAACTTTTTTGGGTCATCAATAAATTGCTTATTTTGTACTTTTCCTATATATTTATCTGCATATCTTCTAAGTTTTTCTGCCTGTGCAGATGTTTTTAGTTTATTATTTGTGACCGTGCATGATAAATCCTGATCTGTTCTGATACTGTGCATTGTTTTTATCACATCCATCTTTCTGAGTATTTTTGTTGATCTGTTCCCTTTTCTATACTCTTCTAACAATGACACTTCTTGTCTTAATTGCTTTACAGTTTTCTCTATTCGATACCTCCATGACAGCATTTGATTTCTCCCCTTCCTTTCCCTTACTGTCCTTTGTTTTTGTTGTAAGACTTTATCTGCTATTAATTTAGTTGCACAGTAATATATTCTATTTGCTTCTGTTTTTACTGCATGAATCTCTATGGACACATTATCTTAAAATTGTTGACGGTGGATGCACAGAAGCAATGGCAGGTCTACAGAGGCAAAGGCAGATGCTCAGAAGTAAAGGTGGACAGAGGAAACTATTTCAGCATTCTGTCCTAAATGGAACTAGACAGTAAACTTGACAAAAAACTGCAATAACCAAAGAACTGAATAAGAAAATCTGTACTACCACTACAGTAGAGAGTCAATTATCTGAACTTCGATTATCCAAAATGTTAATTATCCAAACGCAGCCTTCCAGAATTTTCGAGTAGGAAAAATGATGAAGTCTGAATATATAAATGTTATACGTATTTGCTTGTGTGTGTTCTTTTGAGCTTGTAGCCTGCTCGTGTGTGAAAAATATTCATTATTGTCTACTAGAATCACTGAATGGTTGAAAAGTATATTCCCTGCATGCAGAAAAAACAAGATTTTAAATGTTTTTTTATCCAGCTAAATTATATGTTTGATTATCTGAGCAGTTTGATTATCTGAACTACCCTGGGTCCTAATTAGTTTGGACAATTGACTCTCTACTGTATATGCTTCTGAAACCACAACCCCTTCTGTTAGTGAAACTAAGGCTTTATAAATTGCACTCACTTGATATCTCATTGCCTTGACACTTTCTATGCACCTTGAGTCTCACAATGGTTTTACAGTTAAACAGAACACACAATCTCAAAACTATTTACATCAACACACTGCTATAAAATGAGTAAATTCATTGAAGATCACCAAAAAAGAAATGGTATCTACTGAAGACGTTGCAGTATTACAAACATACTCAAAACAATTGCCACTTTAACATCACAGCAAAAGACAACACCACTATATACCCAACTGAACACACCAAATTGCTAGGAGTGGAAATAGACAATAAACTAAAATTTGGCATTCACATATCCATGACCATAAAAAAAGTCCACAAAAAACTAGGAGCGTTATACAGAAATAAGCAACTTCTCACCAAAGCAGCAAAGATTTCAATAGCAAATTCCCACCTTATCTCTACCCTACTTTATGCCTCTCCAATATATACCAACCTAAGGCAATGCAATCTAAACAAGCTAGAGACCTGCTACAACAAAATCACCAACTTCGCCACAGGGGCATCCTACCGTAGTCACCACTGTCTCTCACTTGCTGAACTGGGTTGGCTTGAACTCCCTCACCTCCTTCACTGGTATCAAGTCTCACTCGCCCCCAAACTAGTAAACCATCCACTAAATGTCCCATCCCTCCAGAATCTACTCCAACCCTATCGCACCACCAGACCACTAAGATCCAGCAACAAAAATCACTTGCAGATCACTAAAGCCAATAACTCTGCTGGTGAAGCATTAGTCTCTTGCACCATAGCCAAATTATGGAACTACCTTTCACCCACAATTACCACCATACCATCATGCACCCACTTCAAAACTTTACTAAAAGAGCACCTAAAAACATGCTAGCTATGCCCTTGCAACTCCCACTCTAATATCACCCCCCCATCCAACCACTACCTTTCTTTCCACTCCACTAACTACCTTGATTATAGCAAGCTCAGATGCTCATAAGCCTAGTACTTATTATACAGCAGGAACTTCTTATTGTAACATTTGTTAATGACTGTTATGTACTTCACAGATAAAGATTCTAGTTGTCTACTGATGTACTTTGTTCTTCATCTGTAAATATGTTGTAAGTAATTGCTATGTTAAATTGTTAATCGCTATGTAATCCAATGTAACTACTGTCTGTTTATTTTAACTATGGAGCTTTTCTCCCTGAGCCTCCGCTGAAAATGGACCTACATCCTGTTGGACACTCCCGGTCAACAACTGTAAATAAATAAATATAAATAAATAAGTATTGTCAAGTAGAAGATTAAGATTGTGGCAGCCATACTGTACAAAAAATGCGGGTGGAATTAAAGACAAGATTCTTAACTGAACACAGGAATGTTTTCATTTCATAATAGACTCTTCATCATAATCCTTGACCACTGCAGTTTTCCAAAGTAATTCCAAAATTAAATTCTTTTAGGGCATCATTCAAAAAACTTGTAGCAGTAACACTGAGCTGGATGAAGGAAAAAGTAGTCTTACTTTCATTGCATTCAGCAATACAGACAGTTAGTTCCACTTGTTCCTGCTGCCTGCAGATAGGTGTGCAGTCCAGTATAGTACTAACTACTTGATACCTCTATTTTCTGCAAAACAGTCTGTAACAGGTCTAGACAAACCATAAGTCTTTCTGAATATGTTTTCCTAAAGAAATGGTCATAAATGTTATAATTGCAAATATGCCAAAGATGTGCATGCATTACTGGATCAAACATGCTCAAAAGCTGAACTAATTCACGGAAACTGCTCACAAAAATACAATGTACACTACCCCTAAATGCCAAGTTATGTTGTGACAAATGCTGATACAGTGCAAGCAGTCTAAACCAGTCCTCCTGTGCATTTTTTAGACTGTACGATGCTCCCATGTTGATGTTAACTGTACAAAAGTCAAATCTACACATTCCGCAGCAGATTTTTATTAAATGACGAGTCATGTTACATGAGTTTGATGGAAAATTTTCCAGTCAGATGTTCCTGTACTATGCAGAGAACTGCGTCTGTGCTAATGCCAAGACCTGTTTCGAAAATGAGTGCAACAGCAGATATCTCTTCCCTATTTTAAACCAAATGGATTAGTGGAAGACCCTTAAGATTCAGCAGTTGACATGTATACTATTTCAAAGTGAAGACATAAGCAGATTATCATAGCATCAGTACAATATCAAAACATTGGCAGAATATCAAAGCACCTGTATCCTATTCTTCTATCCTATTTCAAAATTAAGGTTTAAACAATGGGCCAATTCAAAACTCAAGGCATCAGAGGGATCTCTACCCTACATCAAAGTGAAGGCATCAATGAGGACCACTACCCTAGGGGCAGCAGCAGAGACTGCAAAGTGAAGGTATTAACAAGGACCTCTATTCTAAGCTCAAGGTGTCAACAATGAACCATTTCAAAATCCAAGGCATCTGAGAGGAGAAGTTAGCAGGAATATCTATAGCATAAATCTAAATGCAGGCAGCAGTGGACACTATGTCAAAGCAAAGACAGCAGAGGAGACTATGTCAAAGAGAAGGTGGCAACAGAGACTACCCAAAGCAAAGGAGGCAGTGGAAGACTACATCAAAGTGAAGGTGAAAGCAGAGACACAGCAGGGACTACGTGAAAATGAAGAAAGCAGCAGAGACTATGTCAAAACAAAAGTGACAGCAGAAACTACATGAAAATGAAGGCAGCAGCAGAGACTATATCAAAGTGAAGGCAACAGCAGAGACTACACCCAAAGCAGTCAAAAGAGGATCTCTAAATTATTTCAAATGAATGATGTCAGCGAAGGTCTCAAACTTATTGCTACTTGGAAATCAAGGGCTGTGTTCACAAGCAATCATAATTTCAGAAGTGTGCAATCTGACAACCAGGGCAGTGTTGGCAAAAATTGTAATTGCAACAGTGTCCAAACTGCCAGCAAGGGTAATCGTAATTGCAGCAGTGTGCAAACTAACAGCCAGGGCAGTGTTCACAGGCAATCATAACTGCAGCAGTTTACAAACTGCCATAGTCCAATTAACAAGCAATCTTAATTGTAGCAGTGCTAGCTCCCAGGCAGGGCAGTGTGAAAATCAAACTGTAATTGCAGCACTTGTGTGGTCTGCCTGGAAAAGCAGTGTCAAATGGTTGTAATTGCAGCAGCATGCAAACTTCCAGATTATCAGATTGAAAGCCACTGTAATTATGATTGTTTACAATTGGCACACTACTGCAACTACAGTATTTTACTGTACTGTCATCCATGACAAAACTTACCTCTGTGATTAAGAAAGCTGTCAAAATAAGACTGCCAAATGTGACAGTTTGCATGTTCCTGTAATTACATTTCACAGGAGCTTGCACACTGCTGCAAATAAGAATGCCTTCACAGGCCTTAATTTATACACTGCTGCAAAAAATGCCTTCAGCACTGCATGCTGCTGCAATTACAATTGCTTCTAAGCAGTGTCCTGACAGCTAGCACATTGGTGCAAATACTTTGACATGCTATACGACTGTACAGAGCAAAAGTTGAGCAATGACTTTCCTAGAGTTATTATACACTGCTTCAGTGGTACCCTGACAGCTAGCACACTACAGAAAAAACTTCAAGATGATTTACTGCTACAGATTAGCAGTTAAATAAAGGCATTCCTAAAGTACTTACACACCAGTTGACAGTTCTACATGCCGCTGCAGTTACAATTGCTTCTAAGCAGTACCCTAACAACTAGTACACAGATGCAAATACTTTGATATGGTATACAACTCTGCAGATCTCTAGTTAAGCGAAGGTGTTCCTAGAACAGTTACACACTGATTGACAGTTCTGCACATTGCACCAGTTACAATTGCTTATAAGCAGGCCCTGACATCTAATATACCAGAGGTAATACTTCTAGATGCTATATGGCTGCAGAGCATCAGTTAGGCAATACCATTCCTAGAGTGGTTACACACCATTTAATGGTTCTGCACACTGCTACAGTTGCAATTGCACTGACAGCTAGCATACCAGAGCAAGTACTTCAAAATGTTATATGGCTATAGAGCATCAGTTAAGAGATGGCATTCCTAGAGCGGTTACATACCACCTGATGGTTCTGCACACTACTGTGCTTCTAAGTACTGCCCTGACAACTAACACATAGATATAAATACTTTGAGACTATATATGACTGTGCAGAACAACAGTTAATTCATGGGGTTCTAAGAACAGTTACATACTTCTTGATAGTTCTGCACACTGCTGCAATTACAATTACTTGTTTCCTGCCTTTTCTGTAACTTGTCTAGTCCAGATACAGACTTGCTGTATCCAGGACTGTTTGCATGCTCCTGAGGCCCCCAAGCCTTTCTGTGTTGGAGGGAAGCCTTCTAGCTTATCAGTGGGAGTGGTAAGCACTAGGTAGCCTATCTACCACAGGGGGAGAGGTTTCTGACCCAGAAATTATAGTTTATTGGCAGTTTGGGAAGGTCTTCCATCCTTCAACCTTCTGATTCAAAAGCCTGCATTTGTGCTTGTTTCCCGCCTTTCCTGTTACTAGTCTAGTCCAGATACATATTTGCTGTATCCAGGACTCTTTGTAAGCTTCTGAGCCCCCCAAGCCTTTCTGTGTTGGAGGGAAGCCTTCTAGCTTATCAGTGGGAGTGGTAAGCATCAGGTAGCCTATCTACCATGGGAAGAGTGGGTTTTGGCCCATGAATTGTAGTTTATTGGCTGTTTAGGCAGTTTTCCATCTCTTTCAACTTGCTGGCTTAAAAGCCTGCATTTGTGCTTGTTCCCCACCTTTCCTGTAACTAGTCTAGTCCAGGTACAGATTTGCTGTATCCAGGAATCTTTGTAAGCATCTGAACCCCCAAGCCTTTCTGTGTGGAGGGAAGCCTTCTAGCTTATCAGTGGGAGGGGTAAGCATTAGGTAGCCTATCTACTACAAGAGGAGTGGTTCCTGGCCCAGAAATTGTAACTACTGGCTGTTTGGGCAGTTTTTCCCCATCTCTTTCAACTTTCTGGTTTAAAAGCCGCACTTGTGCTGTTTCCCACCTTTCCTGTTACTAGCCTAGTCCAGATACAGAGTTGCTTTATCCAGGACTTTTGGTAAGCTTCTGAGCCCCACAAGCCTTTCTGTGTTTGAGGGAAGCCTTCTAGCTTATCAGTGGGAGTGGTAAGCACTAGGTAGCCTATCTACCACAAGAGGAGTGGTTCTGGCCCAGAAATTGTAGTTTATTGGCCGTCTGGGCAATTTTTTCCATCTCTCTCAACCTTCTGGTTTTAAAGCCCGTGTTTGCACTGGATCCCCACCTTTCCTGTAACTAGTCTAGTCCAGGTACAGATTTTCTGTATCCAGGACTGTTTGTAAGCTTCTGAGCCCCCCAAGCCTTTGTGTTGGAATGCAGCCTTCTAGCTTATCAGTGGGAGTGGTAAGTACTAGGTAGCCTGTTTACCACAAGAGGAGTGGTTCTTGGCCCAGGAACTGTAGTTTATTGATCATTCGGGAAGTTGTCCATCTCTTTCAACTTTCTGGTTTAAAAGACCACATCTGCACTTGTTTCCTCATCTTTCCTGTAACTAACCTACTGGAAAGCACTAGAAAGCCTTAAACTGATACAAGCCTTCTAGCTTAAAAGAGAGACTTAGGAGTGATTGAGTATCAGTTTTCTGTATTTTCTTGCTGTACTTAACTGTTTTCCACCTAAACGCTGATTTTTCCAGCACTTATTGTGATTTAAAAGCTTGTTTTTTTCACATATTGTACTTATTTGACTGCCTGCACTTTTAAAAAGTTTTTTGTTTAAATAAATTGTTTAACTGTTGTAGGCTACACACTAAAGTGCGATAGCCTTTTCTGATCACTTGTAGTCGTTTAAAGCTGTTTTAAGTGTGCTTTTTACTGTTTTTGCCTTATCTTTTCAAAAAAAAAATTATTGTTTCCTGCCTTTCTAAGCTAGTATAGTCCAGTTTTCAGGCTAGTGCTGAATTCAGGGCTGTGTTACACGTTTCTGAGTTGCCCATACCTTACTTGGATAGAGGAAAGTTTCTCTGTTCACCTGTGAGAGAGGGGAACTTTGAACAGCCATCTGTCTCTAGAGGAGTGGTTCCAGCCCAGAAGTTAGTAGTTTAAAAAATGTGTTGCATGGTTTTGTGCACCGGTTAGCTAGGGTTAAATTATTCCCGGCTCCACTAAGTCTCCTCTTCAGTTTTTCACTTGAAACTAGTCTAACGATCAACCTAAGCACTCAAAAAGCATCCTACAGTCCAGCACTTGCTCAGACCTAATAGCAAGCACTAATATACCCAGACACTTGACTGCCCAGCAGGGCAAGGCTCTTTATCCACCCCTCACCAACCAAGTGACTAAGCAGCTCACCCTACTATTCAGGCATGACCAAAGGGCAACTTCAGGTGTACTTTCCAGTCCAGCTGGTGAATCTGGGTATCCTGAGGCAATGTTACAACTGCCTCATGTACACAGACAGCCCACTCCTCCTACCACAAAATACTAACATATGTGAGAGATGCAATTATACAGCCAAACTGGAGGCTAAGGTCTCTCCACCCAAGACTGGAACAAACAGTCATGAGGAGAAGGTTAACACTTGCACCATACCTCCAGTCTCACATAGACCTACTAAACCAGCACTGGCAAAAAATACACATAAATACACAACATCATACTCGGAGGCTCTAAATAAAAACCTGCAAAAGCATCAGAGAGCTCAAAAGCAGACACCCACAAAACCTGCACCTCCTGTCACAAACCAGACAACCAACACATAAAACACAAAATCAATGTGCCGCACAATCACAGCCCTTAAGGTGAAATAACATACCAAACACACTAGTAATAGGTGACTCAATAGTCAGGCACACTGATGCCCCACTCACTAGGCTGGACAAGGAGAAGGTCACTGTTAGCTGCCTATCGGGAGGCAGGATCCGCCACATAACACAAGCACTGAGGTCACTCCAGAACAAGTACAAATATGACTCTGTCATTGTTCATGTTGGTGTGAATGACCTGAAATGTACCTCCCTGGACTTCATGAAAAGAGACATGGAAGAGCTCTCTGATCATGTAGCCCAGGCGGATATGACCCTGATCCTGAGTAGCATCCTGCCCTCACCAAGAATGATACCTCAGTACAAAGAAAAAATGATCAAATTAAACAATTGGCTAATCTTATGGTGTCATTCAAAGGGAATCCAGTGTCTGTCAGCCTGGGGTGACATGCTCAACAAGCCATGTTGCTTCGCAAGAGATGGCTTGCACCTGTCACCCCTTGGCTTCCGAATACTGGCCAAGGCTCTTGCTGCCCCCATAGTGCCTTTTTTAGGTAAGGCTAAAAATTCAAATCCACCACCATAAACAGCACAAGTAAAAAAAATGAGGGTTATGCTACTCAATGCCAGGAGTTTCAATCTCAAAATGCATGCACTCAAAGCACTCCTAAGTATGGAGAACGTCGACATCCGTGCAGTAACTGAAACCTGGTTCAAGGCTCCAGAGAGCACTCCAGCACTACTGGGCTACAACTCATACCACAGATTTCGGCCACAGAACATGGACCGAAACACAAAAGGAGGGGGTGTATCCATATTCATCAAGGATACTCATACCTCCACGTTAGTGGTGCAGCATACCTCTGAGATCATCCATGTGCAACTAACATCGGGCAAATCTGCAATGCAAATTGTGGCCTGCTACAGATCACCCTCCATTACCCAGGACCACCACTCTGCCTTTCTGGAGACATTGGAAAACATGAAGGTCCTACCGAACACCCTGATATTGGGCGATTTCAATTACCCTATCATTAACTGGGAAAACTACTTGAGTACAAACTCCCAGGCTCAGAGCTTCCTGGAATTTATCAACTCAAATGCCCTGGATCAGCTGGTAAACTCCCCTACCAGAGGCCACAACATATTGGACCTGGTCATCACCAACATGGGTGACAGGTGTTCCATACCGGAGGTCAACCCATCACTGGTTAGATCAGACCATAAACTAATCACCGTGGATGTCCACACCCCACCACCACCCCCAACCAAGGAAACCACAGTGAAAAACTTTTCTAAAGCAAACTTCACCTTACTTAAGGCAGAGGTGGTAAGTTTCACAGCCCCCACGCTAAAGGATAACACTGCCCAAGATGCAGAATCCTTTACAATTGCACTCTATGAGCCCCTACAAGGATGCATGGGTCATGCCATCCCTAGCAAGACTAAGACTCACTCCCCTAAGAGAAGGAAACCAGTCTGGTGGACCCCTGCCATAAACAGGTTATACAACAGAAGGAGTAAATTAGTTCAGAAAAAAGCAAATCCCAAGAAGGAAAGACATCCCTGATCAGTATCAGTAAGAAACTAAGGTCTCTCATAAAATCATCCAAGGCTAACTTCGAAAGAAAAATAGCCAAGGATTCGAAAGATAACCACAAAGCCTTCTTTAGCTATGTCAAGAATCTAAGTGGCAACTCGCAGATATGCTCTGAGCTAGTGCAAAATAGCACAAAATATACTGAACCTACTGATATTGCCAACATCCTGGCAGACAGATTCAGTGCGAACTTCACCTCTCTCTCACCTTCAAAAGGGCCCACAACAATACCAGAAAAGTGTAATGTCCCGGAAATCACAGAAGCACAGGTGAAAACAGCCTTTTCAAAAGCCAAAAACACAGCATCAATGGGGCCAAATGGTGTCCCAGGCTGCATCTTGCACGAACTACAGAACGAACTAACCTCCCACCTAAACACGCTGTTCAGCCTCAGCCACTCCACAGGCTATGTGCCCATAGAATGGTGCACATCAACGGTTATTACACTCCACAAAGGAGGGGCCACAACTGACCCTGGTAACTATCACCCCATAAGCCTGACTAGCCTGGTCTGCAAGGCTATTGAGCGCATCATCATGGAACTCATTAACAAAGACATTGGGAACCTCCAAACACTTGACCTGACCCAGTTCGGCTTTCTTAAGGGTAGATCATGCCTACTAAACCTGGTTGACTTCTTTGAGACAGTCACCAAGGCCATAGATGAGGGAAAGGTGGTTCACACAGCCTACCTTGATCTTGCCAAGGCATTCGACACCATTCCTCACTCGGGTATTATAGAAAAACTCACTAGCCTGAACATAAACCCCTACATCACAAGATGGGTTGCCAACTGGCTTACAGACAGAACTCACACGGTAAGAATAGCGGGCTCCAGGTCCGACTCTAAACCAGTCACAAGTGGTGTCCCGCAAGGCTCGGTTCTGGGACCCCTACTGTTCAGCATATATTTCTCAGAAGTACAGGCAAACACAGGAGGACTATGGCTAACCAAGTTCACCGATGACTGCAAACTGGGAGCCATAATTGACTCTCCGGCTGTCACGGACATCCTTCAAAAAGGCCTTACTGAGACAGACACCTGGTGTCAAAGTAATGGCCTCAAGCTAAATGCCAAAAAATGCATAGTCATCCCGTTTGGGAAAAACAAAACACCCACGAATTACCACATAGGTGGCAGCCCCCTTAATACAGAAGAGGTAATAAGAGATCTGGGCACCCAGGTAGATAGTAATCTCTCCTTTGATAATCATATTGCCAAAGTAGTTAGGAAATCCTTCTATGTGGCCCATCTCATTACTAAGGGGTTTGCATCTAGAAATAAAGAGGTTATAGTGCCCCTCTACTCGTCACTCATCAGACCCATCATAGAGTACAATGCCCCATTTGGGATGTACCTCACATGACACTTCCAACAGCTGGAAAGACCACAAAAGCACCTCACCAAGAGGATTACTGACCTCAAACATATGTCTTATGCAGCCCGACTGAAAAAACTCCAGCTGCACTCAGTGGCATATCACTTACTCAGAGGTGATCTCTGCCTGACTTACAAAGCCATGTTCAACTCAGAATTGATGGACATGCTCCACCTAAAGAAATCCAAGTCACTGCGAACCACGTGCTCTAGTGAGCTAAACCTCGCCACAAAAATAAATAGAACATGCTGGAGGGAAAGATCCCTGTCACAGAGACTCCCCATGCTTTGGAACAAAATTCCTAACTACATTAGGCAGAGCCCCTCACTAACACTCTTCAAGAGGAGCCTTGACGAATGGATGGGTAACAGAAAATACACCCCTGGGATCACTTCATTGGCTCTGCTTGACAGAGGCTCAGTTAATTAATCAGTGGGGCGGCGAAAGCCGACACACTCTGGCTAGGCTTAAAAATGCCCTCGGGCAGATAGCTTAGTACCTACCTATGAACCTATGAACCTATGAACCTATGAACTTCTAAACAGTACCCTGACAGCAAGCACACTGCAGCAAATACTTGAAGATGATATATGGCTACAGATCAGCAGTTAAGCGACAGTGTTCCGTAAGTGGTTACACATTGTTTGACGGTTCTGCATGCTAGCTACTGCACTTAAGATTGCTTCTAAGCAGTGTCCTGACAGCTAAAACACCAGAGTAAATGCTTCAAGATGATATATGACTATGCAGAACAACAGTTAAGTGATGGATTCCATTATACAATGTTAAAAAACACACTATCATATCTGCAAAGTGCTCAGATATGCCTCATGGCAGCTTGTGCAACACTGATATTACAAAGGCCTTCAACACAGGCCTTATTAGATGGATTGGCAACTTCTTTCAGAAATGTGCGTTGCGAGCCTAACAAGTAGCCCTGCAGTTTCCACACCAGTGAAACCATTGCTGAATTCATGACTTGACATGGCACAATAACAATCACTGGAACCTGCTTCACTGTTCTTTCTGCACCGTACCACAATTACAATTTATCATGAACATTGCCATGTTCTGACATTTTGCACACTTACAACTTACACTTCTTCCTAAACAATATGATTTCAAAGCTTAACAGATTACAGTGATGACATTCTGCTTCAGATTCTGCCTTCTGGGCTGTTTGGCTTATCACTATGATGTATACAATTGCTTTCCTATACAACCATCCTGAATTTGCATAATTTTAGTAATTCTACCACTATAATAAAATGATCCATCTGCATAGTGGGTAAGGTTGACAGGCAGAGGGGAGTAAATATTGGCACAGAGAGATTGGTGTAATGGTTAAGATGTTTACGTTGCATGCATAAGGTACAGGGTTTGATTCTTACCTTTGACATGAAAATCATCTAGACAAAGTAATCCACAAAAGCAACAAACCTACTAGTTAATTATGATAGCATATTTTTATCATTATCCAACCTTCATCAATACTTAAAGACAATATGACTGCTTTCCAACACTTTCTTCCTGAGCTTGCAAAGTGATTTTAGTGCAACTGACACTATAACAAAGTAATGACAAATCTACATGGCAGAGCTTTGCATCACTTTAAAAACTTGTCCATTGACCATTTTTATTGCTTGAAGAAAGTACAAATGCAGAGGCAAACAGGTGATATCCAATATAAGTTTGACATTGGTTTTTGCACAGTACTGCAGTTATGATTATATCCCAAAAGTGCCTCACACAGAGTTTGAATGTTCTTGACATGTCAGGAATGTATAATGGACTGACAAGTATCAATGTCAGAAAAGTGTTTAAATATGGATACACCTACCTACTCTGCTGAAAACTACAACTATAACTGTTCCTAGTTTAGATAATATTGCACAGTTAGTACAAAATGAAATAAGCTGTGTAGAAAGGTCTTGTAACAGAATCTTCCTGTAGCAATGATGCCACGTGACACTTTCTTTGATCTCATATCATTCTGTTAAAAAATACAGCTTTACAGCCACATCACAAAGTACCCAATTAGCTGTCACCCTTTCCTTTTCAAAGCAATACCGCTGCATGCACACTGTTTCTGCTTCATCCAGAATTAAACGATCCTCATAGTCAGACGAACATTACCTTAGAAATGAGAAAATACTACCGAAAAGCACATCACTACATGTACTTCAGACAAATCATCTTTGACTGTGAATGTAAATGCCAAATATTTGGAAGTATAACTTTAGACAAAAACATTGCTGTCTGTATGTCACCTTACTGTAACCTGAAGATTCTTCAGATTTCCTGTTCTTGACGACACTGTTTCATTCACTGTAACTTGTGATGCACAAAATGGTTTGTTGCACCTAGTTCTGGTTTTAATGTTGATGGGGGTACTGCATTTGAAAAACACTTATATTTCCAGTTTTTGTATGACTGCATAACATTGACCTGACTACACATGCCTCAGTACTATCATGCCCTGCACTACAGGGTATGATTGCAATACACCTCTGATGTGATGAAACTGAATAACTTGCACAACTGGATAATTCCGACACCATGATTAACTTCAATTGTACATCACCAGCTGCTAAAACTGTACTATTTGGGTCTTGCAGTGTGCAGATTGGTCAGTTATTTCATTATAGTCTAGTTGATATGATATTTCATTATTAACTGAAATCATAGCTTGTAATCTTTCTTGTAATATTTTACTCTTATAAATATGTTTTTATTGCATTTAGTTTGGAAAAGCTTCATTTCCCTAATGAAACAGTTACTGGCAGAGTCAACAAAATATGAAGAGCTACCTCTATCTGAACTATCTCCAAAAATCTCTCTTTTTCATTACATTAATGCCATCTAATATTGACAAGCCCTTAAGAATAATATGACATCCAGTGTGTTTAATTCTTCATGCAGTTATACTGCATCAGTATCAGAGGACTTGTTGTGGGTTAAAACATTCTGTAAGTCTTTACAAAGGGTCAGCATCTTTTCATCATTAATTGCTGTTAGTTCTGGTATATTGTACAATAATCCAAAAGCAGCACTATGTTCTGTGAGTTAACTAAACCTGTCCTCTACTGCTGATAGTGCAACATCCATGAGAGTGCTGAAGAAGTTAACTTTAAATTTCTGTTCAGGAAAAATGAAACAATCATCTTCTGCTTCACAATTGAAAATCCTCCTCTTTTTCCTGGGTCTCACTTCATTCACATCTGGAAGAGATCTGAAAGCTGTCATTTTGCCCTTTCAACCCCAGTACCCCTGTACTCCTTTACAAACCTTTTCACATAATTAAACAGTCAGTGTCTGATCAATCTACATTGAAGAGCTTTGTAAATGTTTACTCACTTGCCTGACCTTTACCAATGCATCATAATGGAATATTAATGACAGTAAAAACTTCTGACTTTGCATAGTGCTACTTTGTGATGTTGCTTCAACGTATGCTTTGTGGTCCTTAGCTTTTGTAATTTCAGTTACTGAAACAAAGGCATCATAAATAGTATCCACTTGATAACTCACTGCCTTGACACTTTCTGTCCTACATCCCCCTCCATCTCACACAATGGTTTAACAAGACACATGATCTCAAAATTATTTATACTATTGTGTCAGTGTAAACAATGTACACATTCATTGAGGATCACTGAAAAAAGAAACAGAATCTACCAAAGACTTTGCAGCACCACCAGTCACAAAATTAAGATTTTGACAGCCACACGGTACAAAAATGCAGACGATTCTTGACTGGATGCCAGGATGTTTTCCTTTCATATTAGACCCATTATCATAGCCCTGACCTCTGCAGTTGTCTAATAGAATCCCCAAACTTTTAAGTTCATTTAAAAGAACATCAGTCACAAAACCCTTACTAGTCTCCCTCACATGGAGGAAGGACAAAAAGTTCTCTTTTACCACAACCCTTTCAATGCATACAGCAATACTGATACTTAGATACAACTGAGGTTTCTTTTTGGGGGATAAACTCTTGGCTAGGCTTGTAAAGGCCCCAGGGCCATTAGCATAGTAACCTCCTATGATCCTATGATCCTATGATCTTACAGTTGTTCTTGATGATTACAGTCAGGTGTGCAATCCAATATACTGGAGCAGTACTTAGCATCTCTTGTTTTCTGCAAAATTCTCTTGTTATAAACTCATTCTGAATGTTTTTTTCCCCAAGTAGTGGTCATAAATCTCATCATTGGAAATTCACTGAAGATGTTCCTGTATTACTTGGTCAAACATGCCCAAAAGCTGCACTAACCCAAGGAAATTACCATTACCACTTGCAAAAAGGCAATATACACTACCCATGAACACTAAGTTATATTATGACAAATATTGACATATTGCAATTTGTCTTTCTAAAACATTTCAACACTATTTTTTTCTTACTGAACTGTACTTTCATGTTGATGATCAATAGAGAAGATAATTTTAAGCCTCAAATTCAATTCACTCCATTTAGCAGACACCTCTTTATGTTTAACCAATTGTTTGGTTTCTACAAGTTTTTGTCCCAAATTTTACAACTCAGATTTTCCTCTACTAGACATACCGACTGCATTTGTACTACTGAAAAGCTTACAACAGAAACAGAACACTGTTACTACTTTTTGAATATACTGACCAAGACTTTCTGTCTCACCTTTGGTAAGTTTTTTATAAAAAAAGGGATTGAATCTTCTCTGATGATTATGATATGGCTAATTATGATTCATTATTTGTAAAGGCCTTGTAGTAATTAACAAACACTATATTTTGTCATCCATGGGATATGGCAGTTTAGCAGGATCTTGTGTAACTGGAGCTACTTCTTTATCCTGTGTAACTGGAGGTGGAGCTGTTGTTACTTCTTTATATTATTCCTCAAGAGATATAGGGTCTACTTCTTGATCATAGGTTCACAGATGTTTACTAGGCTAATGACCACAAGGGCCTTTTCAAGACTAGCCATGTATCCCAAATCTCTGACAAGTTCTGATACCCTTGATAAGTGTAAGCATGGGCCTGGGAGATGAACCATTTACAGGTTACCTGTTTGCATTAGACACATAGGTGCCAAACCAGGGATGAATTTGTGGTT
Source organism: Protopterus annectens (assembly GCF_019279795.1). Classification (NCBI taxonomy): domain Eukaryota; kingdom Metazoa; phylum Chordata; order Ceratodontiformes; family Protopteridae; genus Protopterus; species Protopterus annectens. The sequence goes on from NC_056734.1 coordinate 247,562,639, forward strand.
TCTCATACAATTGTCCAAATTGCACTTGAATTGGGTTAGGGAGGAACTCTGCTTCACTTGGATGGGGAGCCTTTTTCATAGATAGGGTAATCTCTGGGATACATACCTATCTCTCCCGCAGATCCTATTTATATCACAAACAAGGTTTAAGTCTTTAGAACGGGTAATTCTGGTACTGTTTGTTTTGTGGATATGCAGGAGGTCCATCAGAGTGAGGTCTGACAATGCCCTGTATGCTAGGCATAGATCTCCCCTCAAAAGCCTGTAGGAGAACAGGGATAGGGCCTTGACGCAGTCTGCATAGGGCATATTACTTATCTCCTGTATTCCTTTAGTATGGAACCTCTGTGGACTTTCCAGTTGGATAGGTACATACCAACAGGTGCATTGTACTCAATGATAGGTGTGAGTTTGCCCCTGGCTCTGAACACAGAGTATTTTCACAGTCAATTATTGTTTCAGACTGTGAATGACTCTCTCACTCTGTACATCATCCCATGTATTCATTTGCACGAGACAAGAAGGGTATCTACAGAATCGATCACATGGAATAGCAATTAAAGTAAATGCAACCATAAACAGTAATGCTCCCATCACGGATAATGAAAATGAAATCAATTCTTAGTATATCTCACAATTTTAACAATCAACAAATGCTGCAACTAAAAAAGCATAAGATAAACACATTTAAATATTTTGTGAATAACATCTAATAAAACTATACAGACAGCAGTGGTGTACCCAAGAAAAATTCTTTACAATGATAAGTCAGTGTATTCCAAGTCTTTACATAAATGCTGTTAATTTAGTACAATGGAAACAAAGCCAGAATTATATTTTTAAAACTTTCACAAAATGTCATTTCTTGGAAAATGTACAACCTAGCCAGAAAAACACTTTGTTAATCAGACAATTACACATGACAGCAAGAAACTCCTGTCCAAATGCATACTTGAGATATTTAAAAAAATACAAACATATGCACTTAATTGTATAATTAGTAATATAAACAATGAAGATGTACAACTTAAAGTACAAATATCAATGACGGCTTTGGGCAACACCCAAGCTTTCAATTGATACCTTTCAATATTTGAGTTACTTGTTGTTTCAAGCATTAAGTACATCATTGCTTACACATAACTAGCAGTATCTCCCAGACTCCAGTATAGTGTGATATAAATGGACATTGACAAAGAATGCTCCTTTCTCGCACCATCGTATATCCCATTCCCACCATTCGCCTTAATAAAACATAGATCTCAGGTCTGAAAATATGAACATAGATATGAAAATATAAAACAGGAATAATAAGTGGCAAACAATGATCATTTTCTTACTGTTTAACAGTCTTAAACATAATTTTCTTACTAAATCCTTATTTACCTCTCTAAGTCACTTAATTAAAGAATCAGCACCTACTTTCAAAGCATCCAATCAGTGATGCTTTAGCACTGTTATGTCATTCACATTTGGACAGAAAAACGTACAAAAGAAGTGTCACACCTCTCATTCTTTTTCTGCTTTTGGACACTCTTCACTATTTTTACAAACAACCCCCATAGTGCTACCCCACTGGCTTTAACTATCCAGTATTCAGATGACACCACACCTATATGTGCTGCTAATAACCTGCAACACCTCCATGATATAACCCAAAAATCATTCTCAAATACCAAGCTATGGCTGTCTAACCATCAGGTCACACTCAACCTCAATAAATCATGATGTTCCAACCCACAAGACCTCCCCCCAGCACCTTCTACATTACAGCTAGGAATAATACTAAAATTAATGCTGATTCACATACAAAGCTACTAAGTGCAATAATAGATAACAACCTAAGATTTGACCTACATATAGCACAAATAATTAAGAAAGTTCACAAAAATGGGTACTCTTTACAGAAATAAAAATTATTTAACTAAAACCTCTAGGGTTGCCATTGCTAGAACCCATCTTCTATCAACATTTCTGTATGCTTTCCTAATTGTCGCCAACCTTAAAAAGACATTTAATTAAACTTGAAACATGCTACAATAAAATAGCTAAATTTGCAACTGACTGCCCACATCATACCCACCATTGTCACTCCTTAAAAAAAACTCTCCTGGTTAGAAATCCTACAACTTCTATCCTATAACCAATGAACCTTAGCACACAAACTAGTATATCAACCTGAAAAAGCCCTGCCCTTCTAAATATTCTCCAGCCCCATACCACAAATAGAAGTCTTCGATCAACAAATACTACTAAATACTACAAGTGTCCAAATCTACAAATATGGCAGGGGACTCGCTATTTTCTCCTCATGTAGCAACAAGGTGGAATTCACTACCTCACAGCATCAGAACCACCACAAATACCAACCAAATCAAAAAGATTTTTAAACATTATCTTAATGATGCCTGGCTTTGTTCCTGTACTACTCCAGGGTAACTTGTTTTAATAGCGTCTGGACATACTTTTTTTTTCTTCCCTGATCACCTCATAATCTGTGCTCTCTCTCTCTCTCTCTCACATCTAGATAACCTTCAACCTCATATTTTCTATCCAGTTTCCCCCCTACAAACCCTTCCTCAGCTTACTTTGAGAAATTGCAATGTCAGCACTACAATAAGGAATTATATCAGATAATTGTATAGTACGAATGTCAGCTGTAATAGCATAGAATGTAATTTCTGGTGTAGTGTATGTCTTGCACATTTTTTGTATAATTTCTTGTATACGTTTTTGTATAATCTCTGTATGTGGAGCTTTTCTCACTGGGCCTCCACTGAAAATGGGTCTTATCCCAGTCGGACTTTCCCGTTAAACAAATGTAATATAAATAAATAAATAAATAATATACAGAATCATTCACAAAATCAAAAACTTTCTTCTGCAATGCATATTCATAAATAGAAAGCTTGTGAGTAAGCAAGCAGTGTGCATCAGACATCTATGCAACCCACGTCACAAAGACATGTGCAAACGGTAGAACGCAGTCATCCTCATTTTGCACAGGGTGGTTGTTGGGTGGAAAGAGGGCAAGGCTGACACCAAAGAAGTATGTGTGTGTGTGTGTGTGTGTGTGTGTGTGTGTGTGTGTGTGTGTGTGTGTGTGTGTGTGTGTGTGTGGTGTGTGTGTGCATGGACACAATCAAGCACTGTACTATCACTTCATCCTGGCATGTTAGACAACTGTAAGTCATGCATGGTAGAGTAGTCAGTTCCATGTTGTCACTCCCAACCAAGGGAACTACCTCTGCCATGAATTGTAGTGCTAGTTCTATGACCCTGACTAGAGGTCAGGGTGTTACCTGAACATGAGTGATGTCTACTGGATGAGTTCTAATCACAACTACCTCCGAGATCATGACTCCATGTCCAAGGAATCACCCACACAGTTCAAGGAGTCATGCACATCAGAATACACAAAGTTTAGTTTTCACACTATCTCTTCTGAGACCCTGGTGGAATGTGCCAGTACCTCCATTATGGCCCTACATGGGTCTACTTCAAAGGATGGAAATGTCACAACATTGAACCTCTTCTGATCATCGAAGACCAGATGATCGAAGTTGTGAAATATCAAACCTAAAATAAAACTAACAACTAAAAACATCTTCTTTAACATTTTTGCAGGGGGCAAGCCACCCTGCACCCCCACACCCCCTGCTACTTAAGTATACCAATCTAAGATCACTCTACAATGAATAGAATGGTAAATTTCCCATTCTGCACTGCATGGTGATCTCCATTCACAAAGGTCGATATTTCACAACTTTGATCATCTGATCTTTACTAATAAGCTGTTTGATGTTGTGAAATTATGATCCTTTGAAGTAGACCCCCTATACATATGGCTGGCAGCACCTAATGACACAAAAGCACCAGGATTAGTGTGTACAGCAGGCTTCCTGCAAACACCTCTACAGCCTTCCTATCTGACACCTCACCATCACGATGGCTAAGGGGAGAATCAACCAGCTTTGCAACTAGAGTAACCACACTATCCTGATCAACTGTCACCCTCAACCTCTACTATATCAGAGGGCTCCATGGAATGGGTATGCGTAGGCATACTAACTGTGTCTGACTGCATCTAAAATCTGGCCAGGAGATGTGGGAGCCACACCCTCAATGTCAGACTGTCTTTCTGCACCCCCAGACTGTGCCTGTTCATCACCACCATCATCATCAGAGGTGCTGACATCAGGTGGTAAGACTTCCATAGTGCCACTATCAGGGTCACATATGATAACAAGCAATAAACTCAACAAAGAGAGATAAAAATGAAAATCATCAAAACTTTGTTTTATAAATGTTATGTTAAACTATAATAGATGCTAAAACAATATAAATATTAATCTCAGTTAGACATAAATCTACCTTATATACACTCAAAACAATTAAAAACGTTGTGCTTACCATGTACAGGTGGTCTTGCAGAATGCAACCAGATATCCCTGTACATTATATGTGCACATATAAAGACATATAGAATGACACTTAAATTATTTTTTATTTTGCATACCTGAAAGTTTTGCTTGAGAGACTCTGGATCTATTGTCCAGCATGATCACCAAGGATTCTGTGTGAACCCTCTGCCAAGCTGCCTGGATCTCTGACAGTGAACAAGAACTCCTCCGTTTTAGTCAGTGGTGTTTCAGTAGCAGGAGAAACCCTGTAGCCAAATGTTCCGGGGAACTGCAGTCACCCTATGGTGGGCAGAGGTGATTATATTACTTGCCCTGTGTCATATCTTGGAGTAAGTTCTCCCATGTCCACAGACAGCATTTATGTCATCGACCATCTGGTATCATATCTTGTTTCAAGCAGATTTGTCACCTCTACCTCTCCCTAAGAGAAAAGTTCTATGGTGTTGTAATGCCAGGATAATGACCTAATGTCTGCATCAGTGAATGGTGGTTTGCAGGGTACAGATGTCTTGGTTGTCATATTCCTGTATTTACATGAAACAGAAAACCGACACAAAATGAAATTTATAATACACAGACAGGATGATTGTGAACTCAATTATCTATAAATGCATGCATCCATCATATACACAACAGATGAAAAGGTAATGCTTCTTATGACTACACACATGTTTTAAGACAGCTCTGTTTGTGCTCCATTGATTGGCAGAAGTCTCAAGTAATCTCAGTATTCAGTAAGCCTGACGGACAGATAGATATGTCAGTTGAAATTATGTCACTATTAATTGTGTGTGCTTTGTGAAAAATGATTGCATTTCTGTTGTTCCTTGTCCCTTTTGGAATTAACATGGCATGACCAAAAGTCCTGATATTATGAGACACAAATGATAGTGGTGATGTGGCAAAGAGATGTGAAAAGGCTGAATGTGTCACTGTAATGCATGGGAATATTCCATATAATCGAATGTTCATAATCTCGAATGTGTTTAACACAGAAACAAGTGATCAAAACTTATTTGATTGTTTCTTCCAGTGTTAAATCCATGCAAGGTTGTACACAGTGAGAACCAGGGAAATTGCCCATTCTCCACAGCAGAGTAATCTTGGAGTTAATATATATATATATATATATATATTAAATTAGTAGGTGGTGTTGGGGGGGGGCAGCATAAGTGTTTTTTTCCACTGTTTTGGCTTTTGATCTTTCGGGATCAGTTGTTAGCCATTTGACATTTGTGTACTTTGATGTTTAAAAGTACATCAGTAATGCACTGGTAGCTCTGTGCATTACTAGATATACACTTTGATTCATATTCATTTCAACTGTTATGCAAAACAATTTTTGTATTTTTTTTATTATTGCCTTCTGCATTTGCATGCCACCAATCACTTTCATGGAAAATTTTAATTTGGCTTGCCTTAAGTAGTAAGTCTGGTGCATGGCTGTTATCACCCGGGATAGAAATGTCTGCAGGGAATGCACCTCATAGATGTCCAACTCTATGACATAAGGTGTTTTAAAAATATTTAATAATAAATAATAAAAGCACAAGACAAATCCCATCAATTCAATACAGTGCTAATCAATAGTTCAAAAATCACAGGAAAATGCTTTAAAATAATACTGTAGAATAGTCTGACATAAATATAGAAAACAGCTAGACTAATCTGGCTATTTCTATCTCTCTCTAAGAGAAATACTAAAGTCTAAGATCCTACTTACAGAACAAAGGCAGAGTGCTGGTGAGTTGATGTTCTTCAGACAAAATCCAAAATGCTCTCCTTTCTTTCTGTCCTTAAATTGATAACATAGTACTGCTGAGTCATTTCAGATTACACCATTCTTAACAGTTCTGATTTAGTTTCCCAGGCTAACACAAACTCAGAATTTACATTTCTTAGTAAGCTGCACCTGGCCAGGAAGACACAGCAATAAAATACATTATACATGTAAAACCTTAGTACTTATCTCTTAAATCAAGACAATAGAAATAATTTCCTGGCCCAGACATCCTGTCTCCAAGCTTGAAATCAAACAGTCATACAATGCTTGGCGTATTAGCTTTCTTCCAGGAGAGTAAACTGTGGTTACATTTTTGAAGCTCAGTACAACATATAGTTTAATCATAACACATAGTTCTCTTTACATTTGTAGAACAAGCTTGTGGATTATATTAATATTTACAATGACATAGAATTATTTACAAAATTTTATCTAGCTAGGCTAGCAGCCTTCACAGTCAGTATCACAAACAAGCCGGGCATCCTTGGCTGTCAGCACTACAAATAGTAATTACTGCATACAATGAACATCTTATCTACCTCTCTCTATGCCACAAGCTGTAAGTATACAGACTTTGGAGAAAATACAGATTTGTTGTGGGGTTCAAATCATTAGTAACACACATTTTGGAAGATGAATTACAAACCCTAAGTGGGTGTAATAAATACGTCACCTATAGTCTCTGTGACTTGCTGTTACCAGTGTGCTGTATTAGCAAAATCATCTATACTCCTTACTAATGGCTACATTTGCTATACATTTCAGAAATAGTTTTTTTAAGTGTGAGAATAGAAATTTAAGAATAGGAAGAATTTTGCCATTACCTAAATCAGTCATGAGGTATGACATAATTTTAAATGTTGCAAGCCGATGATGAAAGTAATATTCATATTTAATTTTTACTTTTATTGCAATTTCATGTAATTTTTACTTTGTTGCTTTTTGCATTTATGTGCTGCCAAGTGGTGCACAAATATGTTTCACTGCTGAAGGAAAAAGTGTAAAAATTATTTTGGGCTGCCTTCTGTAGAGCAAACATGCCCGGCAATGGTGCATGGAAATGAGCACTCTGGATAGTACTTAGTGAATAAATTCCACCTGTCAGATAACTAACTTTGTGTCATAAGGTATAAGTGAAGCAAACTGAGAGAAATATGACAGAGGATGCAGGGTTCAAATACAGTTAATTATTAATTTAACAGAAGGGGGTTTCTGCAAACATATTTACACACATTTTATTTTTCAGTGTGTTGCTGTGTAAAACTCAGCTATTCAAAGTATTGCTAACAGCATGTGAATTGTTGTCTGTCTACTTTCACATTATTTGTCATTAGCTACAAGTCTGATAGTGTGATCCACAAAGTACATTTCTGATGTTGAAAGGAAGTGTGAGAAGGACAAATGTGTTATTTGAATGCACTTATTGCGCTGGTCATTGCTAGATATATCCGTTAATTGAATTAATTTTACTGCCAGCTTTTATCTTGGTCATATTATATTTCCAATGCCTTTTGCATTTGTGCTCCACTCAGCAGCACACTGACATGCATATATACGTACATACATACATTCAAATATTTCAAGCATGGGCAATAATGCCCTTCTAGCCTGCCAATATACTAAAACAGTTGTTTCCATAATAAGTGTCCAGGCTGCTTTTTAAAATATTTAAACTAGTGCTTGCTTTAATGTAATTTGGTAGCCTATTGTATGCATCAGCTACTGTCTCAGAGAACCAATTAGTATACTTCTCATTCCTGTAGAATATTCTATATAAACTGTCTGATGATTCTGTACTTTTTGATAACCACAAACATTCACAGAGGTAGTTGTCTCTAAATGCCCTATATACTCCAATAAGGTATCCTCTTACATATCTGTATGAGACACTGAACAAGTTCAGATATTTTAGCCTTTCATAATAACTTAAATTTTTACATCCATGGATGTTCTTGGTATATTCCCACTGTACCCTTTCCAGATTACTCATGTTTGTTTTCTTATATGGTTTCCTTATTATTATTCCATAATCAAGTTTAGATCTAATACCTAACAAACAATGATTTCATCACTTCTGATTTCCGAGACTTTATAAATCTTTTTATACAACTTATAGTTCTATAACTATCATTAACCAATTGGTTGATCTAATTAGAAAAACTCAAAGCTGGATCTGCTCATATACCCAGGTCCTTAAATGAATCTATAGTTTCTATCACTGTGTGCTGTATTAAACATTCACCTTTCAATTTATGTATCTCAAATCTGATATGCTTAGTTTTTGATGTATTGATCAACATATTATTCTCCTGTGCCCAAAACATCAGTTTAGTCAAGTTCTTTTGCAAACATGCCCTGTCTGTAAAACATGTAATCAGTTTACTATTTCAAGTCGTCTGCATACAGACTGTAGAACACCAGTTGAAAAAATAGCTCTGAAAGATATGTTGTGAGCAAGTATGAGCCTAAGATAGATCCCTGTGGGACACCCTGACTGCAACCTCAAGCGTTACCTGTCCAATTGCTGTATGGTACTTGCCATATCCTATTTGTAGGCCATGCAGCTATCCATCTTATCAAGAGTACAGCAATACCTAGTTGTTCTAATTCATTGATGAGTGTTTTGTGTATGACCCTATGAAATACTAAGGTTAAATATGTGTAAATTATATCACAGCACATTTTTCATTTGTAGTTGTTCACATATTGTTATAGAACAGCATGTTACAGGTGGTAATGCATCAACATATACATGCTGTATATTCAAGTCCCAAACTTTCCAATTCTGACAGTAATTTTTCCAATATAACCTTTTCCATTATTTCTCCTCAACATGAAGGTAACTGTATGGATCTGTATGAATCTAGTTTTATCCTACTTCCCTTTCCCTTCAATACAGGTTTATCAAGTGCATGTCGCCAAATGTGAGGAATATCCCCATATTTACATGACACAGTAAATAACAGATATAATGATACTGTAAGTTCCTGCCAAAGTGTTCTCAGTTCATTATTATTAACTCTGCCTCCTCCATGTGCTTTGTTTGAATTCATTTTTTCTTAGCTGTTTTTTTCAATATAGTGTAATTTGATTTTAGTGTCTGAAATTATCTGTATATTAGTAAGACAGTTTATCACCCCCTTTGTGGAGCCAAAGTGCTTTATATAAGATTTTGTATCTATGTATCTATAATATGTTGTATCTGAGAATACATTTTAGAATCTACTTACAGTTTATCATTTTGCATTAATTTACTGTCACCACATCTTATGTATCTATAAAATGGTTTCTAGTTGTGCCCAATATCTTTAAGTATTTTTTCTTCAAAACTGTCTTGATCTTGTCTAACATTATGTTTAATTTCTCTTGTTTGAGTTTTCAAAGTCATAGCTTGACCTCTTTTCCATTTCTTATATTTTTGTATCTCACCTTAATCAATCATCTTGCTCTTTTGAAAATATATCTTCCTGACATTGTGTGTCTAGATCCTGATGTTAAACATTTTTTTTTTATTTTTTTACATTCAAAAAATTTTCTTTCAAACCTTTCACATTTCGTCTACAGTTTTTTCTACTGAATGTGTCACTCCAACTAGTATCACATAGTGGATGTTTTGTTTTTATATAATCTGTTATTAATCTGCTGTGCATTTGTATAGATTTCAGTTTGGCAGAATTATCTAGCTACAAACTAACCTTTATAACCCCAAGATCACTGTATATCAACTGTGGTAAAAATGACATTAAGTAAAAGTAATTTCTTTAGGAACACAAGCAATGTCTAGAATGTTCCCTTCCCTTGTAGTTTTTTTTTTACAGTATGAAGCAATTGCTGTTGTTGAACATATGCTGTAAATAATTTTCCTATTTATTTATTTATTTATTTATTTATTTGGCATTTACTTACCGGAAAAAGTCCAAATGGGTCATGGGGTACCTATTTTCAGCAGAGGCCTGGGCAGAAAAGCTCCAGATAAATACAGTTTTACAGAATGAAACACTAGACAGACACAATAAAGTCATAATATTCAAGCACAAATATGAAAACAACACATTATTTTTTTTTCAGAATGAGAACTTAACAGACATAATAAAGAAATAAAATTCAATCAAAACATTTGAGAAACTACATTAGTTGTTAGAATAAAAACTGAGGCAATAAAGCTAGTACTTACAATAAAAAAGAGATGGAAAAAAGACTACAGTAAGTCATATAGCAAGAGAATACAGAGGAAATATGACAGCAGAGTGATGGCAAAAATGTGTATGCATGTACACTCAAAGTAGTTGTAGCAGGAGGTATACTGGAGGTATACAGGAGGTAGACCTGCATTTTATAATATGAAATCAGATGAATATGCTGCTTTACATGAATTGAAAGACATGCATTTGTTAGAGATTAGATCAGCAGATAGTGGAGGAGGGATTATAGTTTTAGATAGAGAATTATATGTAGAACAAATGAAAATGCTGCTATATGATAATGATACATATTTATGTTTTTCTAAATTTATTGTTACAGGAGTGATTGAAAAAGTGTCATTTTTTATATTTGATATGCTTATGACAGGGGATGATATCTGAAAGTTTGTTTGGTTATTTTAATGTTGAACACCCATTTATTCCAACTATGTATGGACTCCCGAAGAGCCACAAACATGCTAAATGCTCAACCATGCACCCGATAGTGTCTAGCAAAGGCTGAACATCTGAATCTCCTATCAATTTTTGTAGAAAAGAATCTACATCCATTATTGGAGAATTGTGAGACAGTGTTGAAAGATGTTAAAACATTTTTACAAAGATTATATGTTAGAGCTCTAAGTTTGAATAATGAATATTTCTTAGTGACACTAGATATAGAATCCCTATTTACAGTAATCCTGAATGAATGGGGTATAGAGAACATTAGGGAATTCCTGAATGAAAAGTGATTTTTTTAGTTATGCAAACGTTAACTTGCTATGTACTTTATTGGAAATAAGTCTGCAGAATAGTGTATTATTTGAAAAGGAGTTTTTTCTACGAAAAGTTGTCATAGCTATGGGCACAGTATGTGCAAATAGCTATGCAAACTTAGCTCTAGTACAATGGAAAATGACTAAAGTATTACATGGAAATGACTATAGTAAGTATATAGCATGTTATGTATGCTTTGTAGATAACATGTTTTTATTATGGGAAGGTTCTGAGGACATTTTACAGATGTTTATAGAGTATCTACATGCTACAACAACTTTTCTTAGATTTACATATACTCTCTTGAGCAGATAGAATATCTAGATGTGATGATTAAAAAGACAGAGACAAAAAATATACAAACTAGCTTAAATAGGAAGCCGAGCAGGAAAAATAATGTATTGCAAAGAAATAGCATGCATCCCTAGACATGTCATGTAATGTTATGAAAGGATAGTTTTTTTTAAGAATAATGAGGTTGCATAATAATGATAAACAACTAGAATTAGCGATTCAGTCTCTGAAGCACGATTTTTTGAGTAGCGGTTATAATGAAAAAGAAATAGATATTTGTATTACTTATGCATGAAAAGAGGGGCAGGGTAAATTTAGACTGTACTTCACAGATAGAGTTGTAGAGGAGATGGAACAAGAGAAAAGGAGGGTTGATACTCTTAGTGTCCCACTTTCATATTCCAGTGATATAAATAAATTCTGTAATATCATAAAAAGCAATTTAAATATTTTAACTACTATAGAAGAATGAAAGGGTGAAATAGATGAAGTACCACATTTTTCTTTCAACAATAATAAGTCTTTAAAGAGACATTTGTGTTATAGATCACATGGGTATAAGAATATTATAGAATCCAGCAGGGTGGGAACATATACATGCAGAAATTGTACAGGGATCATATTTTCTGCATCCATATGTGAATTTTAAGATAGAATTACATTTTTATGCGGATTGCAAAACCAGGAATATAATATACTTTAGTTTTTGTCGAGCCTGTTATGCTTTCTACAGAGGCAAAACTAATTGTTCTTTATAAGAAAGAATTTTAGAACACTATAGGGACATTAGGAATGTAAAAGAAACTAATGCACTAGCACAACATGTCTCTAAGGAAGGCAGTGATCATGCTTTTAAATTTTTAGTGTTAGAAATTATAGAAGAGGGAATAAGAGGGAGTGATATAACAAATATGACAGAGATGGCTGAACAGAAATGGATATTATATTTTAATGCTGATAACCCACCTGGTTTAATTGGTATGTTACCCTGAAACCTTTTTTAAAAGCATGACCACTGAAACACTGAAATTAATATTTTTAGAATAATATATATATTTTTAACATATTTAATATATATATTTTGTTTATGTATGATATATTTATGTACGTTTTAGAGAAATTTTTGCATATCTGTATGTATTCCATTTATAGATTGTATACAGCTACATGTTATCAGCAGCAAGATAAGTCGAAGGCTTTTCATAGGAAGAATGAAAGAGTAAAGATTTTGATTGGATGGGCAGTGTTTTAAATTACTTGCAGTTTAATATTGTTGTAGTCTGATGAAGTAATTTGAATATCATGAAGGCGCTTACTTTGTTACTGTATAATAAAGAGTGTTCCTTGCCAGCTGTGTTGGTACGGTATTTTTTTATTTTTTATTTTTACATTATTTATGAGTATTTTCCATTGTACCTTTTTCCAGGTCTTGATTTTTTACTTCTATTTTTTATCAATATTCCTAGCATTAAGTGCAATGGCCCCACTTAAACCTAGGGCAGTAACTAAGGAGCATCAGTCCTCACCACTGTCTCCGGTAAGGGAGCATCACTGAAAGCAGGGACAAAAATACACATTTTCCCCTAACAGTGCCCCAGGAACAGACTCCAAACCTGGAAATCGATATACTTCACTCCAGGTTCCCAAATGACTCTTCACACTAACCACTGCAGAGCACTGTGTCCCAGTTCCAGGTATTTGACACACTCATTCCTAAATATTTGAAATTCACACATACAAACACTCTTGGGAAAGAATGGAACAGATTTACCCCCTATGTCCTCTTTCCTAAATAACAAGGTAACAGCTGCCTCCAGTAAAATACCACAATACCATTAAAAAGGGGTGTTCAAATATACTGGGTAAAATAAATATTGTTATTTACCTTATACCATATAGCCCTCCCAGACCCCTTAGATCCACTCACCAAAACCTTATTTCCATCTTTAAACCTAAATGTCCTGCTGGTCAGCTCTTATTCTCCTTCACTCTAGCCAAAAAATGGAATGCCCTGCCCTCTTCCTTGAGAGCCTGTGAAAACCTAAGCAACTTCAAAAGACTTCTTCACTCTTACCTACTTCTTCTTAGAAAATGTAACTGCACTCTTCACCCCTTACCTCCTAGCCTCCCCTCTTCCTACTCTCCAGGCTAATCCTTTCCTTTCCCTTTCTAACCTTTCTTATAGTCCTTCTAGTGAAGCAATAACCTATCCCCCCTCCCACCTCATATTCTATGCCTCTCATCCTCTCCTACAAACTCTCACTTTAATATCTTACCAAATAAGTAATCAACACCTTCTCATTCAGCAACTCTACCTGCTGCTCTACTGTAAAATTCCATAATGACTGCAATTACTCATGTTTCTCTTAATTATGCTATGTAACTTTGTAATTACTGCTTTTTGTCTTGTAATGTAACTTGCTTCAAGGATCCTTTTCCTCCCAGGGATCCCCATTTCCCCATACTGTAATGAAATGGAAATTGTTGCTATAGTTGTCAATATCTTTAGGTAACTTTTAATGTTTCTATTTCTATATGCTATGTAACTTGTGCTTTGAGGAGCTTTTCTCCCCAGGCCTCCACTGAAAATGGGCTCTTGAGCCCAGTGGACATCCCCAGTAAACAAACTGGAAATAAATAAATAAAGAGTAGCATGTAATCCAAGCAGTAAGGCATTTTGGAGTGGCCCTGGTGTTAGCACAATAAGCATAAACACTCTCAGGTTACTAAAAGTACTTTATAAATAACCAGCCATGGTAAAAGGTAGTAAAATATTTAATAATAAATAAAATTATTTAAAATGTATATGCACTGAATAACTGATTCTAATAAACTACAGATTTTCACACACAGGAATTATGAAAATAACACTATAGGACAGATTTCACACTGATTGCAGAAAAACCCTAATTATCTAATCATAATTCCCTAACTATCTAAAGATTAACTGTCCCTGTCTAATCTAATTAACTCAGCAAGGCAAGATGATACTCTTACTTCTGCTAGGCAATATGAGAATTTATGCTCACTCTTCAGGCTGTTGTCTGGTCCTCAGCAACTAGAATAACATCTCCTACTATTTCTGCTGAACAGTTCTGGAAAACTCTGAGCGATAACTATTGATCTGGAAAACAGCAACTGACAACTGAACAACTACAACAAAAACTGTACTTTGACTCAGAACCTGCTTTTATAGCAGAAGTTTTTAAAAGTCACAGAAAGCTGTTATGAGAATTGTACTCTCTCATATCAGACTTTAAAAAGTAAACAAAACAGCTGTTATAGAGATTCTATTCCTTTCAGCTCTGGCACACAATGAGATCACATCTAGGTCAGCTGACTGGCATAACCTACATTCAGAATTAATTTTTAAATAACATGTACATTTGGTCAGCCAGAAGAACACTGTTTGATTCAAACATCTAACATAAATCAAAGTAATAATCAAAACCATAAACATATTTACAAAATTATAGCTAGTCATGCTGGCATATATAACACAGGGTAATTTACAATTATTTGCAATTACTGTACTTACAAAACTTTAGCCAGTCATGCTAGCACAGATAACAATATTTAATATCTTCAGATTAAGAACCATCAAAGATGCATTAAATGTTGCTATCTATGAAATGATAAACATTTTGACCTGTCAAAAATCCTGCCTTGTGGTTGTCAAATACTACAAAATATCTGTTTCAAATATTATATCCCCTCATCTTGACAAGAGCATGCCATCCTGCCTAAACACATGTGACCAAAGTTAGGCTAGAATGCTCTACACATTTCCATGTTTTTGTTAAATGGGACATTTTTTCATGTATGTATTTATCCCAAATTTTTTTTTTCATTCCCAGTGACCTGACTCTCCGTTCTATATGTAATTTATGAAAAATATTTCCTAAGACCTGTGGAAGCTATGCAATCTAAGAGGCTGTAAGTGCCCTACTAACATGTAGATAGTCCTTGTGGATGAGATCATGTACCAACATGAATAAAAACAACTCCATACTATCTCACATTGTCATTCTAAGAATGTTCTCACATCTCTATTGTTACTACTAACAAGCATAACACTATGCAATGTCCATTATCTTCTCTGCAAATGTAAGTATCAATTCCTCTAATAATTGAGAATTTCCATTTGCAAGAATATCTTTTCTTACCAGAGCAGAAGAATATTCATCTTCTAATTCAGTAATATTTTCTCTATCAATTATTATAAAGGAGTGCTCTTCATCACCATTAGTCTGATTAATCCCACTGTTTTCATTGCTAATTACATTTGCAAGCGTATGATTTTTCATCCTGCTGGCTTTGCACATCCGCAGCTTGAGCTAAGTTATCATTTTCTGTTTTTCTCCCCTTTTTTCTTACACTAATGTTTTTCAATCCTTCCATGTTCAATTTTGATTTTTTTTTATTTCACCTATCTCTTGCTTTTTCTTTCTAACTTCTCTTCTGGAAAAATATGCCCTTTTCTGTATATTGAAGGTTTTCTGGTAGAAGAATGTTATCATTCCCTGTAATCTGTGTGTTACATAACAAAGCAGTGTCATTTTAATATGTCCTATCTTTGTTATTTGTTGTGAACTTCTCCATTTCTTTCTTATTTTCTTCTATGTGCTCTGAATCCTCAGATTGCCAAAGTTGTCAGTGGTATTATCTTCTTCAATAGGGCTGGAGTCATCTTTACTGACAATAGAAACTTTGTTTCCTAAATATGTTTTATTTTTTCTTTACCTAACATTATTTATCTCATCAGTCCAGTTATTAATATATGTTCTCCAAATTGTGCCAATTGCACAAGTGCAATCATCAGTAAGTCTACATTTACTGCTACTAATGTTAAACAAATCATCTAACTTTCGACATGAGGAATGCAAAACAAGTGTTATCAATAGCTACTTTTAAATATACATATTATTTAACACACTGGCCAAGATACTTGCAAGATCATTAATGGTATACTCATTTAAGGAATCCATTTTCAGCTGCGAATGAATAAATAATTGTAAAAGAAAAAGAAAATCAAAATCAATTACTACAGAATTCATAGAGATTTTAAATCAACTTCTATGAGAAAAATCACATAAACAATATACAACTAAATATTAAATTAAGTAGAATAAAGCCGTTACTCTGAAAGTCGCACAGAAGCTGAAATTCCTTTATGTTGTCATTTGCACTCAGACCTCTTTTTAACACTAAAGATCAATAAATTATAAACACATGTTTAGATAAACTCTGGGTTGCCCTCTCTGTAGTACGTGTGAATTTATAGGTGACTAGGCCTCTTGTGATGGCTAGAGTTTTCCTGCCTAAGAAAAAAGTGAAAAAATGTAATTTAGACTGCCTTCTGTAATGCAAACAAGTCTGGCACTGTTGCACTTTCATCACCACTCTGGACAGTATTGAGTGGAGAAATGTCACAAGTCACATACCTATTTCTATGGCACAAGGTGCATGTGCAGTGAGTTTAGATAAAGAGCGTATATAATTAAAGGTTTGAATTCAGCTAATAGATACTTTTACAAAGGGTCCTGAATATCATTTCTCACATTTATATTAGGAATGTAATACTGAATACAAAATAGAATGATAAACATGTTTATTACAAACAATGCATCAGTAATGCTTGAATAACTAAACTTTTCTATTTAGTAAATATCATCAATCCTCCCCATATAACCTCAAGATAATGTATGTGTAGTTTGTTAAACATGACAGTGGTGATATTTAATTTAAAATGCACTTCCATATGTTTTATGGACACAATAGTTTTGTTTTAATCATCATGGGTCATCACATATCCCATGTGTTTAGGGCAGTATGTCTTGTGAAGTATATGTGTATATAACATACTTCAACCTATATTAGGTCATGCAACTCCATCAATCCAAAATATATTTACAAACATAAATATTGCCTTTTACATAGGAATGTTTTCAGAGGACTACATAAAATCACACACATACAGGCATCTCTTAAGTATATCACTATTCATTCTAAAATTACTATATCTCTAACTACCATACTTAAAAGGAAGTTCCCGTGTGGCAATGAGAATTAATAAGCAACGTTCCAATTTTTGCATTCTTTATCATATGGGTTTGATTCCCAGATGGTAATGTTCCAACATCAAAATATGTCATAATTCATCCTATTTATCATTCCAAACACCTAGGATTACAAGTCAAGCCAATGCACGTTTCATTGTTGAACACTGGAATGTGCATCAGTAGGTTAAACATCACACAAGACAAATCTCACTGCCGTGTTTCACATCTTTATTGCTATTTGATGTAAGTACTGCCAATGTGCCTGCCAAAAAAATCTATATACTTGCAACTACACAAATGCATTTGGCAAGGCTGAATGTCCTTGTGCATAACCTGTTACATGCAAAATCTGAATTTCGCACCAGTTCAGACCTGTATTGATATCCTGACTTCTGCAGACATGGCTGGTGATGGAGAGAATTGTGCTAAATTTAGAGAACAAAGGTGGGATGTAGAGGATTTTGGGATTTTTGGGGCATTTCTTATTAAAAGCTACAACCATAGGCTGCTGCAGGGCGATTATACCAGGTCTCAGTTTAAGACTGAGACTTGGAATAGGTGCGCTAAGGCTGTTTCCAATGTAGCTGTCATTCCATGCACTCAGGAACAATGTCATCATCACTACAGTGACCAGATGGCATGCAAGCAGAATCTCCTAAGTGGATGGGAGGATGAAATTAAGACTGACAGCACCCCTCAGTTGTGCAAATATACTGACCCATCAAAAGTCAATGATATAGCATGCATTAGACACCCAAGACAGAAATACTTTATGCTTTCATATGTGTTCTTTTCTTTGTCTCTACTCTACAGCTGCAGAGGAAATAGCAGCAAACTATGAGATGTACCAAGAAACAATAACATGCCTCAGAGAGGCATGGGGTAAGGATGCCTCAAGTCCAGATACAAGCCAGATAAGTATTTTCAGTCAGTCACTCCCTAGCATCTTGAGCACGCATACATGAAACTTGATATAAGGCATACGTGTCTTCCCCAGTAGCTCTTGTCGCTTGTATTAGGCAATGAGAACACCAGCTTAACTGTGTGTGGGGTCAATACCCAGGAGCAGCAATTAGGTTTCCTTACAGTATAGAATTTCCAAAATATCAACAGTTATCAAGATAATTTGCTTTATGGAAATGTGCTTAAAACCACTGTACTATGGAACAGAGAGTAAAGGCATACTAAAGATAATATGGTGTAACAGTTCTTAGGCTTTTAGATGTAATGAACAAAAAGTTCCTATATGGCATGTTGAGGTAATCAGGTCTATATCATGTTATCAAACTTTTAAAAGTTTGAACGTTTCAACGGAGATCTCCATACAGTGCGGAATGGGAATATTTCCCTTTCCTGCACTGTAGTGCGGTCTAGGAGTCAGTATATTTAAAGAGCGGGGGGTGCAGGGGTGCAGGGGTGCTTGCCTCCCTGCTTACAATGTTCAGGTAGGTTTTTTTCTGTCGTTTATTTTTTTTTATTAGATTTTCGTATTTTTAAAAGTTCGATCATATGGTATTGACCATATGATGTTTGATCGTCTAATATAGATACAGGTAATCCCTCTGCAGACTGGTGCTTTTGCAGATTACAGCTGTAGGTGTAGTTACTTTTTCATGGCATTTCATATTTTTATCATATACTTAATTGCAAATGTTTGTATGTCTCTCCATTTACAACATTTCATTAACATACTATATGACTAGTGCAGCAAGATATCATTTGCAAAAACATTGCATATACAGCAGGGAGACTTTGTAAGCCACCCTTAGCCAGTCAATGTCTTAACTCATTAACCCCGAGTAACTTCTTATGGTGCCTCTGTACTTAACACCGAGTATGCCATTTGAAGATACTAATTGCAAGCTGTTACCCCCGAGTGCTGTACACAAGCGTGAGTAACTCTGTTGCAGATCTTTAGCTGAGCTTAATGCAAAACACACTGAAATCGTAACTGAAGTTGTAATTTAGGTTATGCAGTTATGATTCAGCATGATTTTACATTAAGTTCATGTTAGTGTTAGTGTGAGTGTGGGTGTTTGGGCTGGGGAGGGCTCATTTACAGATTTGCCCTTAGTCTAACAAATATTTTAATCTGCTACACGTGCTGCACTGGCACTCTTGGCTTTTATTGCAGAGTATTTATTACATCACTTTCTGCACATTTATCCAGATCTCTTGGTGCTTTTGCATCATATTATACCTTTTGGTTTTCAGACTCCTGTTCCCTAACCATTACTGCTGTGAAACTGGTTTATAGATCCGCATCAGTCTATCACATGAAGAGTCTTATAGATACAGCATATTCTACACATGCCCCTTCCTTATGTTCCTTTTTTTTTTTTTACTTGGCTGCTCTGTTTCTTGCAGATCAATTAATCTTTGAGACTGTATCAGATATTACGTGTACACATCACTAACCACTGTAAAGCACTTCAATCTTATCAATATTTTACATAAATAAAACTTGCATAAAATATGTCTCACTCTCAGTATTGACTACACACTCTGTGCAGACGGTGTTGCTCAAAACCAATGTGATGATGTGCACCTGACGCGTACTCCTTCTCCTTCATGACTTAGGAATTATGTGCTTAAAATGTCAAAACTGAAGAAAATAACAAAAGAGAATGACTTGGTAGTGTGGGTTCTTCTAGTTTCCTGGGCCTTAGCCGTGGAAGGCCCGATCAAGAGAATATTTGCCATCCGTGTGATCTGATGCCGCTGCTTATTGTAAAACCCCCAGAATAGTTTAGATATGGAATTTTAATTTGCTGACCATCGTGCTTTTTTAGCAGGTATATTTCACGAAACTCATTAATATGAGGCGTGCACAAGTCTAGGTACAGTTGCGCACGGACTTAGTTACATATCTGTGTGACTGCAAATAATAATTGATGGCGTGTATTGGTAGATGCAGCCAGGTACACATGTAGCTGCATCATTAGGTATGTTTTTGTGGTTGTAAATAGCACATAAAATGTTAGTAACATCAAGTGATGTCAACGTAGATTTATGTGCAGCTTGTATCAAATTAATATTTTATATGAATAAGTAAATGTAATTTTCCATTGTTATACCTTTGGTGGTGTGTAAGTGCTTGTATACAACTGTGAACTGTGGGTTGTCAGTTGCTTTGTGTAGGATTTGTACACACATCCTAGCTAGCATAGTTCTCAACCAATCGTGGACATCGGGAAAAATTCAGGGACACTCTTAAAATATTAGTTATGTAAATCTGCGACATTAACAGAATGTGAATGAATATACATTTCTTCAAGTAAAAGAAGTCTGGTACTCTTAATATTGTCATTAAGTGTAATTAACCACTTTCCTCCAAAAGGCAACAGTGAGATTAATAGGGACATTGCTAACATTTGAGTCAGAATCATGGAGAGTTGAGAGATATGCGTGCTAGTCTAGTGTAATTATCCACCAATATATTTTGCTTTGCAATCTGGGTATGCACATTAGCAAATGAAACGTGTGTGTCAGATTTGTCTTTGCGCCATCCAATATGCCTTCTTCTCTTGCAACCATTTGTATTTACATGCACGTTTATTTTTTTCTTTATTTAATTAAGCAACTCTCTAACCTTCAATAGCAGATAAGGTATACTTACCAATGCGAGTTTAAAGGGTTGTATAAGCTCCAAAGTATTACAAAAACATTTATGAACAATAATGGACAGCTTTTAGTTTTAGCTGTCTGACACCCAATACCGCGTCAAGCAGTATAAGTTCTTGAACTTTTTTTTTACTGAGTCAGTCAGCATGTTTCAGCTGCCATTTACAAATCTCCTCTGCTGCCTCTTTGCTGAAAACCCCAGCCTCTGACATACTCCCTAAACAGTACTATTTTATAGCATTCAAAATCACAAAGAAGCAAATTGCCATCTCACACGTGGCAGCATTTCCACTTCCATAAAATAACATGCCCAAATCAACTGTGTACCCTGTCCTCAAGTTTGTCAAATTTATGTGACACAGCCTTGCTGTCCAATGTGTTCTGCAGTTAACAGATTTTAATTAAACATCACTCTTGAAAGTTTCGTGAATAACAGGGTTTATATTAGTGACTACAGTTTTCAAAGGTGAAACCAGGAAATTACACTTTTGAACATAAGATTACAGGGAAGGTCTAACTGGATAGGTGCTCGTTTTCAGTGGAAACTGGAGATTGAAGCTCCAAAGTATTACAAAAACATTTATGGACAAGTCTCAGAGGAGTTATTTAAAATAAAGTAGGAGCTTTACCAACTATGTCTTTATGTTACAGAAGGGAGAATGCCCTCTTAATAATAGCTTTTTATTATATAAATTATAGAGACCCCCCCTGTAAAACATGATTTTGAATACTTGTGAAGAGTCTACAGTGGACATAGGAATAAGATGAGTATAAGAGTGTGTGTTTAGAGGGGGGTACTTTGGGAGTAATATTTAGGGCATACTAACTTGAGGCTTTGTGTGAGTTAGAGTGGCTGTACTGTCACAAAAGAATGTAGTGAGTATAGTGGCAATGTGTTGGGTTATTTTTATTGGTAGCTTGCAGGTTGGTATAAAAGTTTTTTGTCTGTCATGAGTTTTTTTATTAGGTTGGGGGTTATTGCCAGAAATGTTTCCTTTTGGTTCTTGTGCATACTTGGACATGCAACTGAAGGGGTCTCATGGCAAATATTTAATTTTAGCTCTTGTGCATACTTGGACATAGTACTGCAGGGGTCATGTGGCAAATGTTTCATTTTAGGACTTGTGTATACTCTGATATACTAATGAAGGGGCCATTGGGGGGAATGTTTCATTTTGTTTCTTTTGCATACTTGGAAGGGCTGCTGAAGGGGTTGTCAATGGAAATGTTGCATTCTGGAGCTTGTGCATAGTAGGGCAGACTGTGGAAGGGATCACTGGTGCGTGTACATACTCAGACATCATATAAAGAAGTTATGTACTAACCATAATGTCCCATCTGTGTTGTCCATTTTTTTTCATTCTACTTCAACTACCTACCTTCTGAACCCCCTGTTTGGTGATTGTACATATTGGAGCTGGTACAGAAAGGGTCATTCAGGGAAATGCTTCATGTTAGTGCTTGTACCTATTTCAACATTTTATTGTAGGGGTAACTTGGTGCAATACATGCCATGAACTAATATTGAAGGGTTATTTGGGGAAATATTTACTTCTGGTGCTTGTGCATACTTTGACATTTTACTGAAGAGCTGACTTGGGTGAATGTTTCATTTGGTACATGTGTATGCCTGCACATAATAATGAAGATGTTGCCTGGGGGAATAATTCATTTGTGTATCAGGGAAGTGCCTCTGCATACATGGTCAGACTGCTGATGTGACTGCTGGGCAAAATTATTGATGGGGAGTTGATTTTTTGGCATTGCTCAACCAGATGTTTTAGACAGTATTTCTACTTTTTTAGCTTCTGTGTCTTATTCTAATGAGAGGGATGGTAAGTTGGGATAAAATGAATAACCCCCTGTTGGATTAATTGTTAAACCTATCAAGCAGATAATTTAGACATTTCTGAATTTATTTCTGTTTTTGATTCTATTGTGTGGTTGTCTTAACGAGATCAATGCTATTAATTCCAGACTAGTACCAGCATGGAGCTACCATATATGTTGGGCAATATGCCTGGATCTGTTAGTCATGTGTGGAATTTAGGTGGGAGGAAGGGCTTTTAGTGAATTACTCTGATCTTCTCCTAACAGATGGCAATGACTCCATGTTACATAACTCTTGCACCAGGAATATAATGAATGCCTAATCAACTGGTTTTGTGCAGCAGTTACCACCTTTGTCTGAACATGCAGAACCTTGCAGTAATGAAATGCAGATCATTATCACATTTGAACAATGACTGCAGTTACAGTGTAACACTCAGTCATTCTCACTTGTCAGGTAAAACTCTCAGCAGCTGCCACTGTTATTCACACAAGTAGAAGTCATTATCACATTGAATGCACAAACCAGATAATAGTTTCTGTCTATATGGAGTCATTTTCAAGCCCCCCAAACAGTATTTCTGTTATTTTTATAATTATTGGTAGTGGGCACAATATCAACTCATTGTGGTAACATGGCTCACATTTTTGTGAATTGAACATCGTATCATGTAGTAATTTCCTGTATCACTAGATAGTGGTTGGGGCACCATGAATCTTAGACCATCCTGGGTGGCAGTGGGGAACTTGGAGACTCTTCAGCTCGGCCCCACTCTGTTGCTTTCCTGGATA
Organism: Protopterus annectens; assembly: GCF_019279795.1. Lineage (NCBI taxonomy): Eukaryota > Metazoa > Chordata > Ceratodontiformes > Protopteridae > Protopterus > Protopterus annectens. Next base: position 247,586,406 of record NC_056734.1, read on the forward strand.
TGCCTGGTTTCAAGTGTGTTTAGGACTTGGGTTATATAAGTTGGGTTATGAAAGTTATAACATTTTTTCATATTTTGGTAAATAACTTTGCTAGGGAAGTTGCCAACGTGCTAAGTAATACCTAATTTTGAAGACAGTATCGGTACTTACAACATGGTAAAAGAACTGTCTCTATGCTGCACACATGTACAGATAACAGAGTTTGTTTAGTACTTAGGTCAGATTAGGTTATAGATGACAGGAAGAGCTTAGTAATACAGAACTTGATTCCTTAGGTCCATTACTGAATGGACACCTGTAAAGAGAAAAGGCATAGGTAAGGCATACTGCTGACAATGAAGGAGGTTGTGAGACTGCAGTGGTATCAGCTGTCTGAGTGGGTAGCCAGCACAGCTATTGGACAGATCAGATGACCTTGCCTGCCACTGAAGTCCCATGCCTGTCCTGGGTTCATTAGTGGAGTGGCTGTCTTTACCTTGCTTTTTCTCTTTACATGTACCCATTCAGCAATATGTTGGCTACAACAAGAATGTGTATATTTACAATTATATGTGTCTACATGGTAACACAACTGGTTCTGAATGCTGTACACATGTGCAGATATCAGTTTTGTTAGGACTCAGGTTATGGAAATTATGATTTTTTTTTTCATATTTTGGTAAATAATTTTGCAAAGAGCATCTGAGTGTGCTGAATAATACCTCATTTTAAAGACAGTATTGCTGCTTCCAACATAGTAAAAGAAGTGCGCCTGTATGTTGTACACATGTGCAGATATCAAAGTTTGTTTTGGATTTAGGTTATGGAAATTATGATTTTTTTTCATATTTTGATAAATAACTTTGCAAGTGAGCATTTGCATGCGCTAAGTAATACCTCATTTTAAAGACAGTATTGCTGGTTCCAACATGGTAAAAAGAATTGTGTGTGTATGTTGTACACATGTGCAGATATCAAAGTTTGTTTTGGAGATAGGTTATGGAAATTATGATTTGTTTCATATTTTGGTAAGTAACTTTGCAAGGGAGCATGTCAGTGTGCCATGTAATGCTTCATTTTGAAGACAGTGTCACTCCTTACAACATGGTAAAAGAACTGTGTCTGTGCACTGTACACATGTAGAGATATCACAGTTTGTTTAGTCTTGTTGGATTATGAAAATTATACATTTCCAATACTTCTCATTATTATGTCCTTATCTTTGCAAGGGTGCATGGTGATGACAGAAATGATGCATCATTTTGAAGCTGACATTCAGATGCACAACTTCTACACTGCTATGTAGGCTCTGTCTGTTACTGGTGATGAGATATTATGCTTTGTTTATTTATCAGTTATGAGAAATATTATATTAATCATATTTCTGTGAATATGTCTGTAAAGGAGCATCACACAGTAATGGTTAAGGTATCATTTTAAAGATGACATTCATACTAACAAATTAAATGCAAATTGTTTGGGTCTACATGGTACATTGATCAAGATATTGTGCTTTTCTTTTCCAAAAAGGTAAAAAATATGCACAATATCAACATTCGTTACCAAATATTTAATAATGACTTTGATATGCACTATCAGCATTTGCACTGTTAGAAAGGTCAGTGTCTGCTGAACAGCTTTCGTGTTTACATGTTTAGTCTAGCTTTTACAGTTAAAGAGTTATGAACATTTGTTTTCTGTATGATATTACAAATGGATTTTCTGAAAATGAGCTCAGGCTGCACTGTTGTTCTTATAGTGGAATTAAGCAAGCAGCTTTTTCTGAGCTTCTCCAAAGTGAATGAGTTAATGTGAGTTGCACTTTCCTAACCCTTCTTGGTTTCTATACAAGCACTTTATTGTACAGAACATGATGGCTTAAAAATGAGGTGTTAATTAAGATTAACACACCATACAGATAGTGCTACATTTTTATTTATTCTTTATTTATTTCTTGTCATTTGTTAACCGGGTTGGTCCAACTGGGCCAGTAGCCCATTTTCAGTGGAGATCTGATAAGAAAAGCTCCAGTTACAAACAATTTACAATAAGTTTTAGATTAACATTCAGAGATAGTAAACAATTAGTAATAGAAGCAAGCTAATGAAAAATAAAAAGCATGAATCAAGTACATAACAATATACAAGTAGCATGCAAGTAGCAAAGTTGAACAGAGATTTATAAAGATCGACATATAAATTAAAAACCTACATATAAACTTTCAGGGTTGAATTTACCAGGTGAACACATAGTAGGTTAGTAGGCGAAAAGGGAGAGATTATTATACAATACAAAGGTATTGGGGTTAAGTTGGGTCAGGGGCAAGTCTTGGTTTTAAGTAGATGAATTTTGAGTTCTTTTTTAAAGTGTAATGGGTGGGTAATGGAACATATTTATAAAGGAAGTTTGTTGCAAGGGTGGGCTACAGAACATTTATATAGATGTTTGCCCATGTTTTTCTTTGGTTGGTAGATATCCAGTCGTTGCTGGTTAGAGGTGCAGAAGGTCTGAGATGGGGAATAGGTATTCTATAACCTAAACATTAAATCAGGTAATATAGACGTGCTATGTCCACATCCCCCGAGGAGAATACATTTAACTTTGTACTCATCTCCCTCTGCACTTTATTCCATTTTTAACAAAATCATCCTCTCTGCAACACGATGATGAGGCCACCCTGTCAAAATTGCACTCTCTCTCCCCTTAATAGACTTCTCCTGTGGTGATCGTGCTAGCCAATAATACTGCACTCTCTAAGTTATGTACCTAGACAGGTAGGAGGCTCAGTGCTCAATATGGGAAACTTGTGTGAGTGTCTGGAGGGTATAGTGACAAGTAAGTAACACTTGATGATGTCAACTTCCCCTACAGAGAATGCATTTAACTTTGCACTCATTTCCCTCTACACATTATGGCACTTTAATAACAGAAACAATGTCTCTACAACACAGTGATGAGGTCATCCTGTCAAAAGTGCATTCTTTCCCCTTAAGAGTCAAACATCTCCTGTGGTATGGCAAATAATATTGTGCTTTCTACATTATGTAACTAGAAAGATAGGAAGTTCAATTCTCACTATAGAAAAAACTTGCATGTGTGTCAGGAGGTATAGTGACAGGTAATTAACACTTGGTGGTGAGTCCACTTTCCCTACTGAGAATACATTTAGCTTTGCACAGTTCTCTTATCCTACTTATAACAGAAACATCATCCCTGCAACACAATGAGGAGGTCATCCTGTCAAAAGTGCACTGTCTCCCCTACAAGTCAGATTTCTCCTGTAACACTTGCAAAGAATGCTGTGCTCTCTAGATTTTATAACTAGATAGGTAGGAGGTTCGATGCTCCACATGGGAAAATTTTCTCTGTGGGATTTGGAATGTATAGAGTCAGGTGAACATGTCTTCAAACACAGCTATGCACAATTTACTTTTACTCTGGAGAAATTGCTAGATTACTCCAGCACCCTCTTATACTACCTTTCACAACATCTTCTCTGCAGCACACCAATAGGGTCATTCTTTCTAAAGTACCCTCTCACTCAGACTTCTCCTGTGACACTTGTGGTTCTCTATAAAGTCTAACTAGATAGGCAGGAGGTTCAAATACACAGTGATTACCTTCTGTGTGTGTGACTGTAAATTCAATCAGCATCCCTAGCTGATACTCATATGTGCGAGACTTATTAGACTTACTTGGCCACAGCATACTATCCCATCTCATATTCTTTACCTTATTGACTGATTTATCAGATAACTTGACTGTGGGATCAATTTTTATTTTCAAAATTTGTTACAAATAAAACACCCACTTACCGAGTGTTGGCCACATTTTTTCATATAATTTACTTCAGGCAAAATCTTAATTTCTCTAGTGGCACAGCCACTCCATTCACCCTCTGTATGATCAGGCTCACTCTGGTCCAGTACCCTATGCTCCAATTCCCACCCACCCCACTATGTCTAAACATAAACCAGACTAACTCCTCCCATCATACTAATCAACCAATCAGAATGCCTCTTTAATCTTGCAACACCCAAAATTGAATTTTTCCTCCAAGTGAATTGACTATTATTATTTATACTTAACTTTTTTCTAACCAATATGCTCTGTACTTCTTTACTCCTATACCCTTCCCCTCCTCAAACTCTAAATACATTAAAATAACTATCTGCAATATTAATATGATTACTCTGGTACTTGTTATAATATACCTCTCAACCCCTACTCACATCACCTCCTACAAATACTTACCTCTCAACACCCATCAAGCGCATCCATCATGCAAATGATCAACCCCACAAACTTTCCCAAACCCAATTTACTATAAGCGCCAGTCTTATAAACCTGACAACTAACCTATTTTCAAAAATAAATACAAAAGCCTAAGTCTAACACCAACCAAAATTAATACAAAAACATATAACCAAATTAAATGGCCCCTTAAATACATTGTCCTCTATAAAATATAGTTATGTAGAGATATCCACCCCAACCCAGGACTTCTGACTCCACAACTTCTTACCATCCAACAACTCATCTAACCTGTTCCTATATGCAGTCAACCCAAGAAAGATTTGCAATAAACTGTCAGGGCTGCATGCCTGGATTGCCCATACATACTCTGATATCTAATCACTGAGACTTGATTCAAACCTCAAATTAAAGATGAAGAAATTGCACCACAAGACTATAATATCCTATGTCAAAACAGAATTAACAAAAAAGATGGTGGCATAGCTATCCTATACCAAAACCTGCTCAACCTTTCCATCACCCCAAGCATAAATAATACACAGATATTAATGCCTTCCTTAAAATGAAGTTCCCACAAAACCCTCTGCCTGATGGGTCTATATATATCCACAGCAATAATATAAATACATGATAGAACTTTTAACCTGGACTTCAACTAACATCCCTCTGGAGACTATTCTGGGTGATGCCAACATAGACTACAATACCATTACCACCAATTCCTCAACAAATGCTGTAAACCTGTACAACTTTAACCAACTAATCACTTGCCAAATTTCACATATTAAAACAGCAAACAAAACAATCACTACTGACTGGACACTAAGCAACATCCCCAAATATATGTCTACTACTGGAACCTTGCCAGATGTTTTTAGTGATCATTACTCAACCTTTGCAATTAGAAAAGATACTCCTATACAAACATACCACCACTACACCAATGCCCATAATCCCTCCCCCTTCAATTCAGAACCCTTCAGTTCAGAAATAAAATCCACAAATTGGAAAATACTAGAAACATATAATTTTGAAGATGCAGTCCTATACTTCAACTCTATATTCCTCAACATTTTAAACACTCATACCCTTATTGGAATAAACAAGGCTATCTAACGACACACAATCATTAATAAAAAAGTGCAACAAAGAATGCAATAACTAGAAACAATGCCATAGCAGAGTAAATTAACTACAGTGTAGATATTTTAACAACCTGGCTAAAAATAGGATAGGATACAGCTAGATAAAAAGTTTCCACTCCATGTTACAAGAAACTCACCACCACAACCCAAAAACTTTCTGGTTAGCAATAAACTGCCTACTACAACCTGGTCAAACTACACAACCTGACCCAGAACTAAATAATCAACATGAGAACACAGCCACTTGATTCAATTTCCACTTTATTAAATCTGTAGCATCACTTATCCTAACATCTAAAATAGTAACAAACCAGAAAACCTTCTCCTTGACTTGCTCAATATTTAAGTTTTACACACTCCTTCCCAGTAGATCATTGGCCATAGATATACACTTCCCGACTCTGTCTCTGGCCAGTGTGGATGAGATGGGTTTTCTAAGGCAGTAAAGCAAATGCCTAATTTACACTGACAACATACTTATTCTTAATAAAGCATAGTGTATGTGAGAGGTGTAAATACACTTTAATGCTGGAGGCAAAACTCACTCATACAAGTAAAACTAAAAAACTAATCCTATAGGGGTTGTCAGTGACACTTGCACCACACCTACTGCACATGTTAAATACCCTACACATAAAACTAGTTATGCTGAGAAACTTAGAGGTAACTTTCCTAAACACTAATATGTCCTGCATAGTACAATCAAAGAAAGGATCCTTAGCCATCACATAAACACTCCATTAAAACACCACCCACAGCTACACACAGTAACATTGTATCCAATGCCTCCACTGCTAAGCCCTTAAGGCAAACCAGCACACAGCCACATTTCCTGGTCATTGGGAATTCTATAGTGAGGTTTACCAATGCCCCCTCACCAGACTGAGTAAGGAGACAGTCACAGTTTGCTGCCTTTCCCGGGCTAGGATCCATCAAGTCACATAGGCACTCAAGTCATTGAACAACAGGTACCAGTATGAAGAGATAATCGAGCTTGCTGATTATGTGTTTCAGGCAGGTATGAGCCTAGCACTGTGCAGCATATTACCTTACAGGAACAAAAACCCACGAAAGGTGAAGAGCAACCAAGAACAATGTCCAAACACACCCGTAAAGACAATAATTCAACTGCTGCAATACGATTGTAAAAAAAAGCAGGTTTAATTCTGGCTCTTCTAAGTTTAAGAACTGGCCCTATACTTAACGTCTCATTCATACCAGGTGTACTGCCAGCATCAAGCCTAAGCTGCCAGATTAATTCCCTAAATTCCAGGGTGGATTCCCAATCTCCACCTCTGTTACTGGGATTTTAGGAAGCGTATATATGAGCATACCTATGACATAGACAAAAAGAAAGTAACGCATTCTATAAACACTCCCTCAGTTGCCCCAATTTTAAACTAGCCTTTATGGTGCTTGAACAAGTTCATCCCAGTAACATACACCTGGTATGAATGAGACGTTAAGTATAGGGCCAGTTCTTAAACTTAGAAGAGCCAGATTATAGATTGCAGCCTGTAGGACCAGTTTTTAATATAGGTCGATACGACATATACATATTTTTGTAAAATAATACAGGTAATCAGTTTATACCTTGGCTGTTTGTTTTATAGACAATATTTTGTTGTCCAATATAAATTCTAGGCAAAGTTTGCAGTCTTGAATGTTGTTTTTAATGCTTATATGCAATATTTTTAAGAAAATGCATAATTGCACATAATATACTAGATGTCAGTTTTATTTGTATAACTACATGCATTCTTATGAATTTTTAGCAATATGTTAGATAGGAAAATGGCATATGTCTTCTAAAGATTTTCCATTAAGGTTGAATTATTTTTTGATTTTTTTAATTATCAATTAAATCTAGCACGTGATTTAGGTATTTAAGTAGTGCTTTCACAGTTTGTTTTGTACTCTGACTTGATAAAGCCTGGAATTGTCCAGGCGAAAGCGCTTGTCTCCACGTTGTTTTATTGTGCTAAAGGATTTGTTTCGGAATTAAACCTGCTTTTTTTACAATCGTATTGCAGCAGTTGAATTATTGTCTTTACGGGTGTGTTTGGACAGCATATTACCTTCTCCAAGGATGATGCCACATTACTAACAGAAGATGATTGATTTTAACAATTGGCTTAGCTTCTGGTGTCAATGCAAGGGGCTACACTATTTGACAGCCTGGGAGGACAAGGTTGACAGACCAGTCTGCTTTGCCAGGGATGGCCTGCCCTTATCCCCTCTAGGCTTTCAGATAGTGGCAATGGCCTTTTCACCCCTGTAGTGTCTTTTTTAGGCAATGCAAAACTGATAAACCTACTGACTTAACTGAACCTATGAAGGAATATTTGAAGGTAGTACTACTCAATGCTAGAAGTCTTAACAAAAAATGCCATTGCCTGCAAGCCTTCCTTTCCTTAGACAGTGTGGCCATCTGTGTAGTAAGAGGGACATGGTTTAAAGTCACCGACAGTACCTCAGTAGTGCAAGGTTATAATGCCTTTCACACCTTTAGACCAGCTACTGCACAGGAGGAACTAAAGGTGGAGGAGTCTCAGTCTATATTAAGACTAATCTCACATCCAGACTAGTTAAAGTGTATGACTCACATGTGCAACTCGTAAACAGGGTGCTGTACCATATCCTTGCAACATATAGGTCCCCCTCCATGTCACAGGAAGCCCATACTACCTATCTCAATGTACTAGAGTCCCTCACCATTCAAACTAATTTGATATTCATGGGGGATCTCAACCACCCCTCTATAGACTGGGAATCCTACACCACTTCTAATACACAAGCCCAGCAATTCCTAAACTTTGTTAATCCCAGCATCCTGGAACACTTGTTCCATTCTCCTACCAGGGGTACAAACATCCTTGACTTTGTACTCACGAACATGGAAGGGGGGGGGGTCAGTGTTCCTCACCCAATGTAATAGCTTCACTCCTCAGATCTGACCATAAGGCAGTATTACTTGAAATAAAAATGAAATCCAGGGATCCAGCAAAACCAAAAACCTTTAGGAACTATTCCATGGCTAGCTTCCCTCTACTAAGCAACAACATGGAAAAATTCCTAGCACCCCCAAGCCCAGTAAACCATATAGAATACACTGGGCTATTTACAAAATCACTGTATAGCCATATTGATAAGCTGTATAGATCGAGTTGTACCCAAAGTCAAAAGACAAGGCACCATTTTGGAATCACACTATCAACTGGTTATACAACAAAAGAAAAAAAATCTTGGTCAAGCGTAGGAAGAACAACGTCTTACATACTAAAAGCCTCCTGACCAATCTTAACAGGCAGCTAAGAGAGTTGATTAATACTTCAAAGGCTAAATTTGAAGAAAAAATAGCTTCTTAGGCAAAGAACAATCACAAAGCTTTCTACAGCTATGTCTGCAACTTCAGAGGAAATATACAACAATGTGCAGAACTTATAGTAAATGACATCACCCACACTGAACCAAAGGCCATTGCCAACCTTTTGGCTGACAAGTTCATCTCAAATCCCCCCCCCCGATATGCCAAAGGAAATACGATATAACACTATCCCCCCAACCATTGCTAGAGAACAGGTCATTAATGCTCTTTCCAAGGCCAAAAACACTGCATCAGTAGGCCCACATAACATCCCAATATATTTAATAAATCACATGAACATGACCTCTATTGTCCACTTGAATTACTTTTCACCTGTAGCCTTCAGTCAGGTTTTATGCCCAAGGAATGTAAGAAGGCTACAGTCATTTCCCTGCACAAAGGATGTCCAGTTACTGATTCAGGTAACTACAGGCCCATAAGTCTTATCAGCCTAATATGTAAGGCCATGGAATGAATCATCATGGATACAATAAATGAGGAATTAGGTAACCTGCAAATGCTGGACCCATCACAATTCAGCTTTGTTAAAAGAAGGTCATGCCTATTAAATCTGGTGGATTTTTTGAGAGGGTCAGCAAAGCATTGGATAAAGGTAAGACTGTGCCCACGGCTTACCTCTACCTGGTCAAGGCTTTTAATACAATACCCACTCATGCATTATAGACAAGCTCACTAATTTAGTTATAAACCCTTTTATCACCTGCTGGATAGCCAACTGGCTCACTGATAGGACCCAGGAGGTCAAAACAGGTCAGGCCACCTCCACCAAGAGGCCAGTCACTAGAGGAGTCCCTCAGGGCTTAGTATTGGTCCTGCTCCTTTTTGGCATCTATTTCTCTGAAATGGAAGCAAATTCCGAAGGTTTATGGCTGACTAAGTTTGCAGATAATTATAAGCTGGAGGCACATTCTTCAAGAAGTTCTATCTCAGACTAATAAATGTGCCAAAGCCATGGTCTTAAACTCAATGCTAAGAAATGCATAATTGTACACTTTGGGAAATCAACCACCCTGGCTAATTACCATGTTAATAATACATCCCTAAGAGTCGACCCAGTGGTCAAGGATCTAGATACGTATGTAGATAGTAGCCTTACCTTTGAACACCACATGGTCACAGTGGGGAGTAAATCTTTTTATGTTGCACAACTTATAAGTAAGGGCATGGCATCTAAGTCCAAAGAGGTCATTATCTCACATTACTCCACCCTTATCAGACCAATCATAGAGTACAGTGCTCCCTTTGGTATGTACCTTACCAGGCATATTCAGCCACGAGAACAACCTCAAACGTTCCTTACAAAAAGAATGCAAGGTGTCTTATGCACAGTGCTGTAAAGCTCTTTCCTTCTACTCATTCTCCTATAGACTGCTGAAGGATGATCTATGCCTGGCTTTCAAGGCATCCGCATATCTCACACTTATGAATCTCCTACATATTTGCAAGACAAAAAGTACCAGAAATACAAGGTCTAGGGACCTGAATTTTGTCTATGACTTAAACAAAACATGTTGGAGAGACAGATATGTGTCCCAGAGACTGCCCTTCTATAAAACAGGCTTCCCATCCATGTGAAGCTAAGTTTGTCTATAGCTCAACCTAGAAAAAGTGGATAGGGAATAGGAAATGTGCACCAGGCCTTGCACCCATGTCCCTTATGGACAGTGGAAGCTTATAAAAGCCTATCCCTCAATATCCTATTTGGATGCAGGACATCATTATTCTTTTGGGAAAACTTGTCTAGGCTTAGAAGGGCTCCTTGGGTAGTCAGCCTAGTAAAAGTCTATGAATCTATGAATCTTCCAAACTGTGGCTACACCCACCTTGAAGAAAGTACTCCTTAAACTAAAAACCACCACCCTTGCCCTGGCAACATTCCAGAATATCCCAAAGCATATGCCAGAGCTATAGCTTATCCAGACTCCATACTAATCATCTACTCCATTGCAGAGAGCTATGCCCACACTCTCTGTAAAAAAAAAATCCTATATCCTTTCCCTTCACAAAGGTAGCAGCTCTTACTAACTTTACCTATCGAACAATAGCAATCCTACCCCTCTTTTCAAAAGTACTAGAAAAATGTATATAGGAACAACTATTCTCCTGTATTAATGATAATAACTTATTATCCCCGACCCAGCATGGTTTTTATTCCCCACCACAGTATCTCAACTACCCTTCATCACAACAGTTAACCGGTACAGAAGTTTTTGTAACTCAAGTGTCTGCCCTCTTTCTAGACATGTAAATAGACTTTGATACAGTCTCCTGTCACATTGTCCTACAAAGACTAACTGCACTTGGACTTGCAATATCAGCAACCAGGTGGTTCAGCAGCTGTATAGCTGACAGGAAACAAGCAGTTGAACAGCAAAATGACTTCTTTCCATTTCTCTCAGTAACAGTTTCATAAATGGCATGCACACTACAACCAGGCATGCATCAATCATCCATAATGCAAATGACTTAGCCCTCATCTGCTCTGCCAAAAGCTTAAATAGATGTAAACTGTTCACCCAGGAATCAGTCAAAGCATGATTATCAAAATCCCAAGTCCTACTAAAAAATATAAAACAAAGTTAATCCTTTTCACTCCTAAACCACTAATGGATCAAAAACACCAGTTCACTACCTACTCATCTAACAATATTAGAATCAAACTGGTCACACACACCAAGCTCTTGGGATTCAGTTGATGAAAAACTAAAGTCTGATAACCATGTAAAAGAGTCCAGAAAAATACATGAAACTAAGATCCTTTATAGATTCAAACCATTCCTAACATTTAAGGCCAGAACCACTATGGCAGCAACTTTCCTAAATCCTACTCTCCTCTGTGCAGCCCCTATCCTAATCAGACTTCACTTCACCACTTTTTGTTTTCCTTTCTTACTTCACACATTGATTTCACTAATTTGTGACAGTTTCTATTGCTATTTCCTGTAGCACATGCAGTCAGTGCAGAGGTCTGTTGGGAGCCTAACTTCATAAGCAGGGGTTTGAATCTGGTAACAACTGTCTGTCAAACAGCACTGGTTTATACACAGAAAATAGTTACAGCACAGTCAGCCACCTTTTTCAGGCCCAGTCCTACAAAGAAGGGCATCCATACCCCTTATGACAGCAAAGTGCTGTAAGCCCTTCAAGGGTGTCTTCACAACACAACCAATATGCCTATTTCTGTGCTGTCCATGATTGATATGCATCTCTCTGATATTCCTCCTTGCACGTTTGAAAATGACACATACTGCGGTACTGGTGCTGCGGTAGCATTGTTGCCTCACAGTAAGACGTTGTCCTGTTCGATTCTCAGCTAAAGCGTCTTCTGTGTGGAGACATGTGTAAATGGGAGTACCTTCGTTGAAGGTTGTACGTTAGGGCTGGCAACTCAGTACGTAAAAATCTACTGCCAATCATTAGCGGACTGGAGTTCCGCTGTGGCGACCCCTAACCAGAAAAAGCTGAAAGATACACACGCACACACACGTTTGAAAGTGACAAGCTGCAAATGCTTATTATGTGATTCATTCCTCACAGGCATTACTTTTTAACAAAATAATTATGCTATGTATTGCATGTCATCATCCAAACATTTCTTTATTTCTGCAGTTCTTTTCTTCACACTGTACAACTTAATAGCAGATGACAGGGCTTTCATGAAACATTTCTTACTATATAGCATGCTGCTAGATCATCAGAAAGTGTGACTGGGCCCCTGTTATGACATTTTCTTGTGTGTAGGGGCAGTTGAATTGCTGTTATGTTACTCTTCCCTGTAATTCCTTGTGAGCATGCCCAGTTTAATGATGCATGGGATGTGTGCCATTTAAAAAAGGAAAACTTTAAATCATGACATGTTATTAGATCTGTGTTGTCATTTGCCACTTATGTATGCTGAGTTTTATTATATCACCATTTAGCATTTTCATGACAATACAACACATGCTTGTCTATTATGTTTATAGGAAATAAACCCTTTTCTTACAAGTACCAATAATAGTTATTCAGTGGTGGATTTAGGCCTGGGCACAGGTGCACATGCCACCCCCTTTTTAAAGTCATTGTACATCCATGGCATGAAAAAAAAGTAACACACTATTGTTTTGTTGAAATTGGAAAGTGTACAGCCCAAAGAGTAAATTTTTCCATTTCAACCAGTGGCGGATTTACCAGTGGTACTAACGCTCCCCTGCTATGACCATTCATCTGTAAACTGTGCCGCATTTGGTGGTACATTCTGCTCTTCAGCCTTGCCATTTGCCATTTTATATTTTTGTGCACTCCATGTAAGCATGTCTCTTGAAATACAATGGAACTGTAAGGATTAGTACCTTGTCAGCTGATTTTCACAGTCTAATCATGTTCCAGAAGCCAGAGAAATCCTGCTAGACAGTTATGGGCAATGCCATCTGGGACATTCCTTGAGCTACTTCCATAAGTGTATGTGCTGCGTCCATGGACTGACAAGGAACATTCCTCCAGCTGCTTCTGCAGGTGTGTGCTGCAGACAGCAAAGATGGACATGTAAGGAGTGTGTGTGTGTGTGTGTGTGTGTGTGTGTGTGTGTGTGTGTGTGTGTGTGTGTGTGTGTGTGTGTGTGTGTGTGTGGTGTGCGCGCGCACGTACATGTGTGCATGTGTGTACGTGCGTGTGTGCGTGTGTGTGTGCATGCGTGTGTACGTGTGTGCATGTGTGTGTGTGTGTGTGTGTGTGTGTGCGTGTGTGTGTGTGTGTGTGTGTGTATATACGTAAGAGAGAAAAAGAGAGAGAGAGAGATACCGCTCAACTGTACAGACTTCAAACCTCTCAACTGTACAGATTTTTACAGAATGCCCAGATTTTTGTTTCATAGTCCTTATAAAATTTGTACAAGCTGCAGTGGTGGTGCTGCGGTAGCATTGTCGCCTCACAGTAAGACCGGTTCAATTCTCAGCTAGAACGTCTTCTGCATGGAGACATGCATGAATGGGCGTACCTTCATTGAAGGTTGTGCGTCAGGGCTGGTAACTCGGCACGTAAAAATCAACTACCAATCATTAGCGGACCGGAGTTCCTCTGTGGCGACCCCTAACCGGGAAAAACAAAAAGACACAACAAGTCCTTATAAAATTTGTGATTTACTGGCAAGTCACAGGGATGATCTGAGGATTGAAGGCATTAAACTAAGACATACATTTGAGTTTCAGTCTTCATTTCCTTCAGAAAAATGCATGCTAAGACAAATCCTGTTTTTCTAGCAACTTTCCAAGTTTATAAAAGCAATATTTAAAATCTGTCTCTATTTTTCTTCCTTTGATCCCCCCATTATGTCAGGCTTTGTCCAGATTTTTTGTGCTAAGAGGTTGAAATGTATGGTTCAAATATTTGCCTCATATTTTTGGTCTGTTCCTCATAAAATTTGTGATTTTCTGGATTTTTGTGGCAAACCAGTAAGGATTGAATTCACTAAATAATGATAGGCATTTGAGTTTCAGACTTCATACCCTTCAGAAAATAAATGGTAACACAAGACCTTTTATTCTAGCAACTTTCTAAGTTATGACAGCAGTATTTAAAATGTATCCCTATTGTTCAGGCTTTGTCCAATGTATTGTGCAAAGAGTTATTTTGTGTCTGTGTGTGTGTGTGTGTGTGTGTGTGTGTGTGTGTGTGTGTGTGTGTGTGTGTGTGTGTGTGTGTGTGTGTGTAAAATGCCCTAATTAAGGAAAGCAGGTGGTTAATATGTCACGCTCAAACCTTGTACCTTAGTTACAGGAAACAAAAGCTTGAATTCTTTACTCCAACCACCAAGCTGCCAAATATTGAGTTTCAGGAGCATTTCACAAGGAATTGAGTTTCAGGTGCATTTCTCAAGGAATTCTGTTTCAGGTGCATTTTTCAAGGAATTGAAAGTTTGAGTGAAGAGAAAATTACTGCTGCTCATGCTAAGCCTGTTTACAATATGCAACTGTTTTGTTCAGCAAATGCTACCACTACTGTGCTATAGAAGTAAAAATTATTATTAGCCAATGCAAGAAGTCTGTACATTTAGTCATTCTAAGAGGGTGCAGTATTTGCCAGCATGGAAATAGATTGTCAACAGACCACTCTGCTTCATGGGATGGTCTGCACCTCTCCCCTTTAGGTTTTCAAATATTAGCTAAAACATTGTCTTCCCCCATAGTGACATTTTTAGGCAATGCCAAACTGAAAGCACTTCCAACATAGCAAATCAAAGCCAAGAAAATCTAAAGGTATTCCTGCTCTGTGCTCGGAGTCTAAACAAAAAACGCCACTGCCTAGAAGCTCTCTTCACCTGACAATGTTAACATCTGTGCAGCCACTGAAACATGGATTACATCTGCAGAGAACACACTGACAGTGCAAGGTTATAACGTTTCCAAACATTTAGAGCAGCTACTACACAGATAGACTAAAGGTGGAGGTGTCTTGATTTACATCAAAAATAAATATACCACAAGGCTGTTCAGACAGGGCAATGTCGTTGAGCTGCTCCATGTTCAAATCACCATAGGCAAAATCCAATACCACTTCCTTGCAAGTTACAGGTCCCTCTCTATGACCCAGGAAACCCATACCATGTATTTAAACTTATTGGAAACATTCACCATCCAACCCAATACCATATTCATGGTCGACTTTAATTATCCCATTTTTAACTGGGAATCCTATATGACACCAAATATTCAGACACAGAGATTCCTGGATTTTGTAAACACAAATTCCCTGGACCAGATTGTCAATACACCAACCAGGAAATAACCATACTGGATCTGGTCTTCACTAACATGGGAGAGTGCTGCACATCCCTTAGTGTAATGTCTTCCCTGGTAAGGTTAGACTGAAAAATGGTCTCCTTTGAAGTAAAAATAAAACCTGGACACCCAGCTAACCCTGGAATATTCAGGAACTACTCTAAGGCTAACTTCCTGCTATTAAGTGATAGCCTGGCAAAATGTAACCCCCCTCCCCCCCATAAACCCTGAGAACACTGCTGCCTATGCAGAACTGTTCTCAGAAGCCCTATACATGCATGGTAATAGCTGCAACTGTACTCAAGAAGTACAGAACTAACTCCAAAAGCAAGCCATCCTGGTGGAATCACAAAATCACTAGGCTGTATTACAGAAGGAAGAAAATGATAGCAAAAACTAGGAGGTGAAGCACCCAGAGGATAAAAGCACTCTCATCAAACTAAAAAACTCAGAGAACAAATAAAGTCTAAGAAAGCCAAATTTGAGATAAATTTGGCCTCCCAGGCCAAGGGCAACCACAAGGCATTCTATAGCTATATCCAGCCCTCAAAGGGAATACACAATTGTGCATGGAGCTCATTGTAAATGGAGTCACCTATACTGAGCCAGAAGATATAGCAAACCTACTGGTCGATATATTCACCTCCAACTTTACCTCTCTCCCCCCTTAACCTTCCCTCAGGAAATACCATCAAATGCAACTCCCCCTGCTATCACTAGGGGAACAGGTCCTTAATGCTGACTGTAAGGCCAACGACACTGCATCAATGGACCCAGACAATATCCCAGGATGACTTTAAAAATAGCATGAAACATGACCTATCAGGCACTCTGAGATTGCTGTTTAACTGTAGTCTACAAAGAGTCTTCATGAATGGAGAAGAGCAACAGTCATCCCTCAGCACAAAAGTGGGCCAGCTAGAGACCCTGGAAACTAGAGACCCATAAGTCTCACTAGTTGTATATGCAAAGCCATGGAAAGAGTTATCATGGAAATGATCAATAATCATATAGTAAACCTCCAGACACTGGACCCAACCTAGTTTGGTTTCATCAAGGGCAGGTCATGCCTTCTCAACCTGGTGGGCTTCTTTGAGAAGGTCACCCAAGCAATGGGTGAGGGCAAAATGGTTCACACTGCCTACCTTGACCTGGCCAAAGCATTTGACACAAAACTTTACTCGGGCATTGTCTACAAACTCATGAGGTTAGGCACTAACCCGTATGTCACCTGGTTGATAACCAGCTGGCTGACAGGACTCAGAAAGTTAAAACTTCTACAAAAAGGCCAGTCACAAGTGGAGTCACTCTGGGATTCATCCTTGGAATGCTCCTTTTTGGCATTTACTTCTCTGGAGTCAAGGCCAATGTCAATGGTCTCTGGCTGACTAAATTTTCAGATGATCACAAATTAGGAACAGTCATTGACTCGCACAGTGACACAAATGTTGTCCAGAAAGGGCTGACAGACAAACAACTGGTGTCAAACCATGGACTAAAACTAAATTCCAAGAAATGCATAATAATATCCTTTGAGAAGTCATCCACCCCTGGTAACTATCATATTGAGAATACACCCCTTATAGTTGACCCAGTAGTCAGAGACTTAGGGACAGAGTTAGTCAGTAATCTAGCCTTTGACCATCAAGTGTCTACAGTAGTGAGGAAATCATTCTAAATTGCATAAATTAAAAACAAATGTATGGCATATAGGTCCAAGAAAGTCATTGTTCCATTATATTTGGCATTCACCAGACCTATCATTGAGGACAATGTCCCTTTTGGTATGTACCTAACCAAGCATATCCAACAACTGGAGCATCCTCAGAAGTTCCTCACTAAAAGAATACAGGGCATAAGTAAAATGTCTTATCCAGACCACCTCAAGGCCCTATCCCTGTATTCTGTCTCCTACAAGCTTTTGAAGGGACATCTATGCCTGGCATACAGGGTATTGTTAGACTCCACTCTGATGGATCTCCTGCATATTCACAAAACAAAGAACACCAGAATTACCCATTCTAAAGACTTAAACCTTGCCTGTGATATAAATAGGACCTGCTGGAGACACAGATATGTATCTCAGACTACCCCCATCTTTGGAACAGGCTCCCCATCCATGTGAAGCTGAGGTCCTCCCTAATGCAGTTGAAGTGTAACTTGGACAATTGGATGGGGAACAGTAAATTCATCATTGGTTTGGCACCTATGTCTCTAATGGACACAGGCAGCCTGTAAATTGTTCATCTCTCATGCTTCTGCTTGTAAATGTTTCATCTCCCAAGCCTCTACTTACATTTATCAAGCATGCCAGAACTTGTCAGGAATTTGGGATGCATGGCTAGGCTTAAAAAGACCCTTGTGGTTGTCATCCGCCTTTGGATGATATGCCTAGTAACTATGAACCAATTGCAATATTACCAGCTTACCATTTGTTAATATAACCTAGACAATTTATTCTTCAAGGGCAGCAGGTACTGAATTTGTAGATGAAACAATTAAATATAAAGTTTTTTGCTAGCACAACTTCTTCATTAGTTACAGAATATCTTTAATGTGGAATTATTCAGATGACTTTTACTTCCGCAGAGATTGTGCATGCTGTCTGATATTAGTGGATTGTAATGACAGAAATTTTAGTGGCCTTTTATGGTTGAAATGTTCTGAATTGGGCAGTTTAGTCATTATTGGTTCATACGTTTTGTTGCATTGCTTACTGAAAAAAATGTTCATATTTCTCTACAGTAAGCATTGTAAAAGTAAAGCAGAAAGCAGTATGCACACTAAGTAGTTTGAACAGTGTTTATGGTAACAGGGGAAAGATAGTCAAGTAATGTGACACAGGAATGGCTGCAGGAGGAGGGGGCTGATCTGGATCTGCCTCCTGCACAACAGAATTGCTTCATAAGACTCAATGTTTGTGGTGATAAGTTATTTTAGTTACTCATTTTAAGTTGTAGTGAAATTATTTTACAAAAGGAAGAGCTAGTGATGTTGAGGGTTGTTTTACTTGGTTCAATGCATTTCCAAGGAATTAAGATCTTCAGTTCATTTTCAAGGAATTGTGAGCTTCAAGGGTAGAGAAGTTTACTGCTGCTCATGCTAAGTCTGTTTTCAATGTGCAGCTGCTTTGTTTAGCAAATGCCCATCACTGTTGTGCTTCAAAATTAAAAGCAGTGTTAGTGACATGACAGGTAGCATGCTTGTGTTTGATGCAGAAGGCTGTGGGTTCTACTCTTGCTGCATATAGAAGGTTAATTGATAATCTGTTGTATTTGGGGGGGAAGTCCTGATTGTGTCCTCCTTTGGATGCAGTGCCTAATAATTATGAACCTGTTGTCAGTTTGCCATTCATTCCCTATTGCAATATTATCAGCTTATAATTTTTTTTTCTTTTTTTGTTTTTATAACATAGGAAATGTATTCTGCAAGGGCAGCAGGCACTGGATTTGTAGATGAAACACTGAACAATAAAGTTGTTTGTTAGCAGAAACCTCTTCATTAGTTAAAGATCTCTTTAATGTGGAATCATTCAGATGACTTGTACACATTGACTGATATTGGTGGATTGTAATGACAGACGTTTGAGTGGCCTTTTATGGTAGAAATGTTCTGAAATGGGCAGTTTTGTCATCATTGGATCATACATTTTGTTTCATTGCTTACTGGAAAAATGTTTAAAACTACAAGTTTAAAACACACTCTAACAAGCAGCAGTGTATTATACAAGGAATATAATTTAATACAATTAGTAAGGTAATTAAAGAACACATGCATGTATGCATGGATCTAGAAATGTGTGCAAGGGACCTATGACTTAAAAACACCCCAAAGGTAAACTTTTTCCTGCTACTAGCCAGATGCATTTTTTTTTCAATGTGGGTTTGCAATGCCATTTCATGAACGCGAGTTTCAAGGCCAGAGAAGTTTATAGTTAATGTTAAGTCTGTTTTCACTGTGAGAGTGTATTGTTTTGTTTAGCAAATGTCTATCAGTGTTTGTGCTATAAAATTTGAAATAAAAGTTTTAAACTAAATCCAAATATATGTAATCATTGTAGAAGTAAAGAATAAAATAGTATGCACATTGAGAGGTTTGAACAATGTTTATGGCAACTAGGTAGAAAGGGCCAAGTAATGATACACTGGAATGGCTGTAGCAGGGTAGTGTGTGTGTTGGGGGCCCCAGCCATTACCTTGTCTAGGGCCACATTTGACCATGATCTAGCTCTGGGTACCAGTGGAAATGTGAGTTATTTTCCAGAAATATTATGAATATATGTTATTTGCTAATGAATACATTAATAACTTGTACCAGAAGGTATTTATATGGTATTTTATGGTATGAAATGAAAGCATACACAGTGCAGGAAAAATTTTGCACTGATGGTGTCTAACTATCTCTCTGTCTTTGCAATTATTTACATTTATTTACATTTATTTGTCCATTAAATATGCAGTACTGTAACAATAAATGAGCATTTTTGGGGAGCCTAGGCAGGATGTGTGTGAAAGCAGTTGATCACTTGCACAGTTAGCCAGCTTGTCTCATTTCCATCTTACAGCACTTGGTTATCTGGTAAGGTTCTTCGCTGTGACTTCTATGTGGAATTTGCATAGTCACCCTGTCTTTTTGCAGGTTTTAGCCAGGTTCTCTCATTTCTATAAACTTCCAAAAAATATGCCATGTAGGTAAGAGTATGACTTGTGTATGTGTGTATTTTATCTGTCTTGTGATAGATGTGGCTTGCCAGGGGCAGTGTCAGTTTCCATGTAAATGTGTAAAATTATATCACTGATTTTATCTGTAGACACACACACCCTCGGGGCCCAGTCTTCTGGAAAGCAGTAGAAACACAGTTAGCACACAGCATCTAGACCATCAGAGCTTCTTTGGTCCACCAACCACCATACCACCAGGGTAAGGTTTTTTTTCATGCATATCTAGTAGGAGGTCTCCATCTTCAGCATCTTCACTGGGCTTTGTCTAGTCTAAAATCAACCCTTTTCAAAGGTGTTCACACTAAGTTGCTATAGCTTATGTGACAGCTGGGCTGGGTGTGGCATTATTTCTTTTGCTTTTCCTCATGATTATGCATTACAGATTTGTAAAAGCTGACTATTGCTTGTCTAGTTTCTGTATACTGTTCAGGAGAAAGAAACTGGAGTATACCTTTTTTTTTCTCACAGTTAAACATCAGACATATACAGGATGCTTACTTTTGAGGGTAGACGTAAAGAGTAATGGTGTGTGTGTATATATACATCTGATCAAAATGAAACATGCTAGGTGAAGGTGGTCCTAGAATACTAGGTTGTTTATAAGCAAGGACCACCCCTGAGGACTCTATGTGAAACAAAGTATGTGGGCTTAGATTTTAGTCTATGTAGTGAGGAAACATTGCTGCATTTTAACCATGTTTAAGTGTTTAGTGAGGCACATGCTGAATCAAACATTATATTCAGTGATCAGTACTACAACACCATTAGACCATATGTTGTTTAAGGCTAAAGGATTTTCTAACCACCACAGAGGCAAGAAGGTAAATGAACAGTCTGTTATCAATGCAGGTAGCCAAGTCCCCAATGACTGACCCAGATTTAAGCAAATTGTTGCATGTAGGTTTTCTCCATTGCCAACAGGGTCTGTGAAATATTTCATTTTAACAAAGCATCCTGTGTATTTAAAGCATATATTGCTAAACATTTTTATTACTTGTGAAATCGTAATCAAAATAGGAAATGTTATTATTCATGTAGTGGCAGGATTAATGGTTATTTGACTTGGAAAACTGAGTACCTTGAAAAGATGAAAAGGAAGACACTGAAGGTTTTTAGGTTTAACACAGAGACAAATCAAAGATGAAACTAAAACAACATTGTTAATAAAAGCTAAGAAAGCACTTAGTCAAAAGATATTTATATGGAAATATTTGATTTAGTAACATCATCTATAAGATTACCACAATTACTAAACTGTTAAACTGGGTATTTGTTTTTTGGGATGTTTTTGTAACATCTACTCTCTTAATTCCTGTGTTACTTTTGCTTAATTGAAATGCACTGTTTCCACATATATCATTATTTACTTACAAAACAAATTACTTAAATTACTATGGTACTCACTAAGGCTAATATCACATTCAGTGGAACTGTTTCATAAGTTATAACAATGCATATGCCAGTTATGTCATGGAAGAAGACTGTGACTTAGCATGGGCAACCAATCTATTTTGCAAGCATACATTGCAAAAACTTGTGCTATTTGTAAATGTGTTGTGTGCTGCACAGGAAATATATGTTTCTACTACCATATCCACAGCAAAATCATGTACAACTGAATGTAAATTGCTGTATTTTCGCACATGATGTCAGTACATCTTAAGGCACTTTTTCCACATCCACCAAACCCAGTGTCTCACTTTCTCACTCCCACTTCGATGGTGAGTTAACCAGACTGTGCCTCTCCTTTTGCAGATTTCTGAATCCACCACTGTTATTGGCAAAAACGTGTGCCATTCTGATGTGCATAACACAACAGCTGTAAGATTCATTACATGCTGAATGGGAGAATACAGTAGAGGTGTCGGATAGTATACATAAGTTATCTGCATATACAGCTCATGTGCAATAAATGCAATCATTGCATTTATACAATAAGGTATCTACTGTCCTTGCTAACTGTTATCTCAACTCAGCATTTTATTAAGAGCTATTACACTGTAGCTTTATTTCCCTCTCACATCCTTTGTTAGCATGCTAGTTTTTATTTATGTGCATGTGTCAAGTACTGTTATTGAGATTATCATTACATCAGTGTGGCAGTATTTATGTTAAAACTGTTTCTTTGACAATTCAGCACATTTGTAACAATATCTGAGTACATTTTCCCAAGTTCCCTTCCCTTCTTGATTGTTTCTGCAGTCATCTCTGTACAATTCCCCCATTTCACTTTCCCTCCTTCAGAATTCTTTGAACGCACTGGCCCTTAGTATATCTGGGGTACAGCATGTGCTTGCAAATTAGGTTTACATTCTGTGCTCATGCTTGCAAATACCTTTACATGGCCACAAACATTATGGCTGGCCAAAAAAGGTGCTTGCAAATGCATAGGGGTGATGAGCAGCATGCATACTCGATTAGTGCTGCTGCTTGACGTGCTAGCATGATTAAATCACGTAGGCTTAGGCTGACACCTATACAATTGTTAATGACTCCCAGGGATTATGTATGGTACATATTATATTCCTTAGAATATACAAATAGAAGAAAAATGTAATAAGTTATTAGTATGTGGTTTCTTTGAAAAATGGATGCAAAAACTTGTTATATAGCAAATCATGGAACTGTGATTTCATTTTGAAGTTCAGTGTGTGTGTGTCTTTATCTATAATTCTATTGATATATGTATGTGTGTGTGTGAGTGTGTGTGTGTGTGTGTGATCTGTACTATTTGTCGAACAACCATTTCACCAAAAGTGAAATGACCGAGCACAGTTTAGCGAAAGTGCTTTTCACCGAAAAAGCACTTTCGTGACAGTGTGCTAAAAAATAAGATGAAAACGTTGGGAAACGGCTGTTGCTGAGATTGTACCAGAGTGGGGATAAGGGAATATTGTAACC
This sequence comes from Protopterus annectens, assembly GCF_019279795.1. Taxonomy (NCBI): domain Eukaryota; kingdom Metazoa; phylum Chordata; order Ceratodontiformes; family Protopteridae; genus Protopterus; species Protopterus annectens. Next base: position 247,609,552 of record NC_056734.1, read on the forward strand.
ACAAAGTGAAACCAAAATGAAAACAAAATCACGAACAGCACTCACTGCTATGCCGGCCCCAATAAAGGCTATCCCTCCTATATTCCAACACAGAGAAATCAAATGTAGAACTCCACAAGTTGTAAGGCTAAAAGTGCAGGGAGTCCATCGATAAAAGACCAATTTTATTGAATGAGAGCACAAATTGCAACAAATAGCAATGTGGAAACTGCTGGATTAAGCGCTTTCATCTCCCTCCAGGAGACTTCATCAGAATCAGTTTCCTAAGGATATTCTCCCTGTTTAAACAATCATAAATCATTTCTGATTGGTTGTCCAATTAAACTATGTAAGTTAACTCTAAAATTCCTGCTTAATCAAAACAAACCAAAACATATGCATGGTAAATATCCAGCTGAAATGTGCTAAAGTGTGCTCAGTCATTTACGTTTCGTGGAAACATGATTTTGTGCAATAGTCATAGATCTGTGTATATATATATATATCTATATATATATATATATATATACAGATTCACTTTATAACCTCGAAATGCTGAAATATCGAATTTCAGTATCTCGAGACTATAAAACCGAATCCACAAAACACCGACAAACAAAAAACGCGAAACCACATAACCGAAAACACCGCACACACTACACTAAACATACAACACAACACCCACATCACAACATAAACAAAAAAACAACACACATACACAACTCACACACACACAAGCAGGGGGGCAAGCCCCCTGCACCCCTACTTATATATACTAACTCCGAGATCGCACAAACACAACACAAAAGCTCACTCACACACGCACATTCTCCAATCCCTCACACACACTCTAACTCCCACTCAAAACCCTTACAAAACACTCACTTACCTGACATAACACCTACATCCAAACACGGCACCGCGCACCAACAAAACACAAACCCGGACATTACATAGCGCAACTTCATAACCGCGAATTCGACATATTTTCGACATACGTCAAATTTGCGATTATGAACGTTCGCTATTTTTAACATTCAACTTTATAGCTTCGAGATACTGAAATTCGACATTTCAGTATTTCGATGTTATAAAGTGAACCTATATATATATATATATATATATATATATATATATATATATATATATATATATATATATGTTTATTATCAAAATGATGAGTGTAGGTTTGGAGAACATGGAATGCTGAATAACAGTTGGCTGACTCCTGTGTTGCCGAACCTACATATTTTCGAGTTTCCGGTTCAGCAAATGCACTGTGCATTCAAATATATCTGATCAACCTTAGGACTAGAGATCGCGGTACAGTGCGGATCGGGAAAATTACCCTTTTCCCCTCTGTAGTGCAATCTCAGAGTTGGAATATATAATTTGCAGTGGGGTATGGGGGGTGCAGGGGGGCCTGAACCCTCCAAATACGTGCAGTTTAGTGTTTTGCAGTATGTACACACTTCTGAAAAGTATAACCTCCATTGCCATTCTCAAAGGTGCAGGGGAAGGAGTATGTTGAATAATACCAATTTCTAATATTCAGCATTTCTTTTGACATACTGACTTTCTTCCTCTGCAGTTGTTAGTGTTTTGATATTGTGATTTGCGAGAAGGAATGGAATTCATTCTGTCATTCACGATTTTGATAGTCAGCCATATATACATATAAATATATTTACACATATGCATATTTATTTTTATACTTATATACTCACACGCACACACACACACACACACACACACACACACACACACACACACACGCTCTCTCTCTCTCTATATATATATATATATATATATATATATATATATACATATATATTTACAATCATATATATATATTATATATATATAAATATATATATATATATATATATATATATATATATATATATATATATATATATATATATATATCTATCTATCTATCTATATATATATATATGTTTTATAACCCAACCTCTTCGACCTGACAACCCACTCTTCCTCTCTCACTAACCCCCACTATCCCCTATTATATCTTGCCTCCATCTACATTCTCCCACCTCAACAGTTAGTACTATTCAAACAATGTCTCGCTACCCTACCTTCTCACTATATCTTTTACTTTCTCTCTTATTACTTATGCTAATAAACCTAACATCCATTCATACTCCTAATATATCCCCCATGGCCACACCCCCACACTTAACTCCTATTCTGATATATCCTTTAGCCTTTTTCATCCAAATACACTCCTTCTCTCTAAACTTGAAGATTTACCCTCATAAACAATCCACCCTTAACCCACTACCATTCAAAAATCACCCTATTGCTACACAGAAACAATTACTTTTAATATTCTCTGTCCCTAAACTCATTCTCTCACTCTGCGGAGACATTCACCCCAACCTCGGACCCAATCCTTTTACTTCCAACCATACTTATTCCAACAGATCATTGAACTTTACAAGCATCAACCTCCAAAGTATCAGAAACAAAATTCCTGAATTCCACGCTTGGATATCTAAACCAAAAAATATTTACTTGCCACTACTGAAACCTGGCTAAAATCATACATTAAGGACTCAAAATTCCTTCCACCTGGGTATTCCTGCCTAACAGCAGAGGGCCCCACAAAAAAGGAGGAGGCGTTGCCCTCCTCTTCCCACATAGCCTTTCCATTATTCCCTACTCATCTCCTATTCCACAATTCATTAATGCTGAAATATTAATCGCCTTTCTAAAACTTATTGATTGCAAAAATATATATATAACAACCTTATGCCTTCCCCCAGGCAACAACATTCCCCTTCTTCAGGAAATCCTAGCCTGGATCTCTACAAATATTAACAATGAAACAATTATACTAGGCAATGTAAATATAAACTGGCTCGATCAATCAAATTTCCCCCTCACCTCCAAATATCAACCTCTATAATTTCACCCAAATAATCACAGATATAATAGCCAGCTAAAGACAATAATGGCGGCTCAGTCATAGACTGGATCCTAGTTTGTGACCCTAACAAATTCTCCAAAACAGGTACCCTTCCCTGCAATATCAGTGACCACCAGCCTGTCTACACCATATGTAAAACCTCTCTTACCCAACCAACATCATTACATACTAATCAGAACCCTAACTCATTTTAACCCAACTACTTTCAATGACCACCTAAAGTATATCAATTGGAATGTACTGAAGACCCATCCACTAGACGAGGCAGTTGAATTTTTCAATACAACTTTCATGAAAGTTGTAAATTGCCTTGCTCCTCTCTGCTGCATAGTAGTAAAATCCAAACACACCATCTGTCTCTCTAGAAGCACCAGACAGCTCATGGCCATCAGGGACAAAACTTGGACAAAATGGCATAGAACTAAGAACCCTTCCGACCGCCAACAGTACAGGCAGCTTCGCAACCAAGTAAAGCATCTAGCCATTAATGAGAAAAAAAATCACTATATGGAACTACAGCCTAACTTCAAGCAAAACTCAAAACAATTCTGAAGCTCTATTTCTTCCCTATTAAACCCTGGCACAAAGAGCAACCCCTGTCCACATTCCGATACAACACCATTAGAAATCGCCTCTGTCTTCAGCTCATACTTCATAGAAACCATAGCCAAACTCACTGCATCCTTCCCACCTCCAACTCCTCATATTAACCACTCCTCTGTTCACAACCCTCCTGCTAACCCTCCCTCTACTATATTTTCTCTCTCCCCCTATCCCTACTTCTACCATAACCAAACTTCTTCTTAAACTAAAATTAGGTAGTTGCACCCCTAACAACCTACCCCCAGAATACCTTAAAATGTCAGCTAGGACTATCTCCTACCCCATTAGCATACTCTTAAATAGAGCAATACAGGAATCCTACATACCTATCATCTGGAAAAAAGCATATATTCTCCCCCTACATAAAGGTGGCAACTGCATGCATACCTCCAATTTCCGTCCTATCGCTATACTGTCCCCTATCTCAAAAGTCCTAGAAAAATGTATTCACACTTAGCTCCAACAATATATACTGAATAACAATCTTCTATCTCCTTGTTAACATGGCTTTTGCCCTGCCCATAGTACCACCACTGCTCTTTTATCATTCATGAACACAGTAAACCAAGCTCGTAATGAAGGTAAACTAGTTTCCTCCCTCTTCCTGGACCTGTCTAAGGCTTTCAATACCATCTCCCACTCCCTTCTTCTCTCTAAGCTTTCCACTTAGGGTATATCCCAATCTACCCTACTTTGGTTTTCCAACTACCTGTCCAATAGAGAACAATGCACTAGATGGCTAAACTCCTTCTCACCATTCCTGTATACTCCCACAGGGGTCCCTCAAGAGTCCATATTAGGACCTCTACTCTTTAGTATCTTTATTAATGATTTCCACTCTTATGTTACCAACAACTCTGTTATTCAATAAGCAGATGACTCAACAATAATATGGACCACCAACACCATACCCCAACTACTCACACGCACACAGCAAGCATTCTCTTCCACTGAAAACTGGATGACTAACAGTCACCTTGCACTCAATCCCAATAAAACCAAACTTCTTCTTTTCACTCCTAAGAAACCAACCTAGTAAACAAATCATACTTTAAAATCTATTCACTAAACAAAACCGCCATAGAAGTAGCTCCATACACAAAATTACTAGGTGCTACCATAGATGAAAGCTTAACCTTAGACCAACACATGCACAACAACATCAGAAAAACCTGCCAAGAACCTGGAACACTCTATAGACACAACACTTCATTAACCCCTCTACCAAAAAACCCTCACGTCTACCTTCCTAATACCATCCCTATTATATAGTTCCCCTCTTCTCACTAACATACAAACCTCCATAAAAACCAAAATGGAAACCTGATACAATAAAATCACCAAATTTGCAACTAATGCCACATATTCCTCTCATCACTGTTCCTCACTTCACACACTCAAATGTCTCGAACTACCACAATACCTTATCTACCAACAACTCACTATAGCTCAGAAATTAATCTATAAACCTCTCGACTGCCCATCTCTCTCCTCCACTCTAACTCAATACCACCCAAATAGACCCCTTAGATCAGAAAATGAGATCTTACTGCTCATCCAAAAATCCAGTCTCCCTGCTGTTCTACTCATTCTGCATTGCCAAACTCTGGAACTCACTCTCATCACCACTCAGATCCACTAAGGATGCTAACTACTTGAAAAAGGCCCTTCACCTCCACTTATCTCCCCATTGGCAATGCTCTTGCCTCAGACCCCATATAATCTGACCTATCCCACACTTTCATCTCTCGCACATATCCCTAACCATTTCAACCTGTAACACTCAACTCTATCTATTTCTCCTTCTTTCTTTTCTTTTTCATCTACTGCCCATGACTTTGTTAGACATTATTATTCACTGCACACTATTGACTTCATTGTATATTATCATTATTGTTATTGTTACTTCTTCTCAATTGATGTTTATGTACGGTTATGATCACTTCTGACTGTTAAACTGCTTCATCTCATTTGTAGTTGTCTAGCGCTGTCGCTGTTTGTAGCTTTGTTAATATAATCTGTAATCAACTGAATGTTGTACTGATATATCTGTTGGAGCTTTTCTCCCCAGGCCTCCACTGAAAACAGGATCATTCCATCCCAGTGGACACTCCTGGTAAACAAATGTAAATAAATAATAATAAAAAAAAATATATATATATATATATATATATATATATATATAGACAGACACACACACACACACACACACACACACACACACACACACACACACACACACACACACACACAACACACACATACACACACACACGCAAACAGACACACACACAGACACACACAGTTGTATATCTAGCTATTGATAGATAGATATAGGTAGGTAGATATGTGATTCTTGCTCACTGCAATGCCAGCAAACTACATCAATATTCATTAAATGACCACAAATGGTTGAAATTCATAAAATCAAAAAAAAAAAAAACACATGCGGCCAGATTCAGTAAAGCCTACGTGGTCCATTTACACCATGTACGCATCGCGCCATGGTGTGCACATGGTAGCACACTGTTTTAGATTCAGCAAGTGGCTTTACATGGTGTGTGTAGAGCTGCGCAAACAAGGTAATTGTGGCATAATAATTACAGCATAAGCAGCTGAATTGTATGCTAATCAACCAATCCAAGATGAAGGAGTTATTCAACAAACTACAAAGCGACCATGTAGACTCAGTGCTGGTTTTCCCCTGCAAATTCCAAAACCTATTAGAATACAGCCACTGAAAGGAGTCTACACATAAAGAATGTTAGGAGCTGCTGTTGCATAATTCATGTGTATGTGCAACAGGCTGAAGTCTATGCTGCTGCTAATAGACCAAGGACAAGAAGGACAAGAATTTGCAGACCCCATTTAACTTATCACAATCTTCCATGTGCATGGAAATTGTAGAGTGCTACAGGGCGGATAAAGACACACTACAGGAATTCTGCAACCTCTGTCTTCCTAAATTCACAGCCAGGGCAAATCAAGGGGAACCCATACCAGTGCAAACAAAGGTACTTAGAATTTTAGCTACAGGAACATTTCAGAGACTAAGAGGGGACATGCAGGGAGTGTCACAAGCATTAGCATCCAGTATCTTACATCAATTCCTGAATGTTATGCTACAACATGCCAGTGACCTCATATATTTTCCCCATACTCCTGAGGACAGGGCCACAAATATGCAGGAGTTCTACCCTGCAGCACACTACCCTGAAGTACTGGATGCCACAGATTGCACACATATGGAAATTAAGGTACCACTTGGGGAACAGGGAACGCTCTACATTAATGGAAAGGACTTTCACTTTATTAACTGATTTGTGTGTAATACCAAGGGAATCATCTTGAACATGTGTGCTGGCAAACCAGACAGTTATCATAACTCACATATCTTGCACACCTCCCAAATGCATCAGATGTTCATTAGGGGGATATCCCACAGTGTCATTTACTGGTGGATGCAGGTTATGCACTGGAACCATGGATGATGACTCCCATCACAAATGCACACATACCCACTGAACAACACCATAATGAGGCACATGCCTAAACCAGAAATATCATAGAGTATGTGTGTTTGGGCTGCTGAAGTCATGGTCCCAGTGTCTAGATACTGTACATCCGGGGGATCACTGCAGGACAATCCACTTATATATACTGAAATATTCACTGTTTATGCCATGCTACAAAACATCATCATGAGAAAGCAGCTTCAGCAGGATCAACAAGGGGAAGAGGCACACATCCCACTACTAATGACAAGGTTACCACAGCCACATGCAGGTGAGGAGTCAGAGGAGGAACTAGCAGCTGCTGTGGGTGTAGGCAGATGTAGGTATGCTCAATATGCCCTTGCACTGGCTAAGAGGCAACACATAGCACACTCACTCACCACCAAAGGGGCTAAAACCTTCCTCCTATGTACATACATATAGTAGCATTGATGCCAGACAACTATCACAACCTTTACCTATCCATGTAATGGCCATGTAATCCTAGCATCAGACAGAGTCAGCCCTGAACTAAAACTGTTGCAACTGCTGGATTTACAAGGTAAGTGTTGAACCTGGAGCGTATTGTGTAATAATACAAATGACTGGCATATCCTTGCATGTTGTTACTTGGTAATGCAAGCAAGTAAAAGGTGGGTGATTTGTACAGAAATTACTATAACATGTGACAGCAGAGACTTATGTGATTTATATGTGTCCATTATCAAGTAGTAGGCCTCAGGCATAAAAGATTCACACAGTCATAACTCCCAAAAATACTGATGGTCACTGAATGCCCTTGGTTTAGCACCATACATTTGTACTGGAAAGTCATTAAAGAGAGAAGTTCAAAAGTAATGAGACACATTTTAGTTTCACACTTTACAACCCTCAGAGAACAATACTGATGCAAAAAAATGTTTGATTCTATCAACTGTCTAACTTTCTCAGACCAATATATGTCAAAGTTACAATTACCAAATCAACATCACAAATGCAGATATACTAAGCACTAAGTCAGCTATGCACCCTGCAGACACAAATGTTATGTATCTCTGAATCCAAAAGACAGAAAATAGGGATCTGTCACAGTTATCATCACTTCCACAGGGTGTTGCATGTGGGGCAGGAAACCTAGGCTGACACAAAATGTCGGTGAGTGTGTGTGAGTAGGAAAGAGAAGCAGGCAGACATCTGGACAAAGTAACAAATGGCCAGTGAGACAAAATGAGCTTTAAGCTTCACGGCTGAAGCATGTAACTGTTTTGTGTGTCTGTATAGGTCCTTCAGGTGAAACTGGTGTGTGAGTGTCACACAGCCAAGCTCTCTGCTAGGTCTACATCTTGGTATGTTGGACAGGTATGAGCCATGCATGGTAGAGGTGGCAGTTCATCAGTGTCATACTCAACCATGAAAACAGGCTCTGCCAGGAGTTGCACTGGCATATCTATGCCCATGGTAAGATGCACTCCTGCTGCCTGAATGTGACTGATGTCTGCTGTATGGGCATCTTCATGAGGATGCCAAGGACCATGACCCCATAGCCTGGCACATCTGTGTATGGACACCTCAACCACTGAAGGAGCAGTGGAAGTAATGTCACTAAGGGAGCATGATCAGGCATGGCCACATTAGTTTACAGCAGATGATGTGGCTGACCTACACCCATGAAGATGCTGTCCCCCTCCCAGCAGACATTCCATCACAGACACCACTAGTTCCAGTGTGTCATTCCTCCATCCATTGAATTGGCAACTTGGTTGAGGCAGTAATGCATGTCAGTCTGTGTCACATCTGCAACCCTAAGCATTTCTCTGGAGGACCTATGGGGATGTGCCTGTGCCTCCATGATGGCCATAAACATACATTGACTAGCATGGGAAGACATGCCTGGATCAGGTGGCACACTTTGGCTATGGCCAGAATCAACAGGCACTGAAGCCGCAGTAGCCACACTTCCCTGATGAGTGTCTCACCCTCCACCTGTCCAATATCGGAGGGCTCGCAGGAATGGGATGGCATAGGCCAACTGGCTATGTCTGATGGAATTACAGGTGATGGCTGAATGTGAGCCTCAGTGTCAGATTCAACCTTTGCACCCCCCACTCTGCTGTATCTCTGTTTGGCTACCATCATCATCAGAGTCTGCAGATACTCTTACATCAGGTATTAAGAGTTCTAGACTTCCACTGTCAGGAACACCTGTGATGATAAGCAACAAACACAGGAAAAAAAAATAATAACTGTACTACTATAGTCAAATGTATGCTAACAAAGTAACAGTAGTGCCACTACTACAGACAGTACAGGAATACACACAACAGTCCTGACACCCACATCACACATGTGGATAAAAGTATATATTTCTTTGAACTGCTCATGGCCACTGCCAAAGAAGATATTTGACTTACCATGTGCAGTTGATGCTATGCTTCTCATGGATGATGGTCCTGGAAGAAGTTAAACAAAAGTTAAGGGCAACATCATCACAGTTAAGAGTAACACAAGGTCTTAAAACATTTTGCCCTTTATATGTCCATTAACTATACTTTCAACAAGAACTTGGATGACAAGTCCAACCTAAGCTCATGTGTAATCAACCACAATGTGTTGTTAACTGTAGCAATCTACAACACCCCCTCCCACCAAACCAATTTATTGTTTAACAGAACTAACATAGTACTGTAAATATTTTACTGTACAAAAGTACTTAACACTTGAGATACATAAGCCTACCTAGAAGCTCCTCCTGAAACATATTTGATGTCCCTGAAATAGTAGCATCAGTGTCAAGGACATGCTATTCTGCACTTTTCTGGGAGCTGTCTGGATCCCTGACAGTGGACAGGAACTCTTCATTTTGTGCTAGTGGTGGCTTTGTAGCAGGCACCCCCCAGTACCCATCTGATCATGGGTCACTGCAGCTGGTCTCCTCCATGCAGATGAGTTTGTGTCAATGGCCCTATGTAAAAATATTTAATGTGTACTAATAAACATTTTGTAGTGTTTATTTCATAGATTGCTTTTATTAATTTCAACTACTTTTCCTTTTATTTTTATTTATTTTATTTTATTTGTTTGCCAGTGTTTGCTTGGTGCACAGCTTAGAGCAAACAAGGGAAACAGTGAAAATGAATGTCAGATTTGGCTGTGTTTATCTCATTTGTGTGATGCTTAGCAGTGTGCAAACAGACTAGTGGCCCACAGAAAGCAGACAGAACACCTGCAGACAGGGCATCTGTAAAGGTCAAAAAAGAGACATTGTTGCAATATTTGCTTTCGATCGCACAATGCCACTAAGCGATGTTTTGTGGCAGTTAGCAAGGTTTGCAACACCTGCAGCCATCAAACACCTGCAGACAGTCAATAATTGAAAATGGATACATTTAATGAGTTCTGTTGCGCACTGCACAAACGCTAAGTGGCATTGCATGGCTGTTAACACACAGAACTTAAGAATGAGTAGGATACTATGGAACTCTTGTGTAACTACTCCTGTGCAGCAGGTGTAAGTGTAGGGCTATAATACAGATGATCCTGGGTTTTAATGCAGGGTGTGCAACCTATTTTTGCTGTTGTGACAGTGCAATTTATAGCAATGAACTGAAAAATATACAAGTGCTATTTGAGCATTCTTGTGGCAACAGGTATAAGTGGAGGGCTGTCATACTCATGGTCCTAGGTTCTAATACAAGACATTCCATATATTTTTACTGTTGTTCCATTTCCCATTATATTCACTCTTACTTATAGCATTTAGATAGTAGAGCTGATATGAATTATATGTATGCGGGATAAGACACCTTTATTGTGTTTTTAGATGTTTGACTTAGGGTATATTGTCTAGTATATTTCTGTAAGTGTAATTCTGCTATCTGGACTTTCATGGCCTTCACAAATAAATAAAACACATACACAACTGGATCTATATACAAGAACCTTGTCAGGTCACACACATACATTTGTAACACCTCAGACTGTCAGATGCATTTATAAATGATTCCTGACTATGTCTGAGCAGCCCTTCTTCTGTGTCAGAGATGGAAAATAACCACTGTAAGAGAAATGTTTTGTCCCTTATGCCTAGGTTTGAATCTCACACTTGAAAAAAATCAATTTTACCAGTGTATAATGCCAAAAACAAATTTGTCAGATCATGACATTTATGCCCCCAGTCCATGTCTGCAAACTTAACTCACCTAACAGTTACCTTCTAGTTTACAGTATATATTTCCAAGCTACAACAGCAAACAATCCACAGACTAAAGTTGAGTGTCAAATTAACCTTTCAATTTAAAATATTAATTTCCTACCTTTGTGGCACTGCCTCCCTCTGCTTAACATTGCTCCAATGTGGTTGGCATCATTGCTCGGGTTTGTACACTACTAGTAAACATGATACCAGGAATGGGTGGGAAATCATTAGTTGCCTTTGCTCTAGTTCAGGTGTTAGGCATGTCTGGAGTTAGAGGTGAAGTTGCCCAGTTTAGGGCACAGAGGTGGGGTGTTCAGGAGTCCCGGATGTTTATTGGACTCCTGGTAAAGTCACACAGCCAAAGGCTTCTGCAGGAGAACTATTCTAGCCCCAGTACAAGTCTGAGGCTTGGAGTAGTTTAGCTCAGGCTGTATCTAGTGTGACTGGCATCCCACACACTGGAGAACAGTGTAGGCATTAATATAATGACCTACAGAGTCACAAGAGGCTCAACCAGTGTTTGACTGAGTTTCAAACTGCAGACATCCCACAACTGTGTGAGTATGACAGTAAGAGAGTATTGGTAATACTTAGAAAGCTAAATACAGGCAAGACTGGTATGCATAATGCTCTTCTGTTCTTTGCACAGCTAATGCTGAAATAGAGTTTAATCGACGGGCTCATGCTGATCTAATGAAAATAGTGAAGGAAGCAATCAGCATGCATGCAGCACAAGAGAAGTATTATTGTAGCTTTAAAATTTAAAGATAGATTTTGGGGGGGGTTTCTACAGTTGTAGCAAACTGAGCATGCATATCCTAACTGTAAAAGGAAGTATACCTGTGTTAGTCTGTAGCACAAACCAACTTTAGGAGTCAAGTATAAGACTGTAGTCTGAGGTTGTGGGTACAAATACCATGAGTAACAACTATACAATACTGCATTTGTTTAATAATATTACATTAAAGTAAACTTCATGAAGTGGCATATATGCCCTGCTGTTAACTGTTATCTGTATAATTGGACCAAGCATATGTGCAATATATGCACATTTCAATGATTGCTTTCAGTAATCTGTAGTTATAGTGTATATTTATTAGGATGTATACTTAAATGTAATACTTCAGATAAAATAAATGTATAATTGTGTTAAAGCATTGTATGTCACATAATACTAATTTTATTTTTTTCTCTCACCCCAGCCATTATCTCATTTTTTATTTTCTATTATGTGTCATCAAAATGTTTCCATGTCATCCATCTCTAACAAATCACTAAATGCTTTACAGCACAGCAGGGTAGACCAGCCCCAGTGGATCAGCCTGCCCCCGCTCCACCAGCTCCAGCACCAATGCCCAACACATCTAGGACCCAGCCTGGCAGCACTGCCTCTGCTGCTCCTGCACTACCTGCATCCTAAGGTAGTACTGCCAGTATGCTCCAGGAATAGTGGCAAAGGTGGGGATTTCATCACATGCCAGAAGATGCCAGGGTTCTTGCTTAAGGTTGTGCACTGCACCATTGGTGTATGCCTACACCAGATGGACAGACTGCTCTCTCTCATGGTACATAAGAGGAGAAGACATCAAGCACTCCAGCCACCAGCAGAGTATGGGGACAGTGATGACAGTCCAGTGGGTGAGGACTAAATTCACACTGCCTCCATGTTTGATAGGCAAGAGCCTGGGTTGTCCCCTCCCTCATCCCAGTCATAGCATATCCCAACCTTTTGTGTCCCTCATCATTCCTCGGTCTTGTCTTGTTTGTTTGCAGTTGCTTCCTCACCTATGCAACTTACCTGACCCAGAAATACCAACGTCCCTATCCAGCATTCCTCTCTTACTGAATTTAAAAAAAATGGGCACTTGTCCTACAAAAAAATATTGTCCCATGCATAGCTCTTCATTTCTCACACGTCTTCTTGACACACTTGATTTGGTCCATCTGGCTATACAACCTAAGTACATTGATGTCACCCTCTTTCTGGAGGTGACAGTCCAAATCCAGCTAATATTCTGCACATATTTTTAGTTTACATTGTTGAAGAAATGGATAGATGTGTTTCTTTCCTATCTCCCTCCTGCACATTCCTGTATTGCTTTACCTTTGTGCTCCCCATTGCTTGCTCTCCATTTCACCACTTTCCCATCTGCCCCATTTTAACGCCTATAATCTGGTCAATAAATAAAATCACACGCAACACACATAAGTACCAGAAAATGCAATTGATCCCTTCACTTTTTGGCCTCTATGTTTGTGTGGAGTTTGAGATTATGCACCAGTGCCAAGCAATGGTGAGTGGTTCTACAATGCTGCAGTCACCTCCACACAATGCTGCTTAATTCCACTGCGCTCCATCAACACTCATAGTAACACATGCTGAATGTACTATAAAGAATAATCTCATTGCATTATCACTGTTTATTTAAAAGTATTACATACACCTGGATTCAAACCCAGTATCATCGTTCCTCAAAAAGAAATGTAGCAATGCATTTACACCTGCTGCCACAGTGTCAGCTAAGTAGCAGGTGTGTTTCATACACTCAATACTAACTCTCAGAATTTTAGCAATAGGGCTTGAGTCTGTGCACTGATTAACTATGCACAAACAGAGAAAGTAATAGAAATTTGTATCTCACATGCACAAACACTTTTCCTGCTATTGGGCAAACCTGATGCTCGCTGCTGCACTATGCAAAGGCACTATTAGCATGTATTACTGTTGTTTACCATGCATTTACTGCTCATGTCAGAAAACTACATGTGGAAATATAACAAACTGTAGGCCCTATCTAGAAATATGTCACATATTTACAATGCAGCCATGTGTTGCTTCCTCCTATGCACTGCAACTCTGGTGTCTCAGTACTTTTTCACAGATATATCAACTACACTACATAGATTAATATCAGATGTTGTGTAATATGTAATACAAGTCAATCTGGTAACATGCAGAAATAGAATTATCTTCACAGTTGACTATGCCTACACATCCATCAACAGACCCTGGGAACTATTGACCCATAAGCCTAACCAGCCTTATCTGCATGTCTATGGAAAGAATCATCATGGACCTTATCCACAAGGGCATAGGTGACCTTCAAACTCTTGACCCAACCCAACTGGGTTTCATCAAGAGTAGATCTTTCTTATTAAACCTAGTGGACTTCTTTGAGAATGTCACCAAAGCCCTGGATGAGGGAAAAACAATACATGCTGCCTATATTGATTTAGCTAAGTCCTTTAACACAATCCCCCATTCAGGTATCCCACAGAAACTCTCTCATCTGGGGATTAACCCATACATTACTAGATGGGTAGCCAACTGGCTCACTGAGAGAATGCACACTGTCAAAGTTGGGAAGTCCACCTCCACCAGTAGACTGGATCTGTGCTGGGCCCTCTACTGTTTGGAAACTATTTCTCTGATATCTAGGCAAAGGTAGATGGCCTGTGGCTTACCAAGTTTTTAGATGACTGTAGACTGGGTGCAATCATATAGAGTCCCGCAACTATGTTAGCATATTACAGAAAGGGCTGACACAGACAAATGATTGGTGTCAAACTCAAAAAGTGAAAATTCATGAAAAACTGCCTCATTGTCCCCTTTAGTAAAGAAGGACCCCCTGTTAATTATGATATAGATAGCATCCCTCTAACTCAAACTCAGTGGTATGAGACTTGGGAACATAGGTTGATAGCAATCTAAACTTCGATCACCATATGTCCATAGTGGAAAGAAAATCATTCTACATTGTGCACTTCATAAATAAGGACATCGCATCCAAGACCAGGGAGGTTATAGCTCCACTGTACTTGACCCTTACCACACCACTAATTGAGTAAAAGTCTCCTTTCTGTATGTACCTCACCAGACACCTGCAGTAATTAGAGAGACCACAGAGGTTTCTGACCAAAAGAATCCAGGGTCTCCAAAAGACATACATGGAAAGACTGAAAGTCCTGTGACTGTACTCAGTATCATACAGGCTGCTGACAGGCAACCTGTGTCTGGCCTACACAGCAGTCTCACATCCTGGCCTAATGGAAATGCTGCACATCCAGAAATCAAATCACACAAGAATAACTCATTCCAGGGATCTCAACCAAGCCTATGACATAAACAGGACATGCTGGAGAGACAGGTATCTTTCCCAGTGATTGCTGCTCCTCTGGAATATACTCCCACTGCATGTGACGCAGAACTCCTCAATAACCCTATTCAAGTACAGCCGTGAGAACTGGAAGGTGACCATAAATTCAGCCCAGGGGTGGTACCTATGTCCCTCATCAACAGGGACAGTTGGAGCTGATCACAAAATTGCTCTGCTAACAAAGACCATCTAGCTATGGTCAATAAGGGTACTCTGTTTTTTATATGGCTAGGCTTTTAAAGGCCCTACAACCATTAGTCTAGTAACATTCTATGAACTTATGAACCTATGCAGGCCTCCCAACATATTCTCTCCAACATCCACTGCTGATGTCATGCACTATGAGTAGTTCTGCAGCCTTGTAAATGTCAGACTTGTGCCATGGCACTTGCATAAAGCAGTGAGTTCTGTAGTCTGTGTTCTTAGATAGGTAGGAGGTTCTGTTCTCACTGCAGTCAACTGTGTGTGTGTGTGTGTGTGTGTGTGTGTGTCTATCTAGCCAGAATAGCTTAAGTATGTATTCTACAGTTACCATTCTAAACCCATGCATTCACACTATTTTAAGAGTTGCACATGCCTACACATCCATTTCATGCGAGTTTCCCAAAATATCTTCTCTGCAACATCCACTGCTGATGTCATCCAGTAGAAGTTGTCTTGCAATCTTGTAAAAGTCAGACTTGTGTTGTGGTGTTTATGTAAAGTACTGAATTCTGTAGTCTGTGTACTTAGATAGGAAGGGGGTTCTGTTCTCACCACAGTCAAGTGGGGGCTGTGTATGCACATTTGTACACTTGCTTGACATTAGAGAGAGCCTTTACACCACCATGTAGGACACTGCTTTTACCATATTCTCCTCAGCCGACTCAGTAGATGTCATCACCTAGAAAGTGCTATCTGATACACTCCATGTCAGACTTGAGCCGTGGTGCTTGCCTTAAATACAGCGTTCTGTAGTCTGTGTACTTAGATAGGAAGGGGGTTTGTTCTCTGGTGTGTGTGTGTGTGTGTGTGTGTGTGTGTGTGTGTGTGTGTGTGTGTGTGTGTGTGTGTGTGTGTTTGTGCACTTAACTGTCATTAGAGAACGCCTTTTTACACCAGCATGTGAGACACTGCTATTATCATATTCTCCTCAGCAGACACTGCTAATGTCATCACTTAGAAAGTGTTGTCTGAGAAACTCTAAGTCAGACTTGAGCTGTGGGATTTGCCTTAAATACAGAGTTCCGTAGTCTGTGTACTTAGGTAGGGGTTCTGTTCTCACCACAGTCAACGTGTGTGTGTGTGTGTGTGTGTGTGTGTGTGTGTGTGTGTGTGTGTGTGTGTGTGTGTGTGTGTGTGTGTGTGTGTGTGTGTGTGTGTGTGTTTGAGCACTTGCATGACATTAGAGAGAGCCTTTTATACCAGCATGTGAGACACTATTACCATTTTCTCCTCGCCAGACATTGCTAATGTCATCGCCTACATCTGATTTGTGGATGTGCACTATTCCCACCAGGGCAAAATCAGAGACTGGCCTGGAGACCAGGCTGAAGTTACTTCATCCTATACAATACAGATTACAGTGACATGGCTTTCAGTCTATTCACATACAGCATGGCATTGTTTGCAGGCCCTGTGTTTTCTTGTTGAGAAATCCCTGTAGTTTCTCTAGCTGGTGCAGGTGTCTGGTGAGGTACATGCAAATAGGAGCATTATACTCTATTAATGTTCTGATGAGGTTCAAGTACACTGATGTTATATAATTCACAGATCTGAATATGATGGCATGACTTATGATGTGCACAGCATAGCCTTTCCTTACCGCAATAGACACTTGGTGGTCGAAGTTCAGATTGCTATCTATGGGTGGTCCCAGATCTTGCATTATTGGGTTTTAGCATAGCAAGAGTGTTGCCAATGATGTAATTAGCAGGGAATTCCACTTTGCAGAATGACAAAAATAAAGGCACATTTTTAAATTTATTTGTAGACCATCTGGCCTTGTCACCATTCATTTGTCTGTGTTAGCCCCTCCTGTAGTATGTTATTATCACTAGTGAACTCAATGATTGCACCCAATATGCAAACATCAACAGACATGGTAGGCCAAAGGCCATGTACTTTAGCCTGAACTGCCGAGAAATAAATTCCAAACTGTAAAGGGCCAAGCACAGATCCCTGGAGTATGCCATTGATGATAGCTGTGCTGGTACAGTTTGATTATCCACCTTTCACAGTATGTGCTCCATTGGTGAGCCAATTCTTTACTCATCTAGTGATGTAATGGTTAATCTCCATCTGTGAGAGTTTCTCAATGATATCTCTCTGAGAGATTGTGTCCAAACCCTAGGCCAGATCAAGAAAGGCAGTATGCACTGTCTTAACTTCATCCAGGCCTATCACACAGAATCAATGGGCTGTAACAACATCACAGATTGCCTATAGCATGACTTAGCACATACACCTTCCTGACACAGTTGAATGCACCCTTCAACACCCCCTTCACTGACTATGTTCCCATAGAAGGATGTACACCAACATGCATCCATCTGAGTTGGAGGGGTGGGACAGCACCTGAACCATGTATGTATAGACAAATCCTGACACCTCATCTGTGTTGTAGATAAAAATGCCATCTTGGACCTTTTCTAAATGGAGACTAGTAATATCCTGGCTGTCTGCAACAGACCTGAGTGAGTTGTTAATGCTACATTATGTCTGTTATATCTGTTAGATGTCCACAAAGAGGTCATTGAGGGCATGCATGATAACAATACTATCATACTTTTAAACTTGATAAGCCCAAGGCACTTGACACACATCCACACAGATGTATTCACTCACCACTGTCAGATGTGGCCATAAACACCTATATCACCAAGCAGGTAGACCAATGGATCACATATGTGTCATCTAAATATGTTGATATGTGTAAAGTGGCCTATATCTCAGGTCCAGTGATAAGGTCTGTACATTAGGGCTTTCTGCTTGGCCCTTTCCAGTCCATTATTTAAGTCACAGACATCACAAATGATATACACATCCTGTGTCCAAACATCTGTCTGAAGGACTACAGATTTTGGGCAATCATTGACTCCAGCTGTGGTATTAGTATAATAAAGAAAGCATCAGGACACACCAAAGATTGCTGCTGCAGCCACGACAACACCTGCTTTGAAACAAAAACATAGGGGGATTTGTTACATTATGAAAACAAACGCACTACCAAAGGATAATATAGACATCACACCCAATAAGCAGAACAATAACTATGTGACCTGTGTTCTGGGGTAGATGCTATGTAGAACATCCACCACTGTGTGGCCATAGTGCTGACTACTCCCTTGTATGTAACACAACTACTGAGTATGCAAAAGACATTCACATCAAAGGTCATAATACTTCCATAGTTCACAACCTACATCACACCAATAACTGTGAACAATTCCCCCCTCTTTATGTACCTCCATACACATCTTCTAGTGATGTGTAACTGAAGTGTACCACCTTTGCCACAGTGAGCGGTCACAAATCTCATTGGCCCTACATAGGTATTCTTTTTGTTGCCTACACATTACTGTCTGATGGTACGGAACACCCATAAAGTTGTCACACCAGATGCATGTATATCTTTTCCAGTGATGCACACAGTACATACTCACATATAGGTATAGCAGCCAGTGTCCCTCCTAACACCTCCAGCAGATACTACAATGTGAGGAAAGTGTGCATGATTACCCTCATAGACTATTGACATGTCATAATAGTCGTACAAGTGTTCTGGTGCAAAACCATCTCTGATCACTTGGAATCACATATGTTATATCTGAGTCATGGGGTTACCGTTGGTATTATTCTGATATTGTCTACGATTTTGTGTGCTTCTTTTACTTGATGTCCATGAGCCTTTATTTGTGTCTGCTGAGATTATAGTCATATTCAGGAAAATCAGTTTGCACAGCTTCACAATATGCACCCTACCCCAACTGTATATAACATCCCTGACAGATTTACTCTGCTTCATGTAAGGATGCTTATCTCACAAACACATCTTCCCTATTGTTATGTCACCTTGTGTGACAGTCACATTTTCCACTGTGCAGTCAGTACTATACCATATTGATATGTGACTGGTGTTGCTGGTACAACTGTCTTTCATTGACATGCCCTCATCTTCTGTACATTAGGTTGTTTCACCTGTCCTCTTTCCTTGTGTTCATTCCTACAATTCATCTGTGTGTCCTTATTCAATACACACACTTACCCTGAGTGTTTGTTTTACATGGTATTGCACGTACCCTTACAGATCATTTACACCCCTTCTGTACAGAATACCTGGAATGGCATTTCAAAATACTCTGCACTGTATACATTATCCTGTACTGTGTTTGGAACATATACATAACTATATGTTAAGCCCTGGTAATCATTGTGGCATTCTGAGCAATCCCGCTAACCTACTGTGCTGTGACATTACCAAATTTGCTAGGTTTGCTATCTCTGTTGCTTCACATAGTTTTCTGCCCAGCAACACTTGTTTCGGTTTAAATGTGGTGTATGGCATGAACATGTAATTAATGCTGCTGCTCACCAAGCATCACCATGCACATATGTAAACTCCATGTAGACTTCACATAAAGCCTACATGAAATTTCCTGAATCCCAGGGAGTGTTTTATACAGGGGTCAAGCCCCCCTGCACCCTTACTGTGAGAAGTTATACCCCTTGCTCTCCATGCTACTTGCATATACCAATTACGGGATCACGCAACAACAAATTAAGGGAAAAAAATCAATCCCCAGAGTTATCTGACTTTGGCTGTGTTTTGTCAACAAAGATGCACTTCAGTGTAGAAATGCACCTAACAAAACTGTCAACAAAATGAATAAATGATTAAACCAGCAAATTCCATAGATAGATCAATCACTATTTGATATTTTGCATATAATTTATTTTACTGTAATAAAATTCCCCTACTTTTTTGATAAGTGCCATGAATTCTTTTACATTCATTTCAGCTAAGACAAACTCAGGCACATGGGACCTGGGTTTAAAATCTCTTATGATGGATGGCAAACTCAGGAGTGCAACATCCCTTTATGCTGCACTGTAGTATCCATAACTTAAAAAATAATCCAAGCATCTAGGGTTAGAACATAACCCAGCCTTCTGACTTTCCAGCACCAAAGATAAGGGTGCTACTTGCTGAGCTCATGACACTGAATAGCAGATTGGGTTTTACTACAAATGTTGATTCCCAAGCTCTTGAAGACCACTTTGTCAAAGCCACGGTCTTGAGAATCTTGTAGCTCATACAGGTTGCCTCTCATTTCTGAAACTGAATATGAGTTTGTGTAACCAGCTGCTGTATCTTGCCTGAGCACATTATTAACATTTGAGTGAGGTAAATAAGGCAGTCATAGGGATGGAGTGGGAGGGGATGGGACTGTAGATTAGGGCAGTGATTGGGTATATGATTTAAGTTTTGGAAGTGGGAGGGGATGTGACTGTAGATTAGGGCAGTGATTAGGTATATGATTTAAGTTTAGGGTGTGGGAGGTGAGGGGAGTTCAAGGGTTAAGCAGTTTGAAGGGTAGTGTTCAGAAGGGGTATCTTAGATTTGGAGAGCAGGAAGGAAGTTTGATGATAGACAGTGATCAGGGAATTTAGGTTTAGGGAGGAGTGTTGGCATTTTAGGTTTAGGGAGTGATTAAGTTAGATATGTGGAGTGAAGTTTTAGGTTTAGGCAGTCATCAGGGATTTTAGGTTTAGGGAGCAGAGTGGAGCTGAGTTATGGGTTAGGGGGGAGGACTCAGGTTAGGAGATGGGTGGGAGTTTTAGAATTAGATTTAGGGCTCTGGTAGGGCTATACAGTTTATAGGGTCAGGTGTTGGGAGAGATAAGTAGTTAAGTAAGATTGGGCTAGCGGGAATTATAGCTCCTGCCTTTTCAAGTTAAGTGTATCATGAACTACTAGCACACAAGCACTTGCAGCACTCCCCATGATATTGAGAACTGTTTATAAATTTCTAGGTAGATTTGTCATATTTCATAGTACATATAATATTGTCAGAACAGTGTAAGTCAAAAGTGGCTAAGAGGCTGTATATAATAGAAGGAAAGATGAATCAGATGCATACAAAGGAGGTGTTGTACTGCATTACTTATAAGTTATGAAAAGTATTCAGTATGTTAGTCTGGTCTGCAATATTTCTACACTAGCATATGAGACACACTGCTGAGGGGCAGCATAACAAAGCTCAGGATGAGAGGAATTAAAGTGTACAAAAAGCGAGCATAACAAAGCTCAGGATGAGAGGAATTAAAGTGTACAAAAAGCATGTGTGCAAGAGGCATGAAAGTGGCCACAAGTTGTTAATGCAACTAGGGATGATAGGTAATATTAGCATCTTTTATTTAGACTTTAGAAATTATAAGGCTTAGAACTGATTGAATTATTATACATGAAAGGTTACATGAGAGCAGAAATAATGAATCTGACATACCTTTAACTGATAAAGCTGGAGAAATATTAGAAAGATAGAACTTTATTATGAATTAATCATATATTGGATAACTGAAAATATCATAATTTTCATATTTCTGTAAATGTTTCAAATCGAAATACTAAATGAAAGTTTACAACCAGGTGAACGAAAATGCTGCTGACAGTATGGGTCTTGAGTCTTGACTGCACGGTTATTGAGAAACTGAAAGTTATTGGTAAAGTTTTGCAAAAAAGGATAACTTTGACTATGCTGTGAATTATAAAATCTAGTTTCAGAGTATTGAGTTAGGTATGATATGAAGACTTCTCAAGGGTAATACTTCTGTTTAAGGAACGTTGTGATTAACAATGGGACAATGACACTGGTCTGGAGTACAACTGATCATAACAAACATTGTGTTTTGGAAAAAATCATTTTTCTTTTCTGACTTTATAACTGATAAGGGAAATAAATATACAAATTTTATCAGAAAACAAGTATTTCCATTTTCTCCATACTGGATGTCTTGGAAGCTGATTATATAATATAGAAATTTAGTAGGAGATGTAAAGGCTAAAGACTTATCTTCATAAAAAAGAATATAATTTTTTTTCGTTATTAACACTTTACAATCCTACAGTTATAAATGTTTGTACTTTTGACAAAAAAGCATCACAGTTTTTTGTAGACCTAAATATCCTTGCTGTTCACAGCTTTATCCTCGACCTAAACAACTTTGCTTGTCATGCTTTATTAGCACTTGTTTAAAGTATGCATTTGTAACCAAACTTTGGTTAAAAATTCTGATAATTAAACAGTAAAGGTACAGAGGTCACATGGGTGATACTTATCAAGGGCACACATGGCATTAGTGAAGAGACTAGGCCTTGCTGAATCCACTACTATGTAAATTCATATATATATATATATATATATCCACTGCTCTACCAACCTACACCCCTATTACTAGCTTCTCTCCTCTACCTCAATTAACCTACTTCTTATAACCTTCTACTCTCAACACCTACACCTACACTTTACATTCTCCTCTCACACCCCTACATATCCAGCTAGTATCACTATCCTTCTCTCCTGTTCTGCCTTATACCTTTACCTCTACCTATCTTATCCTCTCTTCCTCTATTTACTTTAAAACTTCCCGTACCTCACCTCTTCTACATATGGCTCCATACTTACCAACCATGGCTATTTTCTTAGCACTATTCTCTACCTCCCTCTATTCTTCTTACCTTCTTACCTTCTTTGAAAACCCACTTAAAAACCAACCAGACTTTATAAATAAACATACATCTATCTTCCATACTTCCCTTTCCTCCTTCTTAAATTCTACCTCCACCCCTAATTATCACCTTCCTAAATTCCATAGGCACTACCATCTAACTTACGCCTTACCCACTGATAAAAATATGAAACAAATAACCCTTCTTAAAAGCAGCCTTACACACAGACATAATACTCCTACCTTACAAGACGGTGATATTCACCCCAACCCAGGCCCATCAAATCCCTCCCCTCAAGTATCTAACCCCAACTTCAAAAACACCCTACTCATAGGTCATCTTAATATATGAAGTGTAAATAACAAAGTACCCTACTTACATGCCCTGTTAGACATTCACCACTTTGATATTCTGTGCCTCTCAGAGACCTGGCTAAAGCCAACCACCAAAGACACTGAAATTTTACCCCAAGGCTATAATTTATATAGGCTTGATCGTACTAAACGTAAAGGTGGTGGCGTGGCAATTTTATTTAAGAACCATCTTAACATCTCCACCCTCCCAACCTGCCCAACCCTGGATTCCAGTGCTGAAGCCATCATAGTTAAACTTCAGTTAAATGCTCAAAAAGCTCTTTACATCATCTGTATGTACATACCACCTGGCACAAACATACCAATCTTAGAAGACTTCCTTAGCTGGATTTCCACTAACTACCCCCAAGAAACTATTATTCTGGGTGACTTTAATATAGATTGGAATATTATTAATAGTGAAAATCCCTCCAGTCATATAAACCTACATGGTTTTACTCAATCCATTACCACTACAACAAGGCTAAATAAACCAAAGAAGAAACAGAGTATCTTAGACTGGATACTTATAAACAAAGTTAATGTCTCATACAAAGTAGGAACTATGCCTGATGACCTCAGTGACCACTCTCTAACCTATATCTCTAGAGAAAAGATTGACTATCAAAACCTCCCTAACATTAGAATAATACGCTCAACCAAAAACTTTAATAGTGACTTATTTCAAAATGATCTCAAAACATGCAACTGGAACCTCTTGAAATCACTTCCTCTAAATGAAGCAGTATCATTCTTTAACTCAACCTTCCTTTCAATTTTAGATAAACATGCCCCTACACGCTCTATTAGAATAAAATCTAATATAGCCCCTTGGCTCACAAAGGAAACAAAGAAATTAATTCATAGCAAAAATAATATTTGGGCCAAATGGAGACAACATAGAACCACCTCTGATTTTCTTCACTTTTGCCAACTTAGAAATCTTACAAAGAAAGCTATAATCTCAGACAAAAAGAACTACTATTGTGAACTTCAGGAAACCCATTTATATAAACCCAAACAATTCTGGTCTTCGATCAACAAACTCCTTTCACCTGGTACAGCGAAAACTCCCTCCCCAATAAACGCAGACCCAGGAACTCCTAGCCATACTGCAAACACCTTTAACACCTTTTTTATTGATACCATCCAATCACTTGCTAAACAAATGAACACCATTAACTTTTACCCTCCAGATAATCATGTTGATTCCCCCTATAACTTCACTCTTCACCCTATCTCTACCTCCTTCATCTACAAGCTTATTCTTAAACTGAAACCCTGTACTCCCTCTGCTGACAAACTCCCCTCTCTCTTTCTTCAAAAGGCTGCTAAGCAGATAGCATACCCTATATCGATACTCATTAATAGGACTATCCAAGAGGGAACCATACCAGATTTATGGAAAATATCTCATATCATCCCACTACACAAAGGTGGTAACTCTATTGAATATACTAACTTTAGACCTATTGCCCTTCTCTCTCCACTAGCTAAGATCATGGAGAAATGCATCCATCAGCAACTCATACAATATCTCTCTGCACACAACATAATAGCCAACTGTCAACATGGCTTTAGACCCCACCATAGCACCTCCACTGCCCTCCTTTCCTTCGTTGATACTATCAACAACTTTCGCAACTCAAATCTTCTCTCCTCTGCTCTATTCATTGACCTCTCTAAAGCTTTTGACATGGTGAACCACTCTTCCCTTATTAACATCCTTAAATCCCTCTCATTTGATAACCTGGCTATTAAATGGTTTACATCTTATCTAAGCAACAGGCATCAAGCCGTTCTTTGGGACAATCATATCTCTTCACTACTGCCTGTTTCTACTGGAGTCCCACAGGGCTCTATTCTTGGTCCACTTCTCTTCTCCCTTTACATAAACGATCTCAACACTATCATCCCACAAGCTACCTGCATCCAATATGCTGACGACTCCACGATTATTTGCTCAGCATCTACCTCCTCAGAGCTACTCACTCTAACTCAAACCACCTTCAACACTGTAGAAACTTGGTTCACTAGACGGCACCTCCTTCTCAATGCTAAAAAAACAAAACTTCTCCTTTTCAATCCTACCACTCGAGGGTCCCCATTAAATTTCAACATTTTATCTAATGACACCACTGTTATCTCTCCTGACACATCAACTAAACTGCTAGGAATAACCATCGATAACAATCTCACTTTCGATCAACACATCAATAACATCATCAAAACTGTTAATAAAAAAATTGGATCATTATACCGTATCAAACCCTTTCTCACACCTTCTACCAGAGCTACCATTGCCCATTCCCATCTGATTTCTACCCTCTTTTATGCCTCACCTATCTTCACTAACCTTAAGAAGGCCAACCTAAATAAACTAGCAACTTGTTACAATAGCATTGCCCGCTTTGCCACCAGTAACCCTTTCAGAACACATCACTGTCAAAACCTAAAACTCCTAGGCTGGCTGGAGCTACAAAACTGTCTTTTGATATCCCAACTTACCATTGCTCACAAGATACTGTACCAACCTTATAATACCCCTATACTTTCTCAACTTTTAATCCCTTACAATAATCTTACCTCCCTTCGATCTTCTTCTAAACTCATGACCAAATCTGTAAAGTCCCATAACTTAGCTGGTGACTCTCTGTTCTCTAATACTGTAGGAAGGATATGGAATCAGCTACCCACTGATATCACTCTAATCCCCTCCTTACCACTCTTCAAACAAAAAATCAAACTGTACTTCCAAAATCACTGGCTCTGCTCCTGCAGGACTCCTGACTGATCTTCTTCCTTCCCCCATACTACTAATATCTTTACACTATACTTATTTATTTTACTTCGTCCTTCTTCCTATTTGCCCTGCTACTCTCCTCCTATCCTCCTACCCTCTCCTCCTTTTTCTCTCCCCCCTCCTCTTTTCCATCACAATACTCTTTTCCACTCTACACTTTTGCCTCTTTCTTTCTTCTGCCTTTGTATTTCTTCTGTAACTCCTTTCTGAGTCTCCCATTCTACTTTTTTCTCTCCAACGGATTATCAAATATATGTTGCTAATCATAATTGTTTTGCAATGTTTTACTGAATAATAATATTTTGAGTGTGTTCCTTAGAAATTTAGTTTTTTTTGTGTTACTAAACGTATATTCTTTTTGTACTGAATTTATTTTATAATTTGTCTCCTTGTAATTTAGTATCTGTGGAGCTTTTCTCCCCGGGCCTCTACTGAAAATGGACATATATCCAGCTAGACTAGCCCGGTTAACAAATGTAAAATAAATAAAATAAAAATATATATATATATATATGGTATGCATGCATTTGGTCGGCAGGTGGATGACCGCTTTGCATAATTGTGAATGCAATTATGTCTAAACACAAAACATCCCCCCCCTTTTTGACCCATGGTAGTACTTGTTTAGGTGGTACAGCGGTCGGGAATGTCGAATTCAGAGTTTTTTATGACATTCCGACCGTTTGGTCCCTTGACATTCAACATTCTGATTCGGGAAAACCGACGTTCGGCAGTTTGGTCGCATGACCAAATGCACTGTATTCCTATATATATATATATATATATATATATATATATATATATATATATATATATATATATGGGTCTACCTGACATGGTCGACAGTTCATATGGTCGACAGTTTATTTGGTCGACAGTTCATTTGATCTGATATATATATATATATATTTTTTTTTATAGAGAGAGAGAGAGCATGTTTCAGTTTCATATTCATGTTTTCACTTTAATTATGTTTATTTGTTGTCTTGTTATTTGTGTATTGTTTATTTATTTGCATTTGTTTACCAGGATAGGCTTTACTTGTTCATTTGTTTGCAGTATAAAGTAATACTTTTGTTTATACAGCTACATTTTTTGCTTATTAGCCTAAATCTTATATGGTACAAATGTACAGAGATGGCATTTGAGAGGGAGGTTGAGGAGAAGGAGAGTTTGAATGAAGAGGTCAAAGCTAGAATCAGAGGGGCTGCAGTAAACTGGCACAGAGTGTCGAGGAAGTGTATGATAGAAGAATGTCAAAGAAGCTGATAAGTAAAGTGTACAAAACAGTTATATGACCAGTACTACCTTGTGGTATGGGTATTTGGGCAGTAAGGGCAGAGCAGTTTAGAAATGTAGAGGTAATGAAACCCAAGACAGGTGTTAGGATGTGCACTGCAGAGCGTCTGAAGAAAGGGAAGGCTTAGCATAATGTTTATGGTCTTTAAATCACAGATACAAGATACAGGATTTGATTCTGACCTCTGGTTACCTGCCACACGTGTTATAGTCTGCAGACTAATAGCCTAGTATGAACCTATTAAGAACTTATTAGAAGTGAGGACATCAGGAATATGTGCAGGAAAACGTAAGACAGTCTGATGAGGAAGATTTAAGACATAAAGGAAGAAGGCAAGAGGAAATGGTGTCATCCAAATGCAAGAGATGGATGGATTGTGTGAGGGAAGACCTGCAATAGTCAGGTATGACTATCATTGAAGGTAGGAGAATAGCACTGAATTGACAATAATGATGACAGTTGATATGACCCTGACCCTGTGTAGAAAATGGGGAAAGGGAACTGATGATGATGATGTACACAGATGAAGTTCCTCAATAGTATCATTCAGGAATCAGCCACCTCTGGTATAGAAACAGAGGAAAGGGGATGGGAAAATACACTGAGCATGCAGCACTGTTAAATATGCTGTTTGCTTGCAGGGGATTTATTTGAATGTTCTAGGCAAGCAGACATACTGATGTCACATACCTCTCTGCATGTAACATGAGTCTACTCCAACCCTGCCTCATAATGCCAGTTCTTGATGGCAATCTGTCTTGTGATCAGGGCATATGCCCCATCACTGAAGAGTGTCTAACTGCAGACAAAAGTCCCTCCTCTCCCTCTTGGCATGAGTGAGCTGGCAAAATGCTGCTCCTTCCCACTTTACCCTCCTTGAATCCTCCAGTAAACCAGATATTAATTGATGTTAGATCATCTGTGTCAGAGTCATGTCTCCAGATGATGCTTACTTTTATTTATTGCTTTTTACTCTCAGCTGCTTGCAATATATACCATTTTTGAATATCTAAACTGGTATTACTTGTTTATGATGTTTTTGTGTATTCACAGTATGTAACACTTTTGTATGTAGTTCAACACTTTTGTCACTTGCCTTTGCAGTTTCCTCGTTAGGATTTTTAATGCATGGTTTTGTTACCTTTCTGTAAGTTATGACTTATAATGGGTTACTAGGCTAGACCTCCTGTCCTACAACCAGCCTGGGTCTAAATAAAACTGATATGAAATAAAACTGAACTGAAATGTATTGAAAAATATGAGTGATATTATTGACAGTCTTGTCAGTAACCATTTGACAGACCTTTTGCTCAGGATTGACTGACAAAATGCAACTTCTGATTTCTCATACTTTTGACTTACTCTGAGGTTCTGCAACATCAGAACTTGTTATGATAAAAGAAGACAGAGGTGCTAAGGCATCTCTCTTTGCATAACAAAAGTTGTTGAGATCAAAGGGAGGTTCCAACAGAAAAATAGAAAGCAAAAGTTCTGTTTGGTTAGCTAGCTGGCTGGAAGAGAGTGGAGGGAAGGAAGTCAGTAAGGTGGTCAGGGTATGCACTGGGGGTTTTGCACTGAGAGCTTTTGAGTGGCATATGACATGGGTTCTGCAGATCAAGCGTGTAGCTTCAAGAGACAATATAAGAACTAGAGATGTGTGGTTAATCAAATGAGAAATGGAAGAGATGGACTTTTATACCAGGAACAACAGGAGGATAGGAGGCAGGACTGGATAAGCAAAGGTTGGACAGAGGAGAAGGCAGTCATGAAATAGGAGGACAAAGACAAAAACAGGAGGACACTGGCAGAGATAGTCAGAGTAGTACAGAAAACAAAGGCAGTAGATAGGAAGGAGAATGGAAAAAGTGTGCAAGGAAGCCAGGAAAGCGATGACCAAAGAACAAGATGGATGGACAGTTGCAGACAGCATTGATGAGTGATGGATGGGAGGTAGAACCAAAAGTGCTTACGGATGAAGCAACATCAGATGGAGAAGAGGAAGGAAGTGGGGAGGGAAAGGAGCAAAGCAGAAGAGAAGAGTGGTGAAGGGAATGGAAAGTGGACCTCACTTTGGAATCAATTGGAGGAAGTGAAAAAGGAGGGAGAGAAGACAGGAGCAACAGGAAGAAAACAATGAGGGGGGTATAAAGAGGGGGAATAAAGTGCGTATAATCATTGGCATGGTTTGTAGGAAGAACACATATGAAATGAGCAAGGGACTGAGTACAACACTAGAACAGCGGTAACCAACAGGGGAAGCAACAAGTGCTGGTGTAGTGGACATAGAGGAGAAAAGGTTACAGGTCGATGGGGTAGTGCATCGAGCAGGAAGTGAAACTGTACAGGGTAACCAGTGTGGGGATATACATGAGATTAAATCAAAAACAGGATCAAAATGTCAAAGGAGACAAAAGAGACCAGGTTATGATAAAACGTTGTCATTGAGTTTAGCTCAAATAAGGCAAAGAGGGAGGTGGACAAAGTGGTCATCATGGGTAGGAGGACATAATTATAGTTCACATCAGCACCAATGACCTGTTACAGGACACATGTGAAAAGGTAATGAATAGTGCAAGGACAGTTTCCTGGATATAGGTTATCCAAGGCTGAGAGAAATGGATGAGATGAAGAAGCAGGGGGAAGAGGAGAAAGAGTAACATTACCCATTGTCATTATATTTGTTATGTAGTTACACTGGATAGAAGCTCTTGATATGTAGCTGCATACATTATAAAATAAAATATAGTTTATAATACAAGCATGCAAAATGAATCTAAGTATAGAGAAAAAAAAAAATTAAAATGCAAATGGAATTAATGTCAGAATCAACATACAAGACCTGAGACATGGGAAATGTCATTACTATTTGCTGATAATGTAAGTTAAACTTTGTGAGTTCTTGCAGTTTACTGAAGCTTTGACCAGGGGAAAAAAACTGTGTTTATTATGTTGCTTTACCTCTCCATCTTGATACCATACTCTGTAAGGATCCTGTATATTAGAAGTTAGGTTTAGGAGATAATGCCGAAACAGATCTGGTTTACTATAAAACCTTGAAGTGCCTCCAGTCGAATGGCCACATCACTGAACCGGAATACCGAAAATAAAAATGTCTTTTCACCCCCTTGTCAAACCATGTGAATATCAATGGTTCGACATTCACTGTTATGGAAATGTGCCATTGGACTGAATGTGCCATTTGATGTTCGGTGATGCGGTTTGCTGTGTTTCCGTTCGATGATTAGCCATCCTGCAAACTGTACTTCGATGGTGCTCTATTCGATGGCGTACACTTCTGGATTATGATAGTAAATCAACAGATCATCAGGGTACTAGTAGGTGACAAAACATGATCCTTGGTTAGACTAACAACCTGTAAAATTCTAAGCTGTTTAGTTTTATTTCAGAAGGGTAATTTTTTTCAATAAACATCTTTATTAAATTATCACGTATAACATAGGAAATCTTACATTTATATAAATGAAAAACAAATAACATTAACACCACCTTAGTTGCAAACATTATACATCACAGACACCATTGAAACAACTGTAGTTGCAAACATTATACAGCACTTATAATCTATCCAGTCATTGTCAGTTAAGCATTATATGGCTCTTTCAAATCCTGCCTCTCAAACCCTGCTCCTTCTCTGCATATATTGTTCCCACAATTCCCATTTTTTCTGCGTAGTTTGCTCCGTCCCTGTTCTAAAGATCCCAATTCCAGTTGTTTTATCTCTTGTTACTATATTCACTACTTCTAGTACTTCTAGTAAAGTTTCTTTAAAAGTGACTTTGATTTCCATTTTCTAGTAATAGCTTTTTTGGCAGCCACCATAATTGGACTCAGCAAGGCTTTACTATGTCTAGGCAATTCCAATTCTGTATCATAGCTCAAAAAAATCATCTCCTCAATCAATCCAATATGCTCACCCAGCATCTCTGACAGAGTGGTATGCAGGGAATAAAGTCTGCCAGCTCATTACACTCCCCAAAAATATGATCCAAGTCATCTATTTCTTGCCTGTCACACCTCCAACATTTGCTGTCCACCTGAGGAAAATATGAAAAAAAGTAATCAAATAAAAGTAAAAACACAAGTGAATCATTAGCTAAAGTATATCATAGCACATTTCCTGAAATAATTTCTTCTAAGAACATTCACTAAAATAATTTCTTGTATAGCTGACAAAATACGACATGATAGTAATGTCAGCCCACTCATTAAAAGATCATTACGAATAATTTTTATTTTTGCTACTTCACAGTCATGTTCATTGTAAACCAAGCACAGCACAATTATATTGACATATTCAGAATCTGTAGAGTGTTGTAGTAGTCTATGGTGGCCAGGCAAAAAATGTCAATGCCAGAATTGCAGACATCTGCAGAAATACAGCACAATGTCTATATCTTCCACTGTACAAGCATATTATTATGGAGTTATGATAAACAATTTTTCTGGGATGGAAACCTTCAAACAATCAAATAGAATCTACTAGAGACTTTCTCTTTAATTACCTACTATTGTCACTGATATTACAGACCTAATTACCATGGGCCATGTGATCTCACCATATGTGGCAATCATGAGGAACAAAAGGGTCTTTTACATGCATAGACCTCAGATTATATTTAGGTAGAATCTGGCAGAAAATGTGCATTGTTAGTTGTACCTGAAAACAGCATCATGACACGTTTCTGATACACTTCTGTGCCCAAGCCTTACTGAAATACAGCTTAATATTAAAAGCAAAACCCTGGATGCAGTCTCTTACAGATAGATTTATGATTGCCCTTCTACATTTGGTGAGGAGAAATGACCTTGTGTACAGTGTTATCACATAATGCACTAATGTTAAACAGTAAACCATCTGTTCTGAGTTGGTCATTAGAGCAAACCATAATTAATCTTCAAAAGAGTATCCTGCCAGTTACAGTATTTACTGGGCAGTGGATGTAAAAGCAGGAATAAGGAGCTTATGAAAATGAATACATACTGTGGGAATATGAGTCAGAGAATAAAGCAAGAGAACATCAGTGTGATTTTTGCCATTTTAGCCTTGTCAGTACCATAGGAAGAGCTTAAATGTTTATAGTTCATTAATAGATTTGCTTTAGTATTGAAGGAAAAAAGAATTGCATTCTGTTATTCTATTCCCTATTTTTTTAATAATAATTGTCTGAGTTCTGTTTTTTTAACCTTAGCAATGCTACCAGCCTACTTGTTTCATAAACAGATTATATTTAGTTATTGAAGTCCCTTATTTTTTTAACACTATAGGATAACAGTAACTATTTGTTGGATTTCTATTTTTTTTTTTTTATTTTTAATGCAGACAAGCTGAAGTAAAACTAAAGAATACTGGTTGTTGGCAAAGTTTATCATATAATTCTTAACACATATTAGATATGACTGCATATTATCCTGAGTTAATTATATTGAAGGGAGTGCACATCCATCATGAATGAATTTCAGTTTGTATTATAGTACATTCATGGGTGTTACTTTCTATACAAATAGATAGTAACACCCTTGTCATAATATGATTTGATAAATAACAAGTGCAACTATATATGCACGCGTGTGTGTGTGTGTGTGTGTGTGTGTGTGTGTGTGTGTGTGTGTGTGTGTGTGTGTGTGTGTGTGTATGGGTCTACTTCACATCACCTAAAACCCATTTGACTGACTTTCATTTCACTGAGACCAAATCACCTAATTTTCAAAATACTGAAAACTCATTTGACTGAATCTCATTTCACTGAATTGTAAACAATAGAAGTGATGTGGGTTTTCATTCACCTGTGACTTGTTTGTGATAAAAATAATTTCTGTAACTTGACTGTCAGAATACCGATAGTCACATAGAAAGTGGTGCTGAAGTGTTTTTAAATGTGGGTATGTCTCTTTATATTTATATGAGAAGTATCTAAAGTAATATGGTGGATGTTTTGTGCATTCCCAGCAGTAGTGGCAGCGTATGGAGTACTGTAAGGCAAGTAAAAGGTATATGCCCTTTTCCCCA
Source organism: Protopterus annectens (assembly GCF_019279795.1). NCBI lineage: Eukaryota > Metazoa > Chordata > Ceratodontiformes > Protopteridae > Protopterus > Protopterus annectens. The sequence goes on from NC_056734.1 coordinate 247,643,128, forward strand.
CTGTAGTCTGATCCTGGAGTTAGTATATAGTTAGAGGGGGGTGTGGGGCACAACCCCCCACATTGGGGGGTGTGGGAGGCAAAGCCCTCCCACTTAGTTTGGTTTTATATTGTCTGTTTTCTGTTAGGAGGGTAAGTAAGTAGTTTTTAAGTTCTGGAAAGAGGTAGTTATTAGTGTTGTGAGTATGTTTGTTTATGGTTTAAGGTTTAGTCTTTTGAAATTTAGCATTGTAAGCTGTTGGTGAAATCAGATTCATTCAAATGAGTTTTCAGTATTTTGACAAATTAGATGATTTGGTCTCAGTGAAATGAAAGTCAGTCAAATGGGTTTTAGGTGATGTGAAGTAGACCTGTGTATCTCTCTCTCTCTCTTTCTCTCTCTCTCTATATATATAGGTTCATAGGTTCATAGGTTCATACTAGGCTATCTGCCCGAGGGCATTTACAAGCCTAGCCCATAGTTCTGTGGCTTAAGCCACCCCTTTAGTATGGGGAACTATACCCATTATTTTGCTGTGCCTCTGTTGAGCAGTGACACTGAGGTAATCCCTGGGGTATATCTGCGATCTCCCATCCATTGGTCAAGATTTCTCTTGAACAAGGCCAGCGAGGTGCTCTGCCTCACATATACCGGGATTTTATTCCACAGCATAGGGAGTCTTTGGGTGATGAATCTATCCCTCCAGCACGTCCTATTAATAGCCGTGTCGAGGTTTAAGTCTCCCGCCCTTGTGGCTCTGACGGATCTAGATTTTTTGAGGTGAAGCATATTCATCAAATCTGGGTTTGACATGGCCTTGTATGTTAGGCAAAGGTCACCTCTGAGCAAGCGGTGGCGACTGAATAGAGCTGGAGTTCTTTCAGTCGGGCAGCATAGGACAGATGTTTGAGACCCTTTATCCTTTTGGTGAGGAACTTTGTGGCCTCTCCAGCTGCTGCAAGTGTCGGGTCAGATACATTCCGAATGGGGCATTGTATTCAATCATTGGTCTGATGAGTGATGAGTATAGGGAGACTATGACCTCCCTTGATCTAGATGAGAATCCTTTCATGATAAGGTGGGCAATGTAGAAGGTCTTCCTAACTACTTTAGCTACATGGGTGTCGAATGACAGACTACTATCAACCTGGGTCCCCAGGTCCCTGATAACTTCTTCTGTACTCAGTGGATTGCCACCTATTTGGTAGCTAGGGGTAACCTTGTTTTTCCCGAAGGGTATGACTATGCATTTTTGGCATTTAACTTTAGGCCATGGCTCTGGCACCAGTTATCCGTTTCTGTGAGACCCTTCTGAAGGATATCTGTGTCAGATGTGTTTTCTACTATGGCCCAGTTTGCAGTCATCTGCAAACTTTGTCAGCCATAACCCTCCTGTGTTTGCTTGTACTTCGAAAAGTAGATGCCAAACAAGAGTGGGCCCAGGACTGAGCCCTGTGGTACACCACTTGTGACAGGCTTTGAGTCTGACATGGCGCCAGCAACTCTGACCCTGTGGGTTCTGTCACTCAGCCAGTTTGCAACCCATCTTGTGATGTATGGGTTAACATTTAAGCTGATGAGTTTTTCAATGATACCCGAGTGGGGTATTGTATCAAAGGCCTTAGCCAGATCGAGGTAGGCTGTATGGACTGCCTTTCCCTCATCAATGGCTTTGGTGACTGTTTCAAAAAGTCAACCAAGTTTAGAAGGCATGATCTGCCTTTGACAAAGCCAAACTGGGATGGATCCAAAGTCTGCAAATTCCCTATGTCTTTATTTATGAGGTCCATTATGATCCTCTCCATGGCTTTGCAGATAAGGCTTGTCAAGCTAATGGGACGGTAATTTCCAGGGTCGGTGGAGGCACCGCCTTTGTGAAGTGGGACCACAGTTGCAGTGCGCCACTCCTGGGTACATATCCAGAGGTAAGACTATGATTAAACAGCTGTCCTAGCTGTGGGTTTAATTCCTCGTTGAGTTCGTGGAGCACACAGCCGGGGACACCATCAGGTCCCATGGATGCTGTGTTTTTGCTTTGGAGAGCAGTTCTCACTTGGGCGTTGGAGATGTTTGGGGCTGCAATCGCTTGGTATAGATATCTCTCCTTTTGGGGGAGGGGAGAAGTTTGCACTGAACCTGTCAGCCAGTATGTTGGCAATGTCTGTAGGATCAGTAATCTTCACATCATTATGAACTAGTTTTGAGCATATCTGGGAGTTTCCTCCCAGGTTTCTAACATAGCTAAAGAAGGCCTTATGATTGCCTTTTGAGTCTTTAGCTATTTTTCTCTCAAAATTTGCTTTGGATGATTTTATGAGAGCTCTTAGTTTTTTACTTATAGTGATCAAGGGTGTCTTACCTTTTAAGGATTTTGCTCTATCTTGTAGTAGCTTCCTCCTTTTGTTGTAGAGTTTGTTTATGGCTGGGGTCCACCAGAGTGGATGCTTGCCTTTGGTACAAAGAGTCTTTGTTTTGCTTGGGATTGCCTTATCCATGCAGTCCTGCAGGTGCTGGTAGAAGGCATTTGTAAGTGATTCAGCGGCTTGAGTACTGTTTTCCGTCGGCTCGGGGCCTTAAAGGAGACCACACTAGTCTTTAGAAGTGTGAAGTCGGCTTTGAGAAGTTCTTTACTGTGGTCTTTTTATTTCAGGTGGGGTGGGATGAGGACCTCCAGCGAGATTAGTTTGTGATCTGATCTCACCAGTGAGGGGTATACTTCGGTGTTGAACATTGTGCTCCCATGTTCGTGATGATGAGATCAAGTATGTTTTCTCCTCTTGTGGGGATGGTGACTAGTTGTTCCATGGCATTTGAGTTTATGAATTCCAGGAACTTTTGGGCTAGGGTGTTTGGGCTTGAGTAGTGTTCCCAGTCTATATTAGGGTAATTGAAGTCACCTAGTATGATGGTGTTTGGTGATACATTTATCCCCTCTAGTGTTTTCAGGAAGGCCATGTGAGGTTCCTGAGTTTGTGAGGGTGGCCTGTAACATGCTACAATTTGCAGAGCAGTCTTGCCTATGGTTAATTGCACCTGGATGGTCTCCGATGCATCGTGCGTTGCCACCAGTCTTGAGGTGTGGGTGTCTTTGATGAATATGGATACCCCCCCTCCTTTCTTGGTATTGTCTGGATTTTGGGGCCGGAACGCATGATAAGAGGTAAAACCTGATAGTGCTGGGGTGCTCTCAGGAGCCTTATATATATATGGTTTATTATCACTTGAGAGAATTGCAGTTGACTGAAATTCAAATGGTTGAAACAATTTGAGTGAAAACCAGTATGACTGAAAATCCACTTGACTGAAAAATCTATTTGACTGAAACATCATTTCACTGAATCACAAATGATCAAAAAATGTAGAAGTGTATAGGCAGTATGTGATCGTGTCAGTTCTGAGGATATGACTTCTTATGGAAATGAGTCTAGAAGACTATGTGTGGATTGGCAATCCCCTGTCATGTTACACCCCGAATGTATAGATGTTTGTGTTTCTACACCTACACTGATTCACTGTGTATGGAATTGTTTTCCATTTTCTTCTTGGTTATGCAGCCATGGAGTTAATATATATAGTTAGGAGGGGTCTGGGAGGTAGAGTGGGGCTTGCCTCCCTCCAGCAAAAAACATTGCTTTTATACTTTATTTTGATATGTCTAGTGTTTTCCATGATTTGTGATTCAGTGAAAAGAGGTTTTAGTCAAACTGGTTTTCATTCAAGTGTGTTTTCATTTGCAGTCAAATTGTTTGAGTCATTTTAACTTCAATTGTAATTCTATCAAGTGATAGCGATAGTAAATTATATATATATATTTATTTATGTAAATACACACACACACACACACACACACACACACACACACACACACACACACACACACACACACACACATATATATATATATATATATATACGCACACACACACTGTACTGACATTACAGAAAAGTAAAAAAGTAATTTGTTATTTTAAATAGCTCAATTGTTTAAATTAAATGATTCTGTATTAATGACAAATTCCTATATTGTGATACTGAAATAATCTGTATAAACAAGACAGTTGCAAGAAAACTATCAGTTTAAACATTATAACTGTAATAATATACAATATAAGCAATGCAGACTGTAGTTCCACTTTAATAAAATATAAATTACATAAAAAAAAAATCGTAGTCAGTGACTTTGTTCTCCCAGTGGACCTCTTCAAACTGTTTCAGACAATAGCAAGCATATTAATTTTCTAGAAGGTTCAGGGAAGTAATGTGAACAAAATAGCCATTCAACATAAGTCATTTGATCAAGGTCAATGAGCCAACCCACTTTTTAAACAAACTTAAATTTTTCATTTCATTTAGATGTTGCTTTTGACAGGTATTTGATTTCACTTGCCACACATACCTTTTTCCAATCTAGCAGTTCTTCTGTAGCTTGTTTGCAATAAGGAGAAAAAAATACTCTTCCAAAATAACAATTTTATATTAACTGGTTGTACAATCCACAACATGCTTAAAACATGCTTTATTAGTGTCCAAATTCCTAATGCCATACATATGATTGTTCGTTTCCATAGACGGACATTTAGATGTTCTGCCTGTATAGAATGCATTACATCATGCTCAGCAAGCAAACACCAATCGTATTTCTGGTTTTGCTAGTGAATACTTTCGATATTCTATATAACTTTCTCTTTAGTAGTATTTCTGAGTTACCCAACATTGGATATTGACACTGCTTACAGCTGCCACAAAATTAATTTCCCCCTTACTTATTCTAACCACCCTTACCATTTTGCAATATTTCTTTAAGTCCTCTACCTCTTTTAAAGACAAACCTGGGACTCTCCCCTAGTATTTTAGCTGTATAAGGAAATCATTTTAAAATTCATAAATTATTTGGAACATGACGTATTCTCTGAGTCAGTGGAGTTGAACAACTTCATGGATAAACATTTCCCTTCTTCAGAATCTCTGTAGTTTATAGGCCACTCATTATCTAAAATGCAAGGTTTGGATTTGCCCTTCCTCCCTTCTAAATTCTGAGTCTATGCACCATAAAGTCTTTGGGGTAATCCCTGTCAAGAAATCGCTTCTTCAGATTGTTAGCATCATATAAATACTCTCATTGATTAAGTGTTAATCTACTGACCTTTCACTCGAGGGGATGGCATATTGCTCTAGGAGAGGTAACCACTACTGGATACAGCTTTTCTAGCTATAGAAGCCTCCTTTCTTTATACATGAAATTAAATCTAACAAGACAATTGAATGTTGATCGAAATTCATGGAAAATTTCATATGCTCATTAATCTAATTTAACAAATTTAAGGTCTTCTTTTGATACAGTCAAACCATGCAAATGTAATTAATAAATGGTTTATAAAATGTAATACACGACCTAGAAAACCTATTAAAGATATTCTCTTCTTCCCAAACTGTCATATATAAACTCGCATAACTTGGGGCCATAGATGCTCCATTGCAATGTCAGTCTTTTGTCTAAAGACTTTTCCTATGCCTATCAAAATATACAAAATTATATTGCAGTTCCACATTTAATATTTCTATTAACAAGCACACCTTCAACACTAGTAAGTTAGGCTTCCTATACAGGTAATAGGATACCATTTACAGCCCCTCATCTTTGAGAATTATGGAAGATAATGACTTCACATCCACAGTTACCAATAAATCTGAGTCCCTCAAAGTCAAGTCTTTTACCTTTTGTATAAAGTCAGGGGTCTTTTATGTATGAGTCAGTTTGCTGGACTATTATACTAATAAACTTTTCAATATATGCTGCTATGGCTTCAGCATTAACACTTTAATTGAGGCTATGGACCTTAAGGGGGGAGGGGTTGAAATTATCTTTATTCAGTTTTGGGAGCCCAAAAATACAGAATGAGAATGCATAAGCATTTTCTTCATTAAGGTAAGGCCCCCTGTGCTATTACCAATTAAACACTCAGGACCCAGTTCTAGACAATGGTCTTACTTTGCCTAAATGCTCCTTTGGCATCATACATCCTCACCTTAGTCACCTTTATCGTTTCAAAAATTGAATATTTGTCAGTATGCCACCCAATTTAGTATCTGCTGCTGGAGGGTGCAGATGAAAGCTGCTTATTTGTCCTTCACAAACATTCAAGAAGGCTTGTAGCTTGGGAACTAAGGGGGGGGGGGGTTAATGCACTTAATTGTTTAAAAGACATAACTGTCCCATCAGATGTGGTCTTACCTGCTAATGTCACCATAATTTCAAGTTTGATGGGAATGTACTCCCTCAAAAAGTTCAAAAACTCCACTGACACCTGAGAAACATTGTAAGTAATATCTTACACATAAACCCTTTTCACAACAGGCAATGATACAGCAAACTCTTCTAAACTATGCATACATCTCAATACAAATTTCCATATAAAACAATGATAGCTAAATATTTCAACATCTACTAAGCTGGGCTGCCCTAGCTTCTTCCCCTGAGATTCTAGCTAGTTGCCTGATTTATCTTGAGTGACAGGATTTGGAGAAGGCAGATGTTTTATTAGAAATGGTAGCTGAAGACACAGAAGCAGGGTCCTCAGACAAGGGGCCTTGGAGATTCATCAAGGCAGACGAAACCGTACATTTCTTAAATACTTTTTTTTAGGGAGAGCCTCCATAAGAAAAGAACTATAGGCTTTCTTAAAAACATTCGCCAGTGCTGGGATCACTGGAGGGAAGGGCTCAAGGACTGGTACCTCATCCTCCAAAAGATCATAGACCATGCCAGTCTTGGGGCAGTAGAAGACTGCTTCCAATTAAATCCACCACTATAATTGTACAAATGAGAAGCCTGTACTTGAAAGTCTTTCTTCCCATGCTGACAGAAACTGACTCAATACATTTGTAATCCTGAAAGGCTGTGGCAGATCAACAGATGATACATATTCCTTGATCAATGAAAAACCATCGGAATTGCTGGTCATTATCTCCAGTTAGCGGCCTTATACTGCTTTGCTGCATATCTCTGCGGCTTGAGTGAAAGTGCTGGTAATTCTGTTATATCTTTTGACCATCTTTCCCTGCTTGAACACCTCCACACTCAGTCTTCACTGAAGGATTTTGATTCTGCATTGCATTCACCTCCTGAAAGTGACATGTAACATGCTGTTGTAGCTAGCTGTCATCCTTTTTCAGTTTGCTGTGCTAATTGCAGAGATCTTTGGGATTTTACTTTCAGGGTTTCTTAAAAATCACAGCCTCAATTTCTTTCTGTTCTCATCTTCCAGTACCATGGTTATTTTATTCTGCTCAACACTGAGCAATATCCCCATACCCCTTGGCTTCTCCATAATTGTCTCAATTCCTCTCAAATGCTCTGACTTCCTTGTTTTCTGAATGTCATTTTTTCCAGTACTTTACTTGAATTCATTTCTAGGGAGTCAAAGCCTGAAGCCAATGTTCTGATTTTAAGTTAGTGTATAACTTATTGAAAAATTATACAGAATATCTACCGTATTCACTTGCATAGCCAAAAATGTGATTGGTGTTGCTTGTTGCTTATGATGTAATGCATTCTACATAAGAAGAGCATCTATATGTACAAAATAATAAATAAGTCAATAACTAAATCACAGTTATTCTGTCCCCAAATTGGACTTCTTCAGACTATGACAAACACTAACAAATGCACTCATTTTATAGCTGCAGCAAGACAGTAATATGAACAAAATAGGTCACACGATCAGCTCTTTCTTTCACAATAGTACAAATCATATCATTGTCTCAAAGGAATTCAATAAAAAAGACTCACAAGAGCAAATGTAAATGCTTTTTCATGTGGGCATTGATAAAGATCAGGCTCAAATCCCCTCCCTCCTTCCACCAATTGATCATATCCTTCTTCAAGAAAACGTTAGGTCAATCTGTTTCTAGAGCTACACTTTCAAGGTGGTTAACTAATTGCATTTCCTTTGTTTATGATTCACTAGGCATGCAGCTACAATCAAAGCCTAAAACTCATTCTACAAGAGCAATGGCAGCTTCTACACCTTTGCTAGTTTGGTACCTATAAGCGATATATGTGCAGCAGCAACTTGGTCCTCAACTCATACCTTTGCATTGCACTATAAATTAGATGCACAGTCCAGGATGTGCACATCTTTTGGTTCTGCCATTCTCAGGAATATACTTCCTTGAGACCACCCAGGAACCCATCAGGTAGACTGGAAATCTGTCCCAGATGTTAAATCAGACGAAAAAAGACAATATTGACTATGAAAGTTATGTGCCCGCCATAATGATAGATCTATGTAGTTTTCTTTTCATCTGGCTCAACTCCCCTACCTCCTTTCCCCTACTAAACTGTAATTGTATTTCTAGACATCAGCCAGTTCTCCATTGGACCCTGTCTGCTGCTTTATACCTCTACTTTACAGTGTTTATTCATTTTCTCCTTGTCCTATTAGGTAAATGGATATATATCTTTTCATATTTGCACATAATGACTTTTTATGGTCAGTCAGCAAACTCAGTCTGAGGTAATTCAGGCAAGAGAGGGGAAATGTGGATAGGTGAGGAGTCAGTTCTCTCAGATCCAAAGCTTTGGTATAAGGTGCTGAAGGTGGATCAGATGAAAACAAGACAACACAGCTCTATCATTATGGTGAGTGCATAACTTTTAGGTTCATAGGTTCATAGGGAGGTACTAGGCTATTGGCCCTAGGTCCCATATAAGTCTAGCCAAGAAGGTACCCTGGCTTTCGCCACCCAAGAAAATTATTTTCCTGTGCCACTGTCGAGCAGAGCCACAGAAGTGATCCCTGGGGTGAATTTCCTATTTCCCATTCAATCGTTAAGAGTTTTCTTGAAGAGTGCTAATGAAGAGCTTTGTTTGATATAGACAGGTAGTTTGTTCCAGAGTATGGGAAGTCTCTGGGACAGGAATCTATCTGTCCAGCATGTTCTGTTTATTGTGGTGACAAGGTTTAGGTCCCTAGACCATGTAGCTCGGAGGGATTTAAATTTCTTTAAGTGGAGCATGCCCAACAGCTCTGGGTTTGACATAGCTTTGTATGTTAGGCAGAGATTGCCTCTGAATAGGCAATATGCGACAGAGTAAAGCTGTAGATTTTTGAGATGGTCTGCATAGGGCATCTGTTTGAGGCTGGTAATCCTCTTTTTGAGGTATTTCTGTGGTCTTTCCAGTTGTTGTGGATGTCTTGTGAATAACATACCAAAAGGGGCATTGTACTCTATAATGGGTCTAATGAGTGATGAGTAGAGGGGAACAATGACCTCTTTTTTCCTGGATGAGAAACCTTTTGTGATGAGGTGTGCCATGTAGAAGGATTTCCTGGCCACTGTGGTGATGTGATTATCAAAGGAGAGACTACTGTCCACCTGTGTCCCAAGGTCTCTTATCACACTTTTGGTGTTAAGTTTACTACCACCTACGTGGTAGTTCATGGGTACAGAGTTTTTACCAAAGGGGATGACAATGCACTTTTTGGCACTGAGCTTGAGGCCATGGCTTTGACACCAGGCATCTGTCTCAGTGAGGCCCTTTTGTAGGATGTCCACATCATTAGGAGTTTTGATTATTGCTTCTAGTTTGCAGATATCTGCAAACTTTGTTAGCCAAAGACATTCTGTGTTAGCCTGTATTTCAGAGCAGTAGATACCAAACAGGAGAGGACCCAGGACTGAACCCTGTGGTACTCCACTTGTCACTGGTCTGAAGTCGGATTTGGAGTCTCTACTTTCACAGTGTTGGTTCTGTCAGTGAGCCAGTTGGCAACCCATCTTGTGACAATGGGATTTATACCTAGTTTAGTGAGTTTATCTATAATTCCAGAGTGGGGGATGGTGTCAAAAGCCTTGGCAAGATCTAGATAGGCTGTGTGAACCACCTTACCCTCATCTACAGCTTTAGCGACTGCTTCAAAAAAGTCTATCAGGTTTAGGAGACATGATCTGCCTTTTACAAACCTGAACTGGGTGGGTTCCAGAGTTTGGAGATTACCAATGTCTTTGTTTATAAGTTCAATGATGATTTGTTCCAATGGCCTTGCAGACCAGGCTCATCAGGCTAATGGGGTGGTAGTTCCTGGGGTCCATGGTGGCTCCCCCTTTGTGGAGTGGGATAATCATCACTCTGCGCCATTCAGAGGCACAAAGCCTGAGGTGAGGCTATGATTGATCATGGTACTTAGGTGGGGTGCTAGTTCACTCTGTAGTTTATGTAAAACGCAGCCTGGGATATTGTCAGGTCCCATGGATGCTGTGTTCTTGACTTTGGAGAGTGTGGTTTTTACCTGTGTAGTCATGATTACAGGAACTTTGCATTCTTCCGGTATAGAGATGGGCCCTTTAGGGGGTGGGGGGATGGGGGTAAAGTTAGCACTGAACCTATCTGCCAGGATGTTGGCAATATCAGTTGGTTCTATATATTTAGTGCCATTGTGCTGTAACTCAGAGCAGATCTGAGTGTTGCCTTTGAGATTCTTGACATAGCTATAGAATGTTTTGTGGCTGTCTTTAGAATCAGTGGCAATTTTGTTTTCGTAACTAGCTTTGGAGGATTTTATGAGGGATATCAACTTCTTACTGAGGCTGACCTGGGAGTTCCTCCAATCATGGGATTTTACTCTTTTTTTGCAACAGTTTCTTTCTTCTGTTGTAGAGTTTGTTTATGGCAGAGGACCACCAGATTGGCTTAATTTTTTTGGAGGATAGCATATTAGATCTGTTAGGGATAGCACGATCCATGTACTCGTGTAAGTGCTTATAAAGTGCAATTGTGTAGGATTCAGCAGTCGTTCCTCTATTGTCCGTCTGCATGGGTGTCATGACGTTTGCCACTTCTGCCTTAAGAAGTGGGAAGTTGACTTTGGAGAAATTTTTTACGGTAGTTTCCCTGATGGGGGGTGGGGACGGGATGTGGATGTCTAGGGTGATTAGCTTGTGGTCGGATCTGACCAATGAGGAATTGACCTTTGGTGTGGAACACTGGTCACCCATGTTGGTAATGACCAGGTCTAGGATATTGCTGCCCACGGTGGGGGTGTGGATAAGTTGATCCAAGGCATTGGAATTTATGAATTCCAGAAAACGTTGAGCAAAAGAGTTGGTACATGAGTAGTTTTCTCAATTAATGTTGGGGTAGTTGAAATCGCCCATTAAGGGTGTTGGGTTGTACCCTAATATTTTCCATTGTATCTAGAAATGATAAGTGGGAATCCTGGGGCATGGTGGGGGATCTGTAGCAAGCTACATTTTGGATTGCGGTCTTGCCCAGAGTTAGTTGTGCATGGATAATCTCGGATGCATTATGCTGAGCAACTAGCCTGGGGGTTTTTGCATCCTTAATAAATAGTGTTTCAGTCCAGGTTAGGTGGCCAAAAGGTGTGCTATGAATTACAGCCTGGTAATGCAGGGGTGCTCTCTGGAGCCTTGAACCAGGTCTCTGACACTGCATAGATGTCGATGTTCTCCATTTTAAGGAGTGCCACGAGTGAGTGCATTTTGAGGATTAGACTTCTAGCATTAAGTAGCATTACCCTCAGATTTTGCTTGCCTGTACCTGTTACGGTGGTGAATTTGTCATTTGAACCTTGCCTAAAAAAGGCACTATAGGTGTGGCAAGAGCCTTAGCCAGTATCTGGAATCCCAAGGGTGACAAGTGCAGGCCATCTCTGCAAAGCATCATGGTCTGTCACTCATGTCATCCCAGACAGGCAAATACTGGATCCCCTTAGAATGACACCAGAAGCTTAGCCAATTGTTGAAGTCAATCATTTTGTCCTTGTACTGTGGTATCATTCTGGGTGATGGCAGGATGCTACTCAGGGCTAGGGTCATACCTGCCTGGGCTACAAGATCGGAGAGCTCATCTTCGTCTGTTTTCATGTAGTCCAGGGAGGTGCATCTAAGGTCATTCACACCAACATGGGCAATAACAGAGTCATATTTGTACTTGTTGTGGAGTGACCTGTGTGTGTGCATTATGTGGCGGATCCTGGCACCTGACAGGCAGCTGACAGTAATGTTCTCCTTGTTTAACCTGGTGAGTGGAACATCAGTGTGCCTGACTATAGAGTCACCTATGACTAGAGTGTTGGGTACGTTGTTATGCCTTATGGGCTGTGGTTGAGTGGCACACTGAGTTTGTGGGCAATGTATCATTTGGATTGTGTTGGGGGGTGGAGGTTGCATGCATTTCTGCTTTGGAGGGCTCTGTTGCTTGGGCAGATTTTTATTGAGAGCCTCCTCAAATGTAGCTGTGTGTTTTGTGTTTCTATGTGTGTGTTTTGGTGGTGTAGGTTTTGAGGAACTATGTGATGAGTGTGGTTGTTGTTGTTCCCTTTTCTTCATGATAATATGCTGGATCACTGACAGCATTTCTGACAAAATATAATATGATGCAAGGATTTTTGAAATTTATTGCCAACCATTATCTGGCATAGCTAGAGCTAAGATGGCTAATTATTAAAATACTTACAGTGATTATATTACATTAAGAAAAAAAATGTTAACAGCATTCTACCATAGAGAACTCCTAATTTATTTAATTTGTTTCTTGTGAAAGCTCAATGTTTTCATGATAGCAATAACTCTGTAATTTAAAGGGTTGTCATAATTATTGGTGGATCCTATTTATTGTCAGTGCTAACCCAGTCTTTTTTTTTCTTTCTTGCCTGTGGAAACCCTCCTATAGATAATATTCTGAACAGATAAGAGTTTGCTTGTAAGAATGAATGTTAATGTGATTTGGTTCCTGGACTTCACCTTTATGAAATTAACATAATTGGAATGTCCTTACCTGAAGAGTTACTAGACTTGTGGGAGAATATCTATTGCTTGTTAGCTTATGTACAGAAAATCACAGAATAATGTACAAGGCAAATGCGCTATGTGTTCATTTCCACTTTGCTATTTGTGAGAGGTAGTTCACAAGCCAAACCACACAAATGTACACAATCTGCATTTTTGTGTTTATAGGAGAGCACACTGTTACATAATCAGAAAATTATTCATATTTAAATTTCTCACAAGACTTTTTGGAGTGTTTAAGTGGCATCCATACATCTAAAGATAATCTTCTACCATAGCTTTTGCTAGTAGTTAAACACTACCTGGCATGTAATTCAAACAATACAGTTTGAAAAACAATTACCTAATTGAAAATGAGTAAGAACAAGACTACTATCTGAATGCGTATAGGTTCATAGGTTCATAGGATGATACTAGGCTATTGGCCTGGAGGCCCTTATAAGCCTAGTCAAGAATTTCACTCATGTTTCCTCAAAGTCAGCACCTGTTTCCCCTGTCCAGCAGGGACACAGATGGAATCCCAGGCATATATTTTCTGTTTCCCATCCAGTTATACAGGTTCCTCTTAAAGAGGGCTAGAGAGGTACTCTGCTTGGCATGGAGAGAGAGTCTATTCCACAGATGGGGGAGTCTTTGGGACACAAATCTATACCGCCAACAAGTTCTATTAATGTCACGGACCAGGTTAAGGCCTTGCTTGTGGGTTGCGCTAGTGGAGTTTGTCTTACGGATATTCAACAACTCTATTAAGACTGGGTCTGAAATGGCCTTGTATGCCATATACAGGTCACCTCTGAGCAGTCTGCAGTAGAGGGACAGGGCTTTTAGCCTATCTGTGTAGGATAGGTGTTTGAGACCCTAGATTTTCCTGGTCAGGAACCTCTGTGGTCTCTCCAACTGCTGCATTTGCTTGGCAAGGTACATGCCGAAAGGGGCATTGTACTCGATAATGGCTCTGATATGGGAGGAGTACAGGGATGTTATGGCCTCCTTGTTCCTGGATGAAATACCCTTATTTATGAGGTGGGCCATATAGAAAGCCTTCTGTACAATGGAGGCAACGTGGTGGTCAAAAGTCAGGTTGCTATCAACCTGGGTGCCCAAGACCCTCACGACTGATTGCATTCTTAGGACATTGTTATTAATGTGATAAATAGTGGGGATGACATTTTCCCCAAAGGAGATAATGATGCATTTCTTAGTATTCAGTCTGAGGCCATGCATCTGTCACCAGTTATTCGTTTGGTTAAGACCTTCTTGGAGGATGTTTACATTACTAGGAAAATTTAAGACAGCACCCAGCTTGCAGTCATCTGCAAACTTGGTCAGCCACAGACCACCAGTTTTGGCTTGCACCTCAGAAAAGTATATCCCAAACAGTAGAGGCCCCAAAACAGATCATTGGGGTACACTGCTTGTTATGGGTCTACTACTAGAGGTAGCTTCCCCTACTTTGACTGAGTGGGTTCTATCAGTGAGCCAGTTAGCTACCCATCTGGTAACATATGGTTTGATGCCTAGCTGTGAGAGTTTATCTATTATGCCCCAGTGGGGAATAGTGCCAAAGGCTTTGGCTAAGTCAAGGTAGGTTGTGTGCACTGTCTTCCCCTCTTCCATGGCTTTGGTGACTGCTTCAAAGAATTCGACCAAGTTTAACAGGCATGATCTCCCTTTGACAAAACCAAATTGTGTGGGCTCAAGCATTTGGAGGTTGCCAATGTCCTTGTTTATAAGGTCCATGATAATGCGTTCCATGACCTTGCAGATCAGGCTAGTTAGGCTGATGGGCCTGTAATTGCCTGGGTCAATGGACACTCCACCTTTGTGTAGAGGAATGACAGTGGCTGTCTTCCATTCAGCTGGGATGAAGCCGGTGCTCAGGCTTTGGTTGAATAGGGCATCTAATGGAGCTGAGAGCTCATGCCTGAGTGCATGTAAGATACAGCCAGTGATGTTATTGGGTCCCATGGAGAATGTATCTTTTGCCTTTGAGAGGGTATTAAGGACCTGCTCCCTGGTGATGAGGTGAGGGGGGCAGGTGCTGGGGATGTCCTGGTTTACTGATGGGGGGACAGGGGGGGTGATGTTTTCACTGAACCTATCTGCCAGCAGGTTGGCTATATCTATGGCATTTATGTATGTGGTGTCATTGGTTACCAGTTCAGAGCAGATGTGGGTGTTGTCTTTGAGACTGCGGACATATGTGGAGAAGGCCTTCTGATTGTCCTTGATGCATGTGACCAATTTGGACTCGAAGTTAGCCTTAGATGATTTCACTAGTGACCTTATTTGCTTGTTCAAACAAAGGAGAGATTGCTTCCAACTTGGCACCTGCTCTTTCTTGGCCCTGGACAGCAATTTTTTTCCTTTTATTATAGAGTTTGTTTATTGCTGCTGTCTACCAGACAAGTTTACTCTTCCTTGAGGAAGATGATTTAGTCCTGTCAGGTATTTCTGAGTCCATACAGCTATGTAGGTACTCATATAGTTTTTTGATGTAGGCTTGGACATTAGTGCTATTTCCAACTGAAGAGACAGAGGCTGTGAAGCTGCTTATACCTGCTCTGAGGAGATTGTAGTCAGCTTTCAAAAAGTTTTTTCGTTTGACCCTGATGAGGGGAATCAGGGGAGATGGTGACTTCAAAAGTGATAGCTTTATGGTCGGATTTTACCAAGGAGGATGACACTGTAAGAGTGCTACAGTGGCTACTCATGTTAGTTAGAACCAGGTCCAGGATATCTTCACCTCTCATAGGGGTGTCAACCAGATGATCCAACGCATTGGCATTTATGAAGTTGAGGAACCTCTGGGCATTCATGTTTGGGCTAGAATAGGTCTTCCACTCTATGGTTGTGTAGTTAAAGTCACCCAGAATCAGGGTAGAGGGTTGAATCTTGATGGATTCAAGTAAGTCCAGATAGGTGGAGTTGGTGTCCTGAGTCATGGTTGGGGGTCTGTAGCTAGCTATGATTTGAATAGGTGCTTTGTCAACAGTTAACTGCACTTGGAGTATCTCCTGTGTGTCATACTGTCTGACCAGCCTGGAGATGTGTATGTCTTTGATAAATATTGAAACTCCGCCTCCTTTGGCTTTGTAGCCCTCCATTTGGGGTCTGAAAGTATGGTAGGATGAGTAACCTGGTAAGACTGGGGTGGTCTCCACAGCTTTGAACCAGGTTTCAGTAACTGCACAAATGTCAGCATCCTCCAGGGCAAGGAATGCTTGCATTGAGTGCAGTTTCATGCTAAGACTCCTCGCGTTTAGCAGCATGACCTTTAAATTTCATTTATAAGAATTTTTCATGTTGGTAATTTTGTGCTCATGACTTTGCCTAAAAAATACACTACGGGGAGGCAAGAACCTTTGCCAGAAGCCTAAAGCCCAGGAGAGACAGCTGAAGGTCATCTTTGGCAAAGCATTGTGGTCTGTCAATCATGTCCTCCCAGACTGTCAGGTACTGGATCCCCTTGGAATGACACCAGAAACTAAGCCAATTGTTAAAGTCAATCATTTTCTGTTTGCGTTGAGGTATCATTCTGGGTGATGGTAGGATGCTGCTTAAGGCTTGGGACATACCTGCCTGGGACACATATTCAGCAAGCTCAATCATGTCTCTCTTCATATAGTCCAGAGAGGTTACCATTACTACTTGCATTTTGTTAATTTAGTAACTGGACAAACTCAAAGGATACAAGTGCCCCTTTTCAGGGGCAACCCATGGGTACTATCTGGTTAAGAGACTTGCTTGGAGTCATACCTTAAGCAAGTAGAAAATGAGGAATTCAAACCATGGACTACAAGAAGCAGTTCATTAACAACTCATAGTATTAATCCTTTATACTAACTGACAGACAAATCCCAGACTACAAGAAGCAGCTCATTAGTCGCTCATCTTCAATATCCTCTGTGTTAACTTCCATATAAATCTGCCATGCTATTGTTTACAGACCCATGAAATGTTTTGCACAGTGATGTTTTATATCTCTTATGGAGCGGGGTGCATTGTTCAAGTGTCATGAATGCAAGACAGTACCTGAAAATAAATTTTTCCTTTATTAATAACAAATTAAAATTATGTAATAAATGCAATTGTACTGAGGATCTTGAGGCAGAACTGTGCATTTCAAAAAAAAAATGGATGAAGAGATAAACTGGAAACACTAAATGCACTTTTAAATTATAGCAAATATTATATGCTTTCAAAAGACCATGAAGACATCCTGAATAGGTTTTTATTTCCTTTCTTAGGAAAATCAACAATAATTAGTTCATCTGCTTTGGAAACTTGGTAAACTCTTTGAAACACACAAATCCCAGCATCTGTTATCACTCCTAAAGAATGTCAAGTTCCAATAAAAATGTGACATTCTACAACAATATATTTCAATTTATCTAATTTGCATCCCACTACTGTAATGTTACATTGTCTTTGCCATTCATTCTCCTTACTTTTGTCCTATAGCAACTGTTATTCTGTTTGTATAAATTTGTGAACACATCATTGTGTTTAATTTCTTATAGCAACTATAATAAATTGAATGCATTACTTAATATTGACTGTACTGGAACTTTTATCCCATGGTCTCTGTTAAAAGTGCATACCATTGTCCACTAGGACATTGTCAGTAAACAAATGTGAATAAATGAGTTCCTACTTTAACATTCCTTATTAAATCCCCCAAGCCTGAATACTCCCTACTCCATACAGCCTGGTGATAATTAAGCCAATCTATTAAATTGCCCCCTTAGGGATGCAATGCTTTCATGGTAACTAAATATGGTGGTACAACCTACTGCCATCTGTCTTTCCAAATCACTGGGGCATTTATTCCTGTAAGCCAGCCCATGGAATCTAATCCCTTCAGAAATTAAACCCTAACACTCTAATATCAAACATTTCTCAAATGCTGCTCTACCACCAGTGAGGTATGAACTGAATAAATAAATAGAGTCCATAGCTTTTTAGCCAAACCAAAATGTTCCCTCAAACCATTGTCTGACAATCAAAGACTATGACCCATGAATCACAGAATAGTTCATAAAGCGCACATCCCTTTCTTCTTTCTTCCAATAACTTCCACTCATGCAAATTCTCTTCAAAGCTTTCCAGTAAACTCTACAACAGAAATGATGTCCTGCAGTTAGTTATTTCCCACTTCCAGTGCTCTTGGCACTCAAAAATCATCTACTATGGCAGTCCAAACAGAAGAAAGTCATCAACAAACAATTGATTCTAGAGTGTATATCTCTTGTCACCTTATCAGATATACCTTGATTAATCCCTAATCTGCTTACAGCTTCATATGCTCAAAAGAATTCCAATGTGTTTCCTAAAGACAAGCAAAATGAAAATGTATTCTCATCATTAGCCACACTATGCAGTCTCTCTTCCTGATATTACCCAAGTCACTTATATTCAGAGATAAAAGGGTGATAACCATCAGCCATGTTTATAGATTTTAATATCATCTTTGTCTTTCCATGCACTCCCACCACACTTCTCTAGACTGTTCTTCTACCTTGATTGCAATTCCATTGCTCTTAAAGCTACTATTACTGCTGCTTAAACCAACCATCCAGCCATACCCTTCCCCCACATCGATTTAAAGCTAATCAACCCTCCTTATGAGCTATAATATCCAAGATCCACATCTCCCATAAGGATAACAAGACTTTGTAGAGGACATCTATATTATAACAAAACAGACCTCCAAGTAAGGGAAATACAAATCTAGATACCCTGCCCTTGATAACAACCTACCTTTGGAGACATTCAAAGTGTAAAAAACTAAATGCATACAGGGTAAGCAAACAGATCAGCTCGTAAAGACTTACGCTGCAAACTCTAACTTATCTCCCTGAAGTGACTACTAGTTAAGAAATATAGAGGGCACTTCTCCTCTGCCAGTCTGACATACAGTCATTAGAAACCAGCTAAGCAGCCAATCTTAAACAATTATTAACTGTTACTATCTCACTTCAGCTTAAGGAATGACATAAAATGTGCTTTCGTAACCCAAATAAATTCTAGAATCTAAAGAAAAATGTCAATCCTCAACCACTCATTAATCACGGTCCTTTCTTATGCAACCCTATAAAATCCCAGTATGAGAAAAAATGTTTCAATGTTCAATTAAATCAACAATATCATGTCTGATCCAAAGCTGCTAGATATGCTACACCTAAAGAAATCCCAATCCCTCCATGCCACATGCTCCAGGGACCTAAACCTCATTACCACAATAAACAGAACATGCTGGAGGGACAGGTTCCTAACCCAGAGACTTCCCATACTCTGGAACAAACTTCGCATTCACGTCAAGCAGAGCACTTCACTGGCCCTCTTTAAGAGAAATCCTGGTGAGTGGATGGGCAATAGGAAGTTCACCCCGGGGATCACTTCTGTGGCCTTGCTTGACAGGGGAACTGGAACCTAACTTTGGGCAGCATGATGCCAGGGAATCTTCTTGGGCTAGGCTTATATAGGCTCCAGAGCTGTTAGCCTAGTACACACCTATGAACCTATGATTATTCCACAATTTAATAGCACTCTTCCCTCAAAAAACACATCCCTCATCACTGAATGCAAGTGAACATTAAGCCACATAATAGAGAAAGAAGTACCATCTTCTTTAAATGGTCTCCATCAAGACAAGCAAATATTAAATCATGGGGGGGGGGGTAATATCATAAGCTGAAAGTCCTCCACAGCAGTTTTCAGATCCACCCAACAAACAGACTTTTAAAACAACATAAACAATGCATGAGTGTAGTTAGGTCACCCATTCTTACAGATCTTAACCATAATCATGAACCAAAAATAGGGCAGTAAGAGGAAGATGGCATCTCAACAAAATTAGCAGTCCGTATAATTAAAATCTTAGAGATGGAATAGCTGTAGAAGAGAAGGCCTACCCTAGATATATAACTAACCAAATCTATTCTTCTGTCAGTTGACTGAAGATGACAGAGGTTCATATTTATCCTTCTTAAGGCACTATAGCTTGTGTCCCCTTAGGATGAAAATTAACTAGATGCCCAAACACTTCTCAGTCTTTATTACAAACTACGACATCTCATAATTGTAGTACACATTAACCCTCACACCACCCAAGATCAAAGATATCAACTCCTCATCAGTTTCTCAGAATCAGCCATCTACTTGACCAATAGGAATATTAAGAGAAATAACTGGCACCAAAGAACTGCCAGTATGCTTTGGATTCTATACAGCTAACCATGGACTCATTATAACTAGTTCAGGTCAAAGCCTCAGAGTTTAGGGTATGGAAGACTGTGGGTTGTGTGTGACTTAAATGTGGAATTTCACCTTACCCCCAATGATGCATAAGTGTAGAGTTAGTCCATATATGTTCAAGACTCCACATGATAGCTGAAAGGAAGCATTGCTTCCTTGCAAAAATGTTTATTTTGGTGACATTTATGTAAATGTGCTCCTGATGTATCGACTGCTGAGACACAGCACTACCTTTTTTTTATTTTTATTTTGTAGTCATGTACTAATTGAACATGGGGAATTGTATGATCCATCTTCCATAGTCATTGGTTTAGACAATCTTTCAAGCAAGGATTAAGAAGGGAGCAATAGTCTCAAACCACAGACTCTATGAGACCATGTGTGGATTCACCCTTAATGTCTACTCACTCCTTATTTCATCAGAAGCACTCCATCTCCAGGCTCAATCAAGTCAATGTTCATTACAAAAGGACTGATGGGAAAACATAACCCTAGGTTCCAGAAACATTATGCACCCACCATTTTATACTAACTGTTTCCTTTCTTACCTGAAAAAAGTAGATTTATTCTCCTCCCAAAACACACAACTTTATGAAAGTGGTAGCAGTTAAGGAGACATTCAGAAATGAAAAATTTAGAAAATGATACTTATTTTATGTTCCTCGAATTTGCTCCCTCCTCCAAGAAAGTAAACAGTGATCTCTCAAAGATTAAAAAAAAAACATAGGCCAGAGGTACTTCTGTCTATTACATCAAGCATTACTATCAATTACTCTTCCAAATTATTGCTCATGGCTGTTGCTACAACAGCAATCTGCATGACCATCATAATCCATGAAACTACATAATCAAACAAAAGATCAAAGCAATTAACAAAAATATGCATTTGTTTCACTAAAACGCTGGATGGCCTTGAGAATGCCGCCAGTTTAAATGTAGTCGCTTCTGTCATGCTCTCAGTTATTTTCTCTTTGCCTACTGGTGATGCAACCAACAAGCCAATTTAACAACCAGTTTCTTTTCTGAATTGTGCACCTTTGATTTCATTCTCATCTTCTGTTTTAACAGTCCAGTGCTAATCTATAGTGAATGTATCTAATGCCCATAGTATTTTGGGGGCTCTAAAATACGTGTAAAATATGGCTAGATATAACATTTAACAACACACTGAAGGCAGGTATAAAAGTCTCTCTTAGTTACAATAACATATACAGAAATCATTATCATCAAAATGTTGGCATTTGCAAACTCCAATATTTTTATTAGGGTCCATAAATATAATAATGAATCCTCTTTAAAGACAGAATTAGAAACAAAAAAACAAACAGTATAGCATGCATTTGTTTGGTATGTTGCACCTGTACTGGGCATAATGGGTTCATTAATGCCAACTTCCTTATCCTGCATGTTTATATGTACTACCGAGATCAGGTAAAAACAAAGGCTAAACAACTCTGGCATTCACCCATCAGACACACAAAAAAATGAATTTTTTTCTGGTATACTTTATCATTCTGAACTTCCAGAGTGTTACTCATGGTAACCATTAGAGTAGAGTCTTCTTTCTGGTATGTCTGGATCAACTATTCTTCCACCACAACCCTTTTCTCCTGATGTCTTTGGAGTAATTCTTTAATTGTTATTAGTGTGGGAACCAGGTTGTGCTTTATAAGTAGTGTTCCTGAAATAATATTTCAGTCTTGGCTACGGATGTAGCCCATATTTTTAGACAATTTCACCAACTGATCTAAGCTGTTCCCCCCTTACAGAATAGCATAACAACCCTCTTTCTATGGAATACATTTCCAATGCAGAGTTAAAATGTTGAATGCATATTAAAATTATTACATCAGAATGCTTTACTTGGGCAGCCAGTAACATAACAATCATATATCAGTCTAGCATAATTATGTTCTTTGTTGGCTCACTTCTGTCCTTTTAATTTACATGTCTGGGGTTGAAACACTTGGTACTCTAGTGTTGAACAAAAGTTTGTCCCCTTAAAAATTAATTTACACACATGGTTTACAGGTGTATGCTAAATTGCACCAGTGGCAATGGCTGGCTATCAATGAAGCACCTTTTACAGGAAAATTGTCACAGTATGCAAATGGTCTCCATCTTAGGAAACTCTGGCAATCAGGTAAGCTGAACTACAATTCTACTGAGTTCAGTGACTTCCTATCACATTTTTGACTAAATAAACATTAAGACAATGTTGTCGGCATTAACAAATCACACTGCAGGAAAGTAATATAGAAACAGGAAAGACTGCCAAATGGAGCAAAAATAACTTCATGACATCATACTCAAGGCCAAAAAAGCAAGTCAAATTCTGCTTCAGTTTTGTGGGCATCATTATTACCTAATCATTGCATGTTTATAAATTGCTATAATCATTTATCCTCTCTTCCCACTCCCCCTGCATATGAAGAGGAATAACTCCATTTCCATATGACATCCCCACGCTGTGGTTAGTAATCAAGGAGCCTGAATCCTCACCATTGACACTGGAGAGGAACATTCACTTTGAATACAAATGGATGCACTTAGTATTTCCAGATGCAGACCTCTCTGCACCAAGCATAGTTTCCCTTAAGAGCACACAGGGCACACAATCAGCCTGAGGTCTGAGTGTCTCTATCTGTCTCCCTCCAGGTCCCCAATAAGACTCCCAACTGATGCAGATGCAGAGTTAAGTCCTCAGCCAAGTGCCCAAGCCAACTCCTCCACCACTGTGTCTGTGAAACCAGTGCTTCATGTCCCTACTCCAAGTAAGTGATACACAGACACACACACACACACACACACACACACACACACACACACACACACACACATACACTTTGAGATTTGATTTGCACATACACATGCACACACACACACACACACACACACACACACACACACACACACACACACACACACACACACCTGAGAAAGGCTATGCCTCCTTCTGAGCAGACTATAAGGTAGTTATCACTGCCACCAAGCACTACAAAGCTATCTATCTAAAGCTCTTGCAAGGGTACCCAATTATACTGAGTGAAGTTGATATTAATACAAATAGTAATGTTGACCAAACAGCCAGGCTTTCAGGAGTGGCCAGAGTGACACAGTTATCACCAAATAAATATATGCAAATACTCTCAAAGCTTAAATATTCTCTGAAAAGACCAGTCACAATGAAAAGTTTAAATATATTTAATAATAAATAATAAAGGAACAAGAAAATATTAAATATATATTTACAGTAAACACCAGAGTTTCAGACACAAGGAATATTAAAAATGACACCAATGGAAAGTTTCACACAGTTATAGGAAAATAGTATTTCTAATCTCGCTGTATTTTCCTGACTAATCTAAAAGAATTACTATTCTTTAGTTAAGTTACTTACTGAACAGAGCAAGGCAAGATAATTTGGGGTTGAGTTGTCCTTGTTGTCAGATCCAGGACAGAATGCAGAACGCTTAGTCTGACTGAGAGACTTCTCATTATACAATATCTAAATATTATTTCAGAGTTGATTACACAATGACATCATATCTGGTCATCTGACTCTGTTTCCTACACTCACCAACACTAGAAGCTGACAGGATTTTAGCACCTGTGTGTTACCATACACACAGATAGAGCTTTGCTAAGATCTCCTAGAAGTCATAAAATCCTTTTAACACTTATAATCCTCTTACAGCGCTACTAAGCTAGGGGTCTTACAGACGTTGCATCTCTGGCTTCATTCAAAACTGTGGGATAATATTTTTCTGGCTTAACCCATAAAATAATTTAATTTCAGATATATTTTAAAGTTTGCTGCAACTGGATTGCAATTAACCTCTGCTCTGCAAGTATCCTCTGTTGAAACATATACATTTAATTCAGTTACAATAATGCATGTACGTTTCCCTTCTTTCCAACAGGGCACACTGTTGATACATTTTAACACAAGCAACTTTTCAAATATATTTTTAAACACATGCATCTGTACAAATCAGTCTGATACGCAAATGACATATAATTCTTTACAAAATTCCAGCTAACTGTGCTGGCATATGTTATACATTCACTGCCCACTTCTACTGGCATGGCTGGCAGTACCTCCTATCATCACAGCAGCATTATGAGTACTAGTTACTGGTACTTTCCAGAGACCCACAGGGGATGTATTAGTGGTGTCACAGGCATCAGCCTATAGAATACTACATCAGTTTTTAAATGCAATGCTATGCAATAGCATGCTTACCTGAAGTTTTGGGGGCCATAGATTGCACACACATAGAAATAAAAGCCCCACCTGGGGAACAAGAAAGGAAGTACATCAACAAAAAAGGTTTCCACTGTATAAATTGTCACATTGTCTGTAATGCCCAAGGGATCATCTAAATGTCTGTACAGGTAACCCAGGTAGTTTCCACAACTCACACATATGGCACATCTGTGAGCTGTACACCAGGTTTGCTAGGAGTGATATTCCTCAAAGCCATCTAGTGGGAGATGCAGATTATGCACTGGAGCCCTGGCTCATAACCTGAGCTTGAACATCCCCACTGAGCAAGGATACAAAGAGCTCCATGCAGATACTTGGAATATCATAGAACATGTGTTTGGATTGCTTAAATCAAGGTTCCAGTGTCTAGACACATCTACAGTATGACCTGGATACTTGTGCCAAAAAACTCTCCTTGTTGCAGGGAACCACACAATGATGCCAGGCATGTTTGAGCTACATGTTACACAGTATAATTTTCAACAACTTTAACAAGGTCAGCAAGGGGCAAGACCACAATTTAAAGGACAGCAGACACAAAGAGGAAGAATCACCAATAGTAAACGGTACTGGCAGATGGAGGCTTGTAGAGTATGCCCTGGCTGTAGCTAAGAGGCAAATGATAGCAAACACAGTCACTACCTAGCTCAAACCTTAAGATCCCATGCACATGCACATAGGAAAACTGATGCCTGTCAGACACCACAACCTTTACTTAACCATGTAATGGCTGTGTTCTGATAGCATCAGACTGGAATAATCCCCAAGGACACAATCATTACCTATATTAATAACAAGGTAAATGTGGAACCTGTAAAGAAAAAACAAACAAGTTATACAACTGATTACTCTCATATGGAAATATGTATATGCCCCTAAGCAGAGCCTTTTGTCTGAGGTGCACAGTTATGTCAGTAATATCTCCTCTGTAAGATGTTTGCAACATACAGTTACATGTTAGAACCAATAGTTTGCATCTAGCATTTCAGTCAACTGTCCATAAAAATGGAACAGGTCAATTATACTCTCATTTGCACAACTATACCAAGAAAGAAGACTGAAGTACCTAATGCTTTGAATGCTATAATGACAATATCAACTGAAATACTATGCATTACTACAATATAGAAGTAATCTATTCACAAATGAGTTAGAACAAGAAATCAAAAATTCTAGCTCTGCAATACATATCAATACATCCAGTCTTGTGAGTAAGCAAGAACCCCAGATGTTTACTGTGTGCATCAGACAAAGTCACAAAGACATGTGCAAAGGGCAGGGCACAGTCATTATCATTTGTGCATTTTGGGAGAGGGGTAGCAGTGGAAGGCTGACACCAAAGATGTGAGTGTGTGCAAGTACGAAACACATGTATCTATGAGAGTACAGTGTTCAGGGCCAGTAAAAACAGATGTATAGCATTCAACAGTACTGTTTAGATAGCTTGCATGTGTGCAAAGTGGTATAGGCAAGTACATTTTTTTTTTTGTAATGTGTGTTTGTCTGCATGAACACACTCAAACACCTTGCTAGAACTAAGTCATGACATCTTGGACAGGTGTGAGCTGTGCATGGTAGATTACTCAGTTTAGCATCAGCTCTCCTGACCATGAGAACCACATCTGTCATGAGTTGCACTGCTACTTCCATGGCCCTGGCTAGAATTTGGGGTGCTACCTGAATGTGAGTGATGTCTGCTGGATGTGCTGTCATCAGGACTAAGTCCAGAACCATGACCTCATGGCCTTCCACATCTGGGTGTGGACACAATCACTGAAGGAGCAGTTCATGTGTTATCACTGAGGGAGCGTGATCTTGCATGGACACATCTGCTAACACCAAAAGATAGAACAGCTGTATGGCTAAATGAATGCCCACCCTCCCTCAGTAGAGATTTTCCATCAGAAAAACTGCCTCATCCAGTGTGTCATTCATCCTGTCTAAGGAGTTCCCCACACAGTTTGGGGAGTCACTCTTGTCAGAATGCACAACATTTAGTAGTCATACTATCTCCTCTGAGGCCCAAGTGAAATGTGCCAAAACCTAAGACCCTACACATATGTTTGGTGGCAGCTAATGACACAGCAGCTTCAGGAGGAGAGTGGACATCAGGCTTCCTCTAAACACCCCTACCAACACTCTTGTGTGGCACAAGGCCTTCATGATGGCTACCAGGATAGGCAACCAGCTCTGCAACAGGAGTAACTGCATTAGCCTGATCAACTGTGTTGTCAACTTTAACCTGTCCTACATCAGATGTCTTTGTGTCTTGGGTATGCATAGATATACATGGGCAGGGGATGTGGTAGTCACAACCTCAATGTCAGACCGACACTCTGCACCCCCAGACTGTGCCTGTTCATCACAATCATCATTATCAAAGGCTACAGATACTCCAACATCAGGTGGTAGATGTTCCATATTGCCACTCTCAGAATCACCTGTAATAACTAGCAATAAATACAAAAAAACAGAAAAAACGATAATAAAATTAATCACATATTTTCCTTATAATAAATGTTAAACTTCTTATCTGAGGCTAAAGCTACAAAACCTTACTGTCATATATACCTGCACCTACATTGCGATAAAGTATTAACAATTAATAAATGTGTGTTTACCATGTGTAGGTAGGCTGACAACCTGTATTCCAAAAGTTCCTGTATAACAGGAATGGAAAGGAAGGAAGTCTAGTAAGCATCACAGAGCAAATGAAACAAGGAAAAAGTGAACAGAATCCTTAAAATGCAAATTAAAAACGTTCTCATTAAAAAAGGTTAGTGAACAGTTGGCTGACCTCCCTAACCCAAAGCAAACTCCACTCTTGCTGTATAATTGTAGTCTCATTCACACAGTCCTTGTATATATATATATATATATATATATATATATATATATATATATACACGTGTGTGTGTGTGTGTGTGTGTGTGTGTGTGTATCTATAGCTATCTATAGCTATCTATCTTAATATATATATATATATATATATATATATATATATATTATCTCAGACATTATATATATGCATATAAAGATATAACAATGACACTTACTTGCATACCTGGAAAGCCTTCTTGTGACACACTGGGTCTGTCATCCACATCTGTACCAATATCAAAGAGTCTGGTGGAAGCCCCTTATGAGCTATCTTGATCTCAGAAAGTGGACAGGAACTCTTTAGTTTCAGTGAGTGGTGGTTCAATAGCAGGACCACCCTCCCCCTCCATAGCCACCTGTTCCTAGGCGATTGTAGCATTCATACAGTGGCCAAAGGTTATAAGGTTAGTTGCTTGGTGTGTTACCTGTGAGTAGATTTTCCCATACCCTCTGACAACATTAAGGTCATTGACCACCTGCTGCCATATCCTGTCTCAGGAAGATTGGTTATTAACAGAAAACTCCATAGTGACATAAGGTCTGGATAATAACCTTATTTTCTGCATCACTATATGGTGGCTTATGGGGTACATATGTCTTGTTTGGTACAATATCCTTGTATGAGATGAAACAGAAAACAGACACAAAAATGAAATATATAATAGACAGGATGGCTGTGAGCTCAGTTCTGTGTTCATAGGTTCATAGACTCATAGGTGTTTACTAGGCTAATGACCACAAGGGCCTTTTTAAGCCTAGTCATGCATCCCAAATCTCTGCAAATTCTGATACCCTAAGCAGGACCTTGGGAGATGAAACATTTACAAGCAGGGGCCTGGGAGATGAACTATTTACAGGTTGCCTGTGTCCATTAGAGACACAGGTGTCAAGCCAGAAATTAATTTCCTGTTCCCCATCCAATTGTCCAAGTTACACTTGAATTGGATTAGGGAGGAACTCTGCTTCAAATGAATGGGACGCCTGTTCCAGAGAAACAGTGTGACTGTATGCATCCAATATGCACACAGACAATTCCTACATGTTAAGTGCTCACTGTGGCTATACACAAGTTAGGCCCCACCCCCCACCATCCCTCCCACAACAAAAAAAAGAAGTATGTTTAAAATTCAATTATCATCACAGATCTTATAACACTTCTATAATGGAGACACTACAGGTTTAAATTTTGTAATACATTGCTGAATTAACAATAACAATTATAAATGCAGCATTAAAAAAGTAACTCCAAACATTTACAAATGCATACCCACTGCCATGGAGTTCTGTCCAGTAGAAATTCACAAACAGAACAAAATATTCTTTTCCTGCTAGCACAGACAAAAATGCAAGATCTTTCTACATACTTACAATACAATAATCTGAAATAAGTGTGAATACATAACATACAAAATAAAATAATAAATTGATCATGTAGCATTCAATAAATAAATATAAAGTTATACAAATGCTTTTCAGTGGTCAACGCACTTCATCCTTTAGTAGTAAATTAAAAGTGTTAGTTAAGAAATAACAACATACCTTGACAATACGGCACTGTAGAAAATAGATACATTCCCAACGTTATGCATTATTAGTAGTTTCGAGCTCTGTGTTTCAAAACAGTCTCTCTAGTATGATATAAAGGCATCAGCTACACAATTACCTTTATATAGTACAGAGTAAGCCCTGTGTGTATGCAAATGAGGTGTGAAATCATTAGCATTCTTAAATACCCAAAGATACACTAAGTGTAGAAATGATAACATGGTGTAAGGACATACATGGCTACATGCACACACCCTAAAATGCAAGGAAGATTACTGAGAAGTGTTCCCTGTTAATGTCTTCCAGGTGTCTCTGATTACTCTGTCTGCAGGAACAATCAGCGTTCACAGTCTCCCCTTTCTGATATACACCTAGTAATGGTGTGTCAGTGAGAACAGATTTAAAAAATAGTTTGCAAGTACATTGACTGATTTAGGAGATTGACAGTCCTATCAGTCAAATGTTGTCTTAAATGACAGCAGTTGCTGGCCCTTAGTAGGAAATGTTCATATTAAATGGAGTACTATAAGCATTATTAAAAATAACATATGTCAAGAAAACAGAGATAGAGTTGCTATTATGAAAGAAGAGATAATGAAAGGATGCACCAAATAGAAAGAAAGGTTTACACCTGCAGTAATTGCAGTCATAACAGGTTTCTGTCGCACTTTCAATGTGAAATGATACAATGTCACATTATCATTACATCTAACCTCTTTATCACCTTGCTAAGATATGTTTTTTTTTTGTCTGTGGAAATTCTATGAAATAGTATGAAATGATTGTTTTCAATATCCTAGTTTGAGGGTCCGGTTCCTTTCAGGTCCCTATTGTGATATAACAAATTTGGTCAAACATGCAAAGTATATGATTTACAATACTTTTTAATATATTTTTTTATTTCCTAGTATTATTTGTGAGCTGCCTTGCAGTGTGAAAATCACTTTCATGGCTTAAGGAAAAAAGTATGAAAAATTTAGTTTGGGTTGCCATAGGTAGCGCAAACCAGCCAGGTGCCATTTTGCAGCCATCAGCACTCTGGATAGTACTCTGGAAAGAAATGCAATTGACAGGTATTTTTCTCCATGGCATAAGGTGTAAGTGCAGTGATCCCATAGACCAAGGACATCTGCACATAGATGAAACACAGTTTCATGTCATTTTTATAGAGGATTGTTTGAATACATATTTAATCTCATTTTGTGATAACATTGTGTTGGTGTTTAAAAATCAGCTTCTGTTACTATTGTCAACAACATGTAATCATTAGTCTGTTCACTTTTACATTATTTGTCATTAATTACAAGTCTGATAATGTGTTCCACAAAGTACATGTCTGATGTTGAAAAGGCATGTGAGAAGAAAGAATTGTTCTCTTAAATGCACTTTTTGCTCTGGTCAATGTTGCGTATACTACGCATTGCATTTCAATTACCTTCTGTAATTTCTCTACCATTCTTCTTCTAATGTCTTTTTCATTTGTTCTGCACTTGGCAGTGGGCAAACAGGGTTCAATATCTAAGGAAAAAAGTGAAAAATGTAGTTTTGGCTCCCTTATGGAGCTTAAACATGCCTGATATCATTGTGCAGCCCCCCTGCAACAGGGAGAGTACTTACATCAGTAAATGCACCTTACAGATGTCAAATTCTGTGGTACAAGCTGTAACTGAAGTGAATTAAGCAAAATAAGGAATATGAAGCTTTGTACAAAACACATGCAGAGATCACAATTATTCACAATATGTCATCCTTTTTTTATTTTTTTTTGTTAACATTCAGCTGCTCTTTATTTGACAGCTCACAAACAGGGTTTACTACATAAGTAAAAAAGTGAAAAAAATTAGTTTAGGCTACCTTGGGTAGCTGTAACATGCCTGGTGGAGTTGCAAGGTTAGCAGCACTCTGGATAGTTATCATTGAAGAAAATACAACTGTCAGGCAATTTTCTCTGTGGCACAAGGTGTAACTGAAGTGAATTCAGAGAAATAAGGTACATAGACCATTGATCAAATCCTCCTTAAAGATCACTTTGCAATTCTTCATAATATTTACTTTTCCATTTTTTTTTTCATTTTGAGGTACGTTTGCTCTCCACTTGGAAGTACACAAACACGGTTCAGTACCTAAGGAAAAAGTGAAAGATTTAGTTTAGGCAGCCTCTTTCCCCTTGAAAGTCAGATGTCTGCTGTGGCACCTGCAACTAATATAGATCTCTAGATTGTTTAACCTAGATAAGTAGGAGGTTTGATGACCAACATGGAAAATGTGTGTGTGTGTGTGTGTGTGTGTGTGTGTGTGTGTGTGTGTGTGAGAGAGAGAGAGAGAGAGAGAGACTGTGTGTACCTCTTGCTGGTGTATCCACTTCTTAGGTTCATAGATTCATTGGTGTTTACTAGGCTAATGACCACAAAGGCCTTTTTAAGCCTAGCCATGCATCTCACATCTCTTTCAAGCTGTTGTACATTTGATGAGTGTAAGCAGAGGCTTGGGAGATTAAATATTTACAAGCAGTGGCCTGGGAGATGAACCGTTTACAGGCTGCCTCTCCCCATTAGAGACATAGGTGCCAAACCAGGGATGAATGTTTTCTTCCCCATCTAATTGTCCAAGTTACACTTGTATTGGGTTAGGGAGGAAATCTGCTTCACATGGTTGGGGAGCCTGCTACAGAGATTGGGGTAGTCTCCAGGATACATGTCTCTCTCTTCAGCAGGGTCTATTTATATCACATTTAAGGCTTAAGTCTTTAGAATGGGTCATTTTCATGCTGTTTGTTTTGCAGATATGCAGAAGGTCCATTAGGGTGGAGCCTGACAATGCCTTGTATGTTAGCCATAGTTCTCCTATCAACAGCTTGCAGCAGAAAGAATACAGGGATAGGGCCGTTATGTGGTCTGTACAGGAAATGTTACTTATACCCTATATTCTTTAATCAGGAAACCCTGTGGATATTCCATTTGTAGGATGTGCATACAAAGGAGGTATTGTACTCACTGACAGGTCTAATGAATGCTGGATACAGTGGAACAATGACTTCTTTGGACATAGATGAGGTAGCTTTGTTTATAAGTTGTACAACATGAAATTATTTTCTCACTTCTGTAGACACATGATTGTTAGAAGCTAGATTGCTTTAGATGTATGTCTGCACATCACTGACTACTGGGTCAACTCTTAGGGGTGTTTTGTCAGTATGATAGTTACCAGGGGTGTAGGATTTCCCAAAGTATACTATTATGCATTTCTTGGTATTTAGTTTTAGTTCATGGCTCCGACACCAGTTATATGTCTGTGTCAGCCCTTCCTGGAGAACATTTGTGTCAGTAGGGGATTCTATGACTGCTCCTAATTTGCAATCATCTGCAAATTTAGTCAGTCAGAGGCCATTGACATTGGCCTTGATTTTCAAAGAAGTAAATGCCAAAAAAGACTGGTCCCAGAACTGATTCCTGAGGGACTATGCTTGTGACTGGCCTCCTTGTAGAGGTGGATTCCCCAATTCTGACTTCCTGGGTTCTGTCTATGAGCCAGCTGGCTATCCATTGGAAAACATAAGGGTTTATACGTAACTTCTGCAGTTTGTCAACACTGCCTGAGTGAGGTATTGTGATAAATGCCTTGGCCAGGTCAAGGTAGACAGTGTGAACTATTTTGCCCTCATTTTTTGCTTTCGTGACCTTCTCAAAGAAGTCCACCAGGTTGAATAGGGATGACCTGCCCTCGACGAAACCAAATTCAGTTGGGTCTAATGTCTGGAGGTTTCTTATGTCATTATTGATCATTTCCATGGTAATTCTTTCCATGGCTTTGCATATGAGACTAGTGAGACTTATGGGACTGTAGTTTTCCTGGGTCTGTAGATGGCCCACCTTTGTGCAGAGGGATGACTGTTGCTGTTTTCCATTTGTGAGGCACGAAGCCTGTTTGGAGTTTACAGTTAAATAGTAATTCCAGAGGTCCTGATAGGTCATGTTTCATGCAATTTAAGATGCATCCTGGGAAGTTGTGTGGGCCCATTGGTG
This sequence comes from Protopterus annectens, assembly GCF_019279795.1. Taxonomy (NCBI): domain Eukaryota; kingdom Metazoa; phylum Chordata; order Ceratodontiformes; family Protopteridae; genus Protopterus; species Protopterus annectens. The sequence goes on from NC_056734.1 coordinate 247,675,894, forward strand.
CAGTATTCTCGGCCATAGAGAGAGCATTAAAGACCTGTTCCCTAAGGGCAGTAGGGAGAGTTATATTTTATGGTATTTCCTGAGGGAAGGTTGAGGGGGAGACAGGGGGAGAGTTGCAGCTGAATTTGTTGACCAGTAGATTTGCTATATCTTCTGGCTTTTCCCTTTTAATTTCTCCAAATCTTTTGGGTTTTTAATACCATGATGGGAATGGACCCTATTCCTAAGTCAAAGTATGATTAGAATTCATGAAATTAGTATTGTTTCAATCTTTCATGCTAACCAGAAGTTCTCTTCACAGCACTCTCAGTGTGCCCAGTAATGAATCTTTCTACAATTTATTTGGAGTTACATATATCGGTAACATATCTGACTACGATTGTAAATTTTTTTTTATGAGACCTGTTGTTCCTACTACTATAGGAACTGTCTGGTTATCCTTCTTCCACACTGCCCTCATTTCTGCCTGCAAATCCTGGTATTTTATGACTTGTTGTCTCTGTACATAAGACACTGTAGTCACTGGGTGTAGCAATTTCAATGATCAATGCTACTTTTGTCTTCTTTCATGGAGTACTACTGCCCACAATTGTATATTGACTTTAAAGTTGGAGACAGATAAAGAATGCCTTGTGGTTGTCTTTGGCCTGGGAGGCAAAAATTACCTCAGTTTTGGCTTTGGTAGGCTTCATTTGTTCTCTGAGTAGTTTGTTTAGTTTGATGAGAGTGATTTTATCCTGCTGGGTGCTACACCTCCTAATTTTTGCCATGATTGTCTTCCTTCTGTTATACAGCCTATTGATATTGTGATTCCACTAGGGTGGCTTGCTTTTGTGCTAGTTCTGTACTTCTTTCTGGTGGGTACAGCTGCCTCTATGCAACAATTAATATGCTTAAATAAGGTTTCTGTGAACAGTTCTGTGTAGGCAGCAATGTTCTCAGGGTTTATGGGAATTTGAAATTTTGACAGGTTATCACTTAATAGTAGGAAGTTAACCTTAGAGTAGTTCCTGAATATTTCAAGGTTACCTGGGTTTCCAGGTTTTATTTTTACTTTAAAGGAGACCATTTTGTGGCCTGACCTAAACAGAGAAGACTTTACATCAGGGGGTGTGCAGCACTCCACCACATTAGTGAGGACCAGATACAGTGTGTTTGCTCCTCTGGTCAGCATATTGGCAATCTGGTCCAGGGAGTTTGTGTTTAAAAAATCCAAGAATCTCTTTGTCTGTGTGTTTGGTGTCATACACGATTCCCAGTTAATAGTGGAGTAATTAAAGTTGACCATGAATATGGTATTGGGTTGGATGGTGTGTGTGTTCACAATAAGTTTAAATACAACCCACAGGTTTCCTGGGATATACAGGGGGACATATAATTTGTATGAAAGTGGGATGGAATTTAGCCTATGGTGATGTCGAGAAGCTCAACTGCATAGTCCTGTTTGACCAGACTTGAGGGATATGTATTGTGTATATAAATCAAGACACCTCCATCTTTAGTACACATCTGTGTAGTAGCTAGTCTAAATGTATGGAAGTCATGGTGCACAGTCCATGGCTTAAACCATGTCTCAGTGACCACACAGACATCAGCATTCTCGGGGGTGAGGAGAGCTTGTAGGTGGTGGAGTTTTTTGTTTAGAGTCCTAGCACTGAGCAGTAACACCTTTAGATTTTCTTGGTTTTGACTTCCTATGTCAAAAGTACTTTCAGTTTGGCATTGCCTAAAAAACGCACTATGAGAGAGAACAATGTTTTAGCTAATATTTGAAATCCTAGAGGGGAGAGGTACAGACCATCCCTGGTAAAGTGGCATGGTCTGTTTGCCATCTCTTTCAGTGCTGACAAATATTCCAACCACTTAGAATGACATTAGAAACTAAGCCAATTTTTAAAATCACTCATCTTCTGTTCATATTGTGCATCATCCTTGGAGATGGTAGAATACTGCTCAGTGCTAGCCTCATACCAGTCTGGGACACATATTCTGAAACCTCCACCATGTCTCTCTTCATATAGTCTAGGAAGGTACATCTCAGGTCATCTATATCCACATAGACTATGACTGAGTCATATTGATACTTCTGGTCCAATAACTGAATGTGTATGCAATGTGGCAGATCCTGTTCCCTGATAAGCAACAGATCATGACTTTCTCCTTACTCATCCTGGTAAGAGAGACATCAATGTGTCTCACAGTGGAGTCTTCAATTACCAGAATGCTCGATTGTATGGTGGCTTGCCTTATGGGATTAAAAGTAGAGACTTTATCATAAAAAGTGCATTCAGGGCTGCTGAGGGTATTTGTTATGCGTACTTCATCTAGGAAGTCTTTGGGGTTTAGGAAGTTTACCTTTAAGGCCTCAGCATATGTGGGTCTATGTGCCTGCTTTGAACCATGTGTGATGGGTACAGCGTGTGTGCTACCAACAACCTGACTGACATTAGGAGTGCCTCATTGTGAGAGCTTTGCCTCCAGTGACATTGTGTAGATATATCTCTCACATACCATATCATTTTCTTTGAGATTAACTGGTTGGCAGTACTATATTGCTTCAGGATACCCATATCCACAAAGCTGGTAACAAAGATTGTGGAAAAGTTCATATCCATGGCAGCAAATCCTTATTATTGATCAGACAGTTGGCTTGAGAATATAAATTAATGTCAGGAGTATCCAGTTTGCAACTCTGGGAGCAGTGCTTGTCATTGTAAACTAACTGCCCAGTGTGCAACTAGGTACTGGTGAGATTTCAAGTGTGGTTTTAAAGGAAAAAATGTCAACTTAAGGTGTCTGCATCTATACAGGTCACTGCCAAACTCTTGAGGCTGAAACGGATATGTAGACCCTGATAATTTAAGCATGAAGTATTTAGGGAGATATTCTGAAGTTTGATTAGACAATAACAACTCAAGCAGTACTTACTGAAAATAAAGAAATAGCTTTATCAAGAATGATGAAAAGAGAGTATTCACTTAAATGGCTACTGCCTGACTACTCCTAGTGCTGGTCTTACCACAGCTTCGCTCTGCTGAGGTTCAATGCTCCTTTGTTTCTTCTTTCACCAGAGGCAAAACAGTAGCACCAATCCCAAGATGAGAAGCTGGCCTTAGCTCTTATGTTATCAGCAGTCTTGTCCCAGATGATGCATGGGTCTGTAGGCTTTCTTATAGCCTTTTACTGGTAGATATCTTGAATAGCAACCAGACCAATCAGGAAGGTCCAACACAGACACTCACTGTCCAATCTGAAACAGTCTGGAATCAATGTGCTCTGTTCCATCTCACACAAAAAGCAAAATGTAAGCACAAATACCAAGTTGGCACCTCTGAAACAATTATTAGGCTTTTTGGTGATCAGCAATCTCCAGGAAATAATGTCCCTATGTTCCACTTCTTACCAAAAGCAAAACAGAAATACAAATCCCAAGTTGACTACTGAGAGTTAGAATGTGGACTCTCCAACAACTGGTGGTCTTAGAGTAGATGTTGAACTATTCCAGATTCTCCTGAGATAATACATTGAAGTGTTCTTACAGCTAACTTAATCAAATTTTCACAGAAACATCCTCTCTGAAACACACTAAGGTTATTTTGACAAAAGTGCAATCTTTTCCCCGAGAGGCAGACTTCTCCTGTTTCACTTGCAACTAATACAGTGTTCTCCACACAGGAAGATTTGAGTGTGTGTGTGTGTGTGTGTGTGTGTGTGTGTGTGTGTGTGTGTATGTGCGTGTTTGTGTAAGACTGTTTGTATCCACGTGTGTGTGTGCGTGTGTGCGTGTGTGTGTGTGTGTGTGTGTGTGTGTGTGTGTGTGTGTGTGTATGTATGTGAGACTGTGTGTATTACATGGTGGTGTATCCACTTTTCCTAAGAATAATACATTTAACTGTTCTCACAGCTCCTTTATCTCAATGTTTACAAAAATATCCTCTTTGAAACACACTTATGAAGTCATGCTGACAAAAGTGTACTCTGTCCCCTAAAGAGTCATATTTCTCATTTGGTACTTGCAACTAATACAGTGCTCTTTAGAATGCATAACCTAGGTAGGTAGGAGGCTTGATGCTCAAAATGGAAGAGTTTTGTGTGTTTGAGAGTTTATGTATCGCTTAGTGGTGTATGCTCTTTTCCTGATAATAATACATTTAACTCTTCTCACAAGTCCCCTATCCCATGTTTTACAGAAACATCCTCCCTGGAACACACTAATAAGGTCATCCTGACAAATGTACAGTCTCTCCCCTCAAGAGTCAGAATTCTTCTGTGGCACTTGCAACTAGTAAAGTGCTATCTAGATTGTGTAATTAGATAGGTAGGAAGTTTGACACCCACCATGGAAGACGTATATGTGTGTGTATGTAATGCTTGTTGCCGTCTCCGTTTCCTTTAAAAAGGATGAATTTAAATGTACACAGATCTCCCTTAAACCAACTTTTAAGGAGACATCCTGTATAACACAAACTGACAATGTCATCCTGGTAAAAGTGCAATCTCTCCGCTTAACAATCAAACATCTTCTTTGGTGCTGGCAAATAGTACATTGCTTCCCTAATCAGTATAACTAGATAGGTAAGAGGTTTAACCCCCCTAGAAGAATTGTGTGTGTGTGGAAGGGTGTTTACAGTTATGTGAGCATGCGGTCAAGCAACTTATATTCTGGATACATTTTTTTAAACTCATAGATGACTATACCATATCCTATGCTCACCTTTCACATCCATTACTTCACTGCAATATTGTAGCTATGCATACTGCTTGTACTCTAATAATTACAATTCTCTATGCATTATGTGAAGAAACCTCTGTCTTTTTAGACAATACTGTGTCCACAAATTTGTAAATTAATGCTTCAAATAACAGTGTCATGGATTGAAAAATATCCATTTAGTATTTTTTTTATAGGGAAAGCGATACAAACTTTTGTTTAGTGGGGTGGTTGAGGACATTTCCATTCTTCAAATGACAGGTATTTTGTATGTCATCAAGAAGAGCATATGGTTAAAACATTATATTGTCTGCCTATACCCCTGGTTCAACACACTGATGAGGTAATTGTTTTGCAAGTGAAATGAAGCTATTTGAATGACAGACTTCTCCTGTGGTGCTTGCATGTCTTATGCTATTCTCTATAATTTGTAACTAGATGGGTATGATGTTCAAATACAGCAGTGGTTAACTTCTGCAAGTGTTACTGCCAATGGAGTCCAGATTGTTTTACACACTCTTGTACTGGCAATTTTTAAAAACCCTGATTGGCTGTAATAATAATGTTACCACATGCATCTCCTTGGCAATACACTGCTGTTGTCATCCCTTCATAGATGCTGTGTCTCTCAGTGCTTATAATGTGCAGTATCAATAGTATAAATGGATAGGTAGGTGGTTCAATTCTATCACTGCTTCAATAGTGTGACAGTTATTATTGTCATATGCCAGTGGTCACCTCACAACAACCTTTAACCTCCTAATTATGACACTGAATTGCAGTGGCACTCTGTGACACTAGCAAATCCTAGCATCACCAGGAAAAATAACTTTTGTCCACACAATGATTACATACTGCTAACATACCTGTAGTATGTCACATTTGAAGTGCATACACTCCAGTATTGTGTGACTTTAATAGTCAGCTTTGTACATTTTGTATCTACATGGACTTACTTCACTTCAGTTATTTCTAAGAGGTTTTTGGAGTCCAGCTGTCAGTGTGTCTTTCACCCTCATACTGTGTACACTATTATGCAAAGACATATATGATGTGTAGCTGTACAGTGTTACTGTGCACTTCAGACACTTTTAGGATAAACCTCCAGCTAATAAACAGTGGTGATGTTATCCATTTAACTCTGCACTGTCTCAGTTGTACCTGAACATGGTCATGTGGCATTTACAATTCAAGCAATAATGTTTAGCTTGTGCTCTTGGGTAGTTATCTGAACTCCATCTATTACTGCTCAGACTTTGTTGTCAGTGTTATTGTGACTGTACATGTCACTAACACTGCTGTCAAGCATATTTGTTTTATACACATATTGATGTTGACCTCTCTTACTAAAAGCTATGACAATTTGTCACATGGCAATGCTTTTATTCACAGTAATGATGACATTTGCCTTCATGTTCCTGACATAACATATGTAAGAAGTGTTACCCTCTGACGTAAGGAAATAAAACCCATATCACTTGCATAAAACATGATGTAACAGTAACACTGTCATTTGTCACACATACCCCTTGCTGAAAAAAACATGATGTAGTGCCTTCACATAATCATGTGTTACAACTGTACTGACATTTCTACCATGGTGCATTCATCCTGTATAATATCAAGTCATTGTCTGCTGTCAAATGCTCAGGAGCTCAACATCCACATACAGTGCCTGTTAGCATTGTTGGACCTTATACTGTAATGCATGAATGACATGTGCCACATATATAATGTGTCCATTTACAGTGTGAGAGTCCTCCACAATCCCTTTCATCTCATTGTTTACCACATATACATCTGATGTAATAAATTAGCATAGATGGATTGTCATAATAGTTGTAAGACTTCCACTGTGTTGCTTCTGTTTTATCCAGATGCCATTAATCGGTAAAGTCACTTGGCTTGCTGTTCGGTTCCTGAAAGGGGCAATATAATATGAATGTATAGATGTTACAAAAACATCATTGTATCTAGTTATTCATATTTATTTATTTGACATTTTTTGACTGGGTTAGTCTGACTGGGCAGATGCCCTTTTTCAGCGGAGACCTGAGGAGAAAAGCTCCAAAAGTAGATAATATAAAACCACAGAAAGAATTATCATGGGGATGATCAATAGAGATATAGTAAACCTCCAGACAAGGGCAGATCTTGCCTACTCAACATGGTGGACTTTTTTGAGAAGGTCACCAAAGCAACGGATGAGGGCAAAATCATTCACACTACTTACCTTGACCTGGCCAAGGCATTGGATACAATACCCCACTCAGGCATTGCTGATAGATTCAAGAGGTTAGGTACAAACCCATATGTCACCTGTTGGATAGCCAACTGGCTCAAAGACAGGACCCAGGAAGTTAGAACTGGGGAGTTCACCTCTACAAAGAGGGTAGTCACAAGTGAAGTCCCTCAGGGATCCGTCCTTGGACCGCTTCTTTTTGACATTTATTTCTCCAAAGTCAAGGCCAATGTCAGTGGTCTGTGGCTGAATAAATTTGCAGATGATTGCAAATTAGGAGCTGTCACTGAATCTCACACTGACACAAATGTTCTCCAGTAGGGGCTGACACAGAAAAACAACTGGTGTCAGAGCCATGGACTAAAACTAAATGCCAAAAAATGCATAATACTATCCTTTGGGAAGTCATCCATCCCTGTCAGATATCATACTGACCACACACCCCTAAGATTTGACCTAGTAGTCAGGGTGAGGAAATCATTCTATGTTGCACAACTTATAAACAAAGGTATGACATCTAAGTCCAAGGAAGTCATTGTTCCACTGTACTTGTATTCATCAGACCTATCATTGAGTACAGTGCTCCCTTTGTTATGTACCTAATCAGGAATATCCAACAATTAGAATGTCCACAGAGGTTCCTCACTAAATGAATACAGGGCATAAGTAATATTCCCTATGCATGCCACCTCAAGGCCCTCTCCCTATATTCTGTCTCCTACAGGCTTTTGAGGGGAGATCTATGCTTGCATATAGGGCATTGTCAGACCCCACTTTGATAGACCTCCTGCATATCCACAAAACAAACAGCACCAGAATTACCCATTCTAAAGACTTAAACCTTGCCTGTGATATAAATAGGACCTGCTGGAGAGATAGGCATGTATCCCAGAGACTACCCTGTCTATGGAACAGGTTTCCCATCCATGTGAAGCAGAGTTCCTTCCTAACCCAATTCAAGTGCAACTTGGACAATTGAATGGGAAACCAGAAATTCATCCCTGGTTTGGCACTTATGTCTCTAATAGACACAGGTAACCTGTAAATGGTTCATCTCCCAGGCCCATGCTTACAGTTATCAAGGGTAGCTGAACTTGTCAGAGATTTGAGATGCATGGCTAGGCTTAAAAAGGCCCTTGGGGTCATTAGCCTAGTAAACACCTATGAACCTATAAGTAAAGCAGTAATCACATACAGTAAAACAGTGGTCACTTACATTCAGCCAACAAATAGTCAAAGTACAAATTCTTAAAGATGAAAGGCATCATCCCACACATTGTCAAGGTGACAATAATAAGGTACAGTACAACAGTAAGCACAGATAGATACAGCCTATAGATACTCACTGTAGAGTTTTTCATAGATGGTTCATGAAAATAATGTTACAACACTTTGAGACTGAAAAGACTGTAGTAAGGCCTATTCTGTGGAAAAAGTGGAGGATGAAAGAAAGGAGGGTTAGTTGAAAGTAAAGGGGGGAGATGAAAAGAAGAAGTTAATTGAAAGGAGAGAGGAGAGATAGAGGTAGATTAAGCTGGGTCAGTGCAAGAGCAAGTCCAAGAGTCTAGTAAATAGTCCTTTAATGTTTTTTTGAAACAGTTTGTATTAGAAATTGACCTTATGTATAGGGGCAGTTTATTCCAACTGAGTAGTTATAGAGAAGTTTACCAATAGTTTTATTGGGTTTGTATATCTGCAGCAGGTGTTAGTCTGAGCTGCGGAGTCAACGATTAGGAATATAAAGCATGTTGAGAGTTGAGACAGCAGGTCAGGAGTGGGGTTGGCATAAAATGGAATGAGTGAGATGTAGCTGAGGCAGAAGGAGTTGATTTTGAAATTCAGGCCACTGTAGGTTTTCAGCAAGAGACAGTGATGTGAGCGATATGGTAGGTTGGCAGCAAATCTAGCAATTTTATTATATGTGAGTTCTAGCATAGTCAAAAGATTTGAATGAAGATTAGTTAGAATAGGGGCAACATATAGTAGGGTGGGTAGGGGGTAGGCTTGTGCTAGAGAGAGTTCAGAATAAATTCTCAGGAATTTTTTGTTTCTATACAGTAGGTCAAGTTTTTGGTGAGTCTTTTAATGCAGTTTTGAATGTGAAGATCAAATTTAAGTAGGTTGTTAATAATAACCCCTAATAGTTTAGTGTGGGGTTCAACCTTGATAGCTGTGTTATTTAGAGAGGAGACAGTGAAGGTGGATTTGATATATTGGTGAGATTTAGGGAGGAAGAGAAGGAGTTAAGTTTTATTAGGATTAAGTAGGAGTTGGTAAGAAGTTAACCATTTTTCAACTGAGTGGAGAGATTCTTGGGTAAGGGTGAGTAGGTGGGATAGATTGTCAGAGGTGGATATTAATGTAGAGTCATCAGCATATTGTATTAAGAAGGAGTGAGGACAGGATTGATAAAGGTTGTTAGTGAAAATGTTAAAAAGTAGAGGTCCAGTGTTAGAGCCTTGAGGAACCCCAGTTTGAAGAGGGAGAAAAGGGGAAGAAGCACAGAGAGCCATTTCAAAGCCTGAAGCCTGTTTGAGAGGTAGCTAGAGAACCAGCAGAGAGTTGAGTTGGAGAAATTAAGGCTAGATAGTTTAGACAGAAGTTAGTTGTGGAAGACAGTATCAAAGGCTTTTGAGAGGTCAAGGAATAAACATGAGAGTAATTTATTGTTGTCATGAGATTTAAGGATAATGTGTGTAAAATATACTAGTGCTATGGCTGTACTGTGGTTAGTGTGAAAGCCATGTTCAGTAGGAGTAAGGAGATTTTCTTAAAGTATATGAGCGAGGAGCTGTTTGTGAATGCATTTTTCAAGAATATTTGAAAGGGGAGACAGAATAGCAATGGGCCTGAAGTTGGAGGGGTCATTAGAGTTTCCTCCTTCATGAAGAGGAATAGCATAGAATTTCTTCCATATATTTGGTACTATGTTTTCTTGTATTGATCTATTGATTAGTATGGAGATGGGATATGCAATAGTTTCTGCTGCTAGTTTAAGACAGAAAGGAGGTAAGTTATCAGCAGAAAGGGAACATGTTTTGAGTTTACTGAGATGTGATCTGATGTAAGCAGTGGGGATGGATTTAAGAGAAAAGGAGGTTACATGTTTGGAAGGGTGGGGAGAAGTAAATGGTAGGTATTGTGTCTTTCTTAGTTAATCTTTGAATGGATTCAATGAAGAAGGAATTAAGAAGTGCACCAGTATCTAAGGCAGAGTTGTTAGGGAAGGGATGTGGTGTAGAGGGGTAACTTGGGTATAGCAGCTTTTTGACAGTATACCAGAATTTCTTGGGTTTAGTGTGTATGTGTGTGTGTGGGGTGGGGGGGTTGTGGGATTAGGTAAAAGTTTTTTTTTTTTTTGTCAAGTTAACTATTTTTTTTATTAAGGTCCGTAGTTCTCTATACCACTGAAAATTGCAAGGAGATTTGTGTTTATGCCAGTTTTTCCAGGCACTATCCCTCTTGTGCATGTGGGAGAGAGTGTTTTGAGTACAAAGCTGGACTTAATTCTAATTTTTCTGATGGGAGCCATGGAGTTTAGAATATTAAGAAATATGCTATTGAATTTTAGAACAGCATCTTCTAGGGAGAGGTCATGAAGGAAGGACCAGTTAGTAGCTGAGAGCATTTGATTAAAGGCATCAAGGTTGAAGTTAGAAAGCTTGTGGCAATATTTACATAGATGGGATTTAGACCACTGTGGGGAGTGTCAAAGAAGAGAGGTAAAGAGATGGTCACTTAGTGAATCAGGAAGGATTGAGGGGTTATGGTAAAGGTAAGGGTGAGGATCCAATCAAGTGTAGTGCCTGAATTAGAGTGTTTATTCAGTCAAGTGAGGATAATGTTAATTGGGGAAAACAAAAAGGTTAATGCTGGCACTAGGAGAGTCAAAGGACAGAGAATTCCAATCAATGTTAACATTACCCAAAATATTTTTTTCATAGGAAGTAGTTTGAGAGATCCAGGAGAGAAAGTGTTCAAGGGTAGTAATGTTACCTGGAGGTATATAGATTGCAACAATGGCTACCTTTTCATGATTGTTCAATTTGCAGTTTAATATGAGGACTTCAGCAGGGTGAAAATTAGGAGGTGAGAAAGATAGAGGATAGTTGGTGAGTTGTTCTGAGTACAGTATAGCTACATCTCCCCCTTTTTTCTTGTGTCTATCTTGGCAGAAGTTATTATAGACAGGGGGTAGGATTTCACTGTCAGATATATAGAGTTTTAGCCAAGTTTCAGAGATGGTGAGATTATCATGGGTGTGGCGGGATATCCAGAAGTGTAGTTCAGTGACTTTAGTGAGAATACTTTGAATGCTGAGAGAGAAAATTGTTAAGTTTCTGGTAGATGTGGAGGCAAAAGTCTGAGAAGAGGAATATTGAGGGAATGGGGTTGTGAACTGTGTAGAGTTGGAGGAGTTGGAGGCAGGTCCTGGATTGGGGTTAATATCCCTAGAGAGTAGAAAGTTTAGTGCTGGATGTTTTGGACATATGTGAGATAAGTTAAAACAGAGATATTTGTGCTTTACTATGGGAGCTAGAGAGGGCTGAGGGAAGAATTTTATTTTAAATAGGTGGATATCATGGCAGAAAAGAGCAGGGCCAATAGGGAATGAATAAGGTGCTGAGAGACGACTTTGTGGATAGGTAAGTGTAGGGCTAGGGTTAATGTAAGTTAGGGTGTGATGGAAAGTGGAAGTGATTAAGAGAAAAAGAAGCGGAGATGTAGAGAGGAAGATATGTATCATGATGTATACAAGGTACAGGTAACAGGTGTTATAATTAGATGAGTAGTGCAAAAATAAGGAATGGGAAGGTTACTGATATTGTTGAGGTAAAACAACTCTAGTGTAGAAAGCAGGGAGATAGGTTAAGGCCAATCTGTGGGAGGGGTATTAAATAGACAGGAAGAATGAGCTGATAGGAGGGTTTGGGAGGAAATAGGGAGTGACAGGAGTGAATGGTTTCTTTGGATAGAGTACAAATCTAGAGTAAGTGGGGGTGGGTGGGAATGGGGGTATGGTAGGGGAGTAGTGAGTGCCCGAGCGTAGTGAGGGCAAACATAGCGGGGCACCTCCAGCAAAAAAGTAGAGGAGAAAAATAATGTATAAACTGCAAGATGTAACAGACCAGTATAAATACACTAAAGATATCAATGGTCAGTATTGAAACCAGCCATGAGACAAAGAACAATATGGATTCACCAATATTCAAAATGCAAGGTAAAATAAAAATGCACTGTTAAAAAGTCTACTTTAGATGAGACAGGGGGTTACCTCACATAAGCGACCCTGATAGATGTGCACACCACCTACATTTAGGCAGATTTAAAATACAATATTAAGTTGTGAACAGCAGCTTGATACATGTACAATATACACTGAATGGTTAGAGGGTTTTTGAGTGGTGTAGAATGAAACAGGAAGGTCACTGTATTGTTTTGCAAGTAAAAACTGTCTGAAAAACAAAAACATAATAAGATAGGGCATGCTAATAGAAAGATAAGGAGAGCAAATAAAGTGAAGGAAGAATATTAAAACAGTTATTACACAGCTGAAAACATGAATGATAAGAACATAGTTAAAGCACTAAGTAATAGGTAAAGGAAATATGAGTTCAAAGTCACAAGCAGTAATACTAAGAAAAAGAAGTGCATAAAAGAACAATAAACCATAATAATATTTAAATGATTATTTTAGGACATAAGTATTTAAAACAGTAAAAAGTAGACAAAGCTAACAGATAGACATGGTAGACCATGCACTAAACTAGTATCTATATGGGAGTACATTGCAGTAGACTATAGTTACACCAAAATTCACTAGACAGCATTTTCAAATATACATTGACAACACTTAGTACAAATTACACACAGCTTTCAGCTAACATTCAGAAATCAACAGACAAGGATAACTGAGAGCATACATCTAAATTATCATAAATAGTAACAGCTCAGTGAATAGAATTATCTACGATACAAGCCAGAAAAAAAGAAACAAAAACAATTACTAAATTAACAACATTAGACATACAAATAAAGTCCCAGCATAATATATTATAAGTGACAAGCATGCCAAGCACCGAGAAGCAGAGATATGACTAAGACTGGACTAAAATTTTTTTTAAAAAAAATGGCGCCTGTTGAGTCACATGGTTAAGTAAATTCAGGCGAGGCAAGAAAAGTAGAGGGCTTACAGCAAATAATACAATCCACCAATGGCAAAAGGAAAAAGTACCAAACAGTATATTCAATGTAAGCCTACAACCAATTGCAAAACCTTCAGCTAAAAAGGAGAGGAGAAAAACACTGTATAAACTGCAAGATGTAACAAACCAGTACAAATACACTAAAGATATCACTGGCCAGTATTGAAAGCCAACCATGAGCCAAAGGACAATGTGGATTCACCAATATTCAAAACGCAAGGTAAAATAAAAAGGCAGTGTTAAAAATTCTGCTTTAGATGGGACGGGGGTTACCTTACATAAGCAACCCTGACAGGTGTGCACACCACCTACATTTAGGCAGATTTAAAATATAATATTAAGTTGCGAACAGCAGCTTGATACAGGTACAATGTATACTGAATGGTTAAAGGGTTTTCCAGTGGTGTAGAATGAAACAGGAAGGTCAGGATATTGTTTTGCAGGTAAAAACTGTGTTGTATTTTTAGAGGGTTTCCATGTGGTGTAGAATGAAATAGGAAGGGTGTGGTATTGTTTTGCAGGTAAAAACTGTGTTGAATGGTTAGAGGGTTTACGAGTGGTGTAGAATGAAACAGATGGCTGCGGTATTGTTTTACAGGTACAAACTGTGGTGAGCACACCATGGATCGGAAAGCAGAGATATGGCTAAAACTGGACTGAATAAAACATTTTTCATAGGTTCATAGGTTCATACTAGGCTATCTGCCCGAGGACATTTACAAGCCTAGCCCATCGTTTTGTGGCTTACGCCACCCCTTTAGTATGGGGAATTATACCCATTATTTTGCTGTGCCTCTGTCGAGCAGTGACACTGAGGTAATCCCTGGGGTATATCTGCGATCTCCCATCCATTGGTCAAGATTTCTCTTGAACAAGGCCAGCGAGGTGCTCTGCCTCACATGTACCGGGATTTTGTTCCACAGCATAGGGAGTCTTTGGGTGATGAATCTATCCCTCCAGCATGTCCTATTAATAGCCGTGTCGAGGTTTAAGTCTCCCGCCCTTGTGGCTCTGATGGATCTAGATTTTTTGAGGTGAAGCATATTCATCAAATCTGGGTTTGACATGGCCTTGTATGTTAGGCAAAGGTCACCTCTGAGCAAGCGGTAAGCGACTGAATAGAGCTGGAGTTCTTTCAGTCGGGCAGCATAGGACAGATTTTTGAGACCCTTTATCCTTTTGGTGAGGAACTTTTGTGGCCTCTCCAGCTGCTGCAAGTGTCGGGTCAGATACCCAAGGTATATCCATTTTATGTTGGACAATGATGTATCATCACAGGTTGTGATTGCATGGCAGTGAAATGTTCATTCAGGGCATGTCATGCAGTGAATGTTCCTGTGGCACATGCATTCAGTACTGGCTTTTTTAGCATAAATTTTTAGATAAACTGGTGCTCAGGTCTGAGAAAGTGTGTGTGTGTGTGTGTGTGTGTGTGTGTGTGTGTGTGTGTGTGTGTGTGTGTGTGTGTGTATACTACATAATGGTATTGTAATGCTCAGTACTGTGTGGACGGTAACATGTGTAACTCCTTTACAGCATTGTGAATAAATCAGATTGTTCATACCTCCTGTGTTAACACACGCATTCACTTCAGTTATTTGTGAAAACATACATTGCTAACTGATGTTGCACATGCTGTTAATGCAGGGGTCTGAAGAGAGCCTTGTAAAATAGGGTTTGGTCTGGTAATATCTATCAGACAAGAGTGCCTTACACACGCACATGCACACACATACACACACACACACACACACACACACACACACACACACACACACACACACACACACACACACACACACAAAGTCAAAGGGGCAGCTTTTGTAGGCATTTGCATACAGGGTAGATCATCAATACACCTTATATGGTATAATAGTGCTGTACACCCTTTAAAGCTGTTCTTCCTTATGTGACCAATGTTAGTATGTCTGTGGTGCCCTTGATTGTTGTGAATCTCCCTGATATCTGTTCAGACGTGTGTTCTAAAATGACATGATGCAAATGTTTCTTAGGTCATTCTTTGCTCATATGCATTACCTGTTCATAAGATAATTATGCTCTGTAGTGCATGTTTTCATCTGGACATGCATTTAATACTGCAATTGTTTATGTCACATTATACAGCTTAATGGCAGATGTGTGATTCTATAAATATTTCTTACTGTCAGACATGCAGTAAGACCATCAGAAACTGTGATTGGTCTTCTGTTACAACTCTTTCTATTGTGCTGTTGCTGTTGAATTCCTTTTCTGTTATTGTTCCCCGTGATTGCATGGGAGCATACCCGGTATTACTAAGTCAGACATGTTTGCAAATCAGCAAGGGCAAAGCTTGAGTCCTGACATATCACTTGCTCTGTCTTTTCATTGGTCAGTTAAGTATGTTGTTTGCTATTAGAGTGGCATGTAGCATTTACACAAACATACCACACTTGCTAGTCTATTACATGCTTCAAGATGATAAACCCATTTCATATTGGTGCTACTGTCATTTCTTTGCAAAAAATATGTCATTGTATGAGTTATTGGACATTACAGCTGTAAGGAACTTTTGTTCTTGTGTATACATGGTGAGATGGATAATACAGTGGTGCTGTCAGCTTGCATACATAAATCTACTGTATAAATATATATATATATATATCATAAGCATTAACTGCATTCTGTGCATTCATCCCTTAAAGTATCTTCTGCCCTTGCTGTTATCTCAGATAAGCATTTAAGTAACACGTATATCACATTTCACTCCCCTTTCTTACACTGCAGCCTTTTGTCCCCTTCATACCCTTTATTAGCTTGTCCATTTTTATTTATTTGCATAGCTCTGGGATTGTCATTGACATTATTTATCAGTACATCAATATTGCAGGTTTAATGTCAGAAATGCTTCTTATACACTTTTGTCACATTTGTCTTCAGGATATGAGGACACTTTAAATATTCCCCTCTCCAACATTATTACATCCTTATAACACATTTGCAAGAACCTTTCCATCATGGCGAACACTATTTCTGGCCATGGAAAGGTGCTTACAACTGTGTAAGTGTGATGAGCAGCATTCATATTTGATTAACACTGCTGCTCATTATGCTAACATACTTACATCATATAGGTGTATCCTAGTGCTACACAAATGCTAATGAATACCAGGGCAGATATTGACCATGGTAAGCTCTTTCTTAAAGGTAAAAATATCTAAGGGAGCTTCTCCAGTCATTTGTCAAATTGGAAAACCAATACAACACAAAATCACCAAACTGATACGAAAACACACAAGGCTGAAGTCCAAGCACCTCTGGAACAATGTTCAACTATTGAAGTAAAATGAACCACAAGTTGAGAAGTATAAAAACGCCAAGTATTTAATGATTCCAGTAACAAAGAAACGGTTAGCACTTTCGTTTGAACAAGTTTCAAACTTCATCAGACAGACTATTCTACATGCATTCACCTTAAATACCATAACAATTACTTCTATTGGTTAAAAACAGTGTCAGTCATCATGATCTACAGCTGAACATAAAACTGTTGCCTCATATAAACCAAAGACTGTCAATGCTACATTAAAAACAACTTAATATAACTAATATTCAAAAAGAGTATATATTTAAATATGTGCATAAATGTATACATTAATGTATATAACTGTATGTTGTTACTAGTTGTTAAACAAACTTATTTTTGTTGTTTTAAAACCTTTTTTCTTTCAAATGCTTTTAGCTTCAGTATGGCCAAGATAGAAGTGTGATCATTGATGCCAAGCCAACTGTCTGCTTGAAAGCAGATTTGCCATTTTAGCTCATTTATTTCTAACTAAACCCCAAGGCTTCTTTTCATCAGTATTAACTTGATCAATTACTACAAAGGAAAATTTATGGTTCACATTGTCAGAAATGTTTGGCCAATGCATTATTCAGATAGTTTTTCCTAATAGTGTAGTCATGCTCATAGATTTTTTGACTTAGCTTATGCTCAGTCTTTCTTATGTAGAAACCAGAGCATGAATCGCACATGGCCAAATAAACCACTGCTCTGGAATTACAAGAATATTTCCCTTTCATCTGATGTCTAATGTTTCTAATAGTTATATTATCAGTTACTTTTACCACATGACAGCATGAACAAGCTCCACTTCTAAAAGTTCCTTGTTTATTTACATGAGAGGGAACTTGTCTGTTCTTGACTAACTCCTTAAAATTATTACCTCTTCTATATACAATAGCTGGTTTAACCTCTAAATGCTTCCTGATGTTAGCATCCTCTAACAGAATTGGCCAGTTTTTTTTTTCAAAAATAGAAGTTAAAAACTTAGCGTCCTGGCTAAAAGTTATAGTTAAGGCTTTTTGAAAGTCTGGAGGTTGTTGTATCATGTCATTGCATAGTTCTACCATAGTGCTACATTATATAGTACTTAATGTTCCCTGATACCCGTTATTGACTGATGTAAGTGGAATGGTGCCTAAAATAGGTTGAAAATAACCATTTAGACTCTTAGTAATGACTTCCATACTTAGTTCTTCCACTAATTTTACCGGGTAACCTCTTTTCAGGAACATACCACGTAGAAACTGACACTCTTTCAAAAACTCTTCATGTGTTGTAACCATGCGAGCAGCCCTGACCAGTTGGCCTTTCATAACAGACTTTTTTGATGAAATGGGTGTGAGCTTGTGTAATGTAGAAAAGTGTTAGAGTATGTAGCTTTTCTATGAATTTTAGGCACATATCTACCACCTTCATCATCTTTCATCAAATTCACAACCAAATAATCTATGCTAACAGAATCATATTGCCATGTAAACTTTAAGAAACTAGTAGTTTCATTAATGTATGACAAAAATTCAAATAACTCAGTCTGTGTTCCTTTCTAAATAATAAAAATGTCATCTTGAAACCTTTGATATAGTTTATTGTAGTTATTAAACCTTGACTGGAAGACAAACTGTCTTTCCCAGTATGCCATAACTAGGTTTGCATAGGCTCCACCACACGGTGAGTCCATGGCTATTCCTTTTTCTTGCAAGTAATACTTATGGTTAAACGAGACATAATTATTAGTTAAAACCAGCTCTAACAATTCTAAAATGAAAGTTAATGTACTATGTGGCACCTTATATTCTATAAGCATTTCCTTTACCCATTCTATCCCAGTTTGTTGTGAGATAGCTGTGTAAAGGTTAATTACATCTATGGTGATGAAAATGTCACTAACGTGATAAGATGTGTTATCTGTTCTAGAAAGCTCCACGAGAGTTTACATTTATGAGTTTCTTTCACTATTATTTTCTTTAACTCATAATCCAAGAACTGAGCACATGAAGAAGTAATGGAACCTCTTCCATCAACTAGAGGTCTCAGAGGGGGATTTTGAATACTCTTAGGTATTTTTGGAATCCCAAACAATACTGGTATTCATGGGGGAATGATGTTCAGATAGTTGTACAGATCAATGTCAATTCTTCTTTCTAAGAATATGTCAGTTAACTGTGCATGAATCTTTCTGTATGCCCCATTTAATTCATTTAGAGACACTTTACTATATGTGCCAGTTTCTAATAAAAGTTGTAGCCTTTCATTATAGCTGTCGACATCCATAATAACTACCCCACCCCCTTATCTGGTTTCATTATTCTAATGTTACCTTGCAAGTACTCCATGGCTACTGTTTCAGTCTCTGTCAAATTAAAATTGTGAGACTTGTTCTTTTGTAAGTTTTTTAAGTCAAATTCACATAATATTTCATACATGACTAACTTCGGATGGAGGGGTGGGTTGTAAGTTGAACTAATACTCCATAAATTTTGAAGAGAGTCATATACCTTACTATGGTTTATAAGAGAAAATTTTAACTTTCTATGGTATAACTTTAAATCTGTTATTGTGTTCATAAAATCAAACAATCTAGCAGGTACAAAAGTCATCCCTCTTGCTAATAAATTAGCTACATCAGCTTCTATATTTACTTTAGAGTAATTATATACCTTAAAATCTTTCTCATCATTTTCTATGATAGTACAAACATTCAATACATTTTCAACAGACAGAGACAGCCCAAAAGACATATTCCCCATGCACGGGACTTCATGGAGAAAGTCATTGCAGCAATCAGTGTTAGTACAATTCACGTTCTCCAGTCCCTGGTCTTCGGTTTGGCCCCTTGAAACAACGCTGCATGATACCCCCCTGTACTGTAGGTCTAGCTTGAGATTCAGTTCTATTTCTGATTCTCTTGGATCTTCTCAGCACAGGGTATTCATCTTCATAGATACCCATAACTTTATTTTCATCTCTGTCATCATTAGGCACTTTTCCACTATTAGTATCATGGTTATTGGGCCAATTTTTCCGAAATTTGTTATTGAAAAACTTGCGTTTGGGTTAGTACTTAGGGTTTAGGGTAAGCCAAACTGTTAGCATACTCGTGGATGTCTCTCTTTAATTTACTACTCTTCCCCATTTTAAAGTATCTATGTGTTTCTCTATGCTGTTGTATATTCCCAGGTATTCATATTTGAACTGTTCAAAAGAGACATCATTTCTTATACTAATGTCCAGAGCTGATAACTTTTTGCTTAAAATGTCAATATCTTTATCATTATATTTTATTACCACTTCCAAAAATTCCAACTCAAACTTGTCAAACATGTTTAACAGTTCATTGTGCATGGACGAATTGTTAATAAGCCCTGATGGAAATTTACATAGACGTAAGCCTTTAGGAACAATCCTGAGTTTAATGCATTCTCTGAGGTATGCTTTTTCCAAATGCAACTTTTTACATTTTAGTTTAGAATCATATTCTGTCATCTTACCTTCCACAGAAGCTCGGACCTGTGTTTGGTTTGAAGAAAAAAAAATGCAGTCCCTAGCCAGTCACTTAGCTGTGAAATGTTTGTTTTTGGTTTATATGAGGCAATAGTTTTATGTTCAGCTGTAGATCATGATGACTGACACAGTTTTTAACCAATAGAAGTAATTGTTATGGTATTAAAGGTGAATGCATGTAGAATAGTCTGTCTGATGAAGTTTGAAACTTGTTCAAATGAAAGCGCTAACCATTTCTTTGTTATTAGAATCATTAAATACTTAGTGTTTTTATACTTCTCAACTTGTGGTTCCTTTTACTTCAATATTTGAACATTGTTCCAGAGGTGCTTGGACTTCAGCCTTGAGTGTTTCGTATCAAACTGGAAAACCAGAGGTCATGATAATCAGTTTTGAGATTAGAGTAGTAGATGCTGAACAGGAGAGGACCCAGTGCAGACCCTTGGTGGACTTTACTGGTAACCTTAACATTATTTGAAAGGGCACCTGCCACATGCCACATGAACAATGTGGTCTCTGTCTTTTAGCCAACTAGCTATCCAGCTTACCGTTTAAGGATCTAGGTTTGAGGCTGACAGTTTCCTTACAATTCTATGGTATTGAATGGCTTGGCCACATTGAGATACGTTTTGTGAATAGCACAACCAGTGTTGACAGCAAGCATTAACAGGCATGATCTCCTCTTGATAAAGCCAAATTGTTGTCAGTCAAATCTAATGAGATTCTTGATATCATCAGTAATGAAATTATGATCTATTCCATATCTATACAGATTTGACTAATAAAGCTGATTGGTCTGTCATTTCCAGGGTCCAAGGTAGTACTGTACATGTTGAGGGGCATCCCCATAGCAATGCAGTAGCATTCTGAAACATAGCCTATGGCTAAGCTTAGGTTAAAAAATTAAGGAGAAGATGGTGAGGGCATGTTTGATGCTATTCATTAAGCAACAAGGTATGCTGACAGGATCTATGGTCCTTCAATAAAACCTTAATTTATTTATTTATTTACATTTGTTTACTGGAAAATTCCAACAGTTCACAGGTCCTTTTTCAGTGGAGGCTTGGGGAGAAAAGCTCCACAAAACAATAAATGAGCAGCAGAGTACATGAAAAACAATTAAATATACATACAATAGCAAATAATACATACTGCAGCAAACATTAGCTATACATACAATATGAAACATAGTAATGAACAGATATACCAATATCTAGCTAAAGGCTAGGAATAAAGGTAGGATGTATATACAGATAGTACTAAGCTCATATGCTGTTCTAAACTCATATACCTAAATCTTATATACAAATATTGCTCTAAACTCAAGCAGACATAAAGCAGAACCTCCACATGAAAGTGGAACAAGATAGAAGGGCTAATGGGATGGAAGGGGAAGATAGAGGAGTAAGAGAGGAGACAGAGTGAGTAGTATATGTGGTAGTGAGAGGAAGCTAGGTGTAAGTCAGTTGGATATGTATTTGGAGTTGAGATGAAGTGAGGTAGTTAAGCATGTTATAACAGGTCTGCGAGATTGAGTGAGGAGGGAAGGGGAGGGTAAAGGGTGAGCCAGAGCCTGTAGAGGAAAGAATGCAATGATCAGATGGTGTGAGGCACAGTGACTAGGGGAGGGGAGAGGAAGGTAAGGTAAAAGGAGGGTTACTAGTTGGGATTGGTGCATGGGCATAACCAGAGACTTTTTTAAGTGAGTTTTTAGTGCAGTCTTGGATATGATGACTTAAGAGCATATCACTGTATGAAGATGTGAATAAGGAATGCTAGAATTAATGCTATTTGAATAGGGCTTTCAATGGTGAAGTTTATAGTCACTGGATTTGGAGTCGGGGCCTATTAAGGAAAAGATCAGAGCAAGGTTGATTGTTATTTCTTAGTTTTTTAACTTATCTGAAGAAGGGCTTGTAGTTATCCTTTGCTTCACAATCTAATCTATGTTCATATGTTGCTATATTGGCCTTTATAGTGCCTTTCAGTTTCTTTGTGATATTTTTTATACTGTCCACTTTCTGAGGAGTCCTAGCCTTTCTGTACAGTTCAAAGAACTTTTCACTTGTTGCAACATTTATTTATGTTGGTTGACTATAAGGGGAATTATTTTTAAATTTCCTATTGCATTTGACTGCAGTTGGGACCAGCTGGGACATGCATTTGTCTAAGTGGGCATAAAATGCCTTAATGAAATGGGCTGAAGTGTTTGGAGATCAGTAGTGGTTATGTCATGAGTAAATTTGGAAGCTGTGTCAAATAATTGAATAAGGTTTGTTGATCTGAAGTCCTTAAATATACATATATTAGTTACAGAGGATAATATGTTTCTGCTAGTAAATGTCAAGAGTTTACGGTCTATCTTAACTGATGAAGTAGAGGCTTGAGGAGTGGAACAGGTGGAGGCAATATTTGTAAAGGCTAGATTAAGAATATTTTAGCATCTATAAAAGATGGTCTGGAATTCATGAACAAGTTGCAAAGTGCGCAAGGGCCTTTTTGTATAGTTCTCAACAAGGCACATGGTGTTTCAGATTTATAGACCTTAATTGCATGGCTTAGTATACAGCATTTGTAAATAAATGCATAAATGGATGAAAATAATAATACACAGGGAAATAAGGGAAAAACATTTTTTTTGCACTTTATTCATTTGCTTTTACTGTATTTGTGTTTCTTCCTACTTTATTTTGCTTTTCTTTAAAGTACTCAATTTTATTTATTCTGCTGCATTTATTACTGCTTGGTTGTAGCCTGATTAAATTGTAACTGTTATTCTAAGTTTTTTGGTTTAAGCACTTGGGCTTCATACAGGCTGTTTTACATTAAGAAGGTTTGTGGTCTGCACTGTTGTGGCAGGGCAGGTAGCTTATATCCTTCTAAGCTGGGAATTGCTGATTAAAGGCCCAGTGTCTGCTGTTCTAAAAGTGTATTAGTTCTGGCTTAAGCACTTGAGCTTCAGGCCAGTTATTCTACAATAAAAAGGTTTGTGGTCTGCACTCTTGTGGGAGGAGAGGCTGGATTCTGCCCCTTTGAGCTGGGAATTTCTGGTCACAGGCTTATTGTGACTGCTTATTTGAACTGTTTATTTCTGAAATTGGTGTGACTTGCTGCTGTAGCATAGACCAGATTCAGGCCTGCTGAATCTAGCTTTGTTTGTATAACTTGAGCACTGATCCAGGCCATCTTTTTTGGAGAAGGTTCCCCTGCACCCTAGTAAGCAGGGGTGTGCAGTTAGAACTTGTCTGATTGAAGACTGCTGGAACAGGGCTCAGTTTTGATCTTTTTTCTGGTTAAATGGGTAACTTGTTTAAATCAGTTTGTTTGTTTTCTATTGTGTGTGTATATATATATATATATATATATATATATATATATATATATATATATATATATATATAAATTGCACTTTATTCATCTGCTATTACTGTATTTGTGTTTCTTCCTACTTTATTTTTGGGTCATTGACTACAACTCTGACCTCCGATATATAATAATAAGTATCCTTTTCGGTGCTTTTAAACTGCTTTTTTTAGTGTATCTGCTTTATTTTCTGGAAAAAACAAAAAAAAAAATATATATATATATATATATATATATATATATATATATATATATATATATATATATATTTGTTTCCCACCTTTCTAAGCTAGTATAGTCCAGTTTTCAGGTTAGTGCTGAATTCAGGGCTATGTAACAAATCTCTGTGTTTGCCCATACCTTACTTGGATAGAAAGAAGTTTCTCAGTTCACCTGTGAGAAAGGGGAGCTTTGAGCGGCTTATCTGTCACTGGAGGAGTGGTTTTAGCACAGAAATTAGTAGTTTATTGGCCAGTTTGGGCTAATTTCTATCTCTTTCATTTCCCTGCTATAAATACCGTATTTGCCCAGTTTTGCGCACTGGGCAGTGCCAGTTAGCTAGGGTAAAACTATTCCTGGCTACACAAAGTCTCCTCTTCAATTTTTCACTTGAAACTAGACAAACTTTCAACTTAAGCACTAAAGCCATTCATTCCTCAGCCCGGCACTTGCTCAAAACTTATAACAAGCACTTATAAACCCTAGCACTAGACCCTCCTGTACTGTACAAAAAGACAAGGCTCTCTATTTGACCTTACCAGCCATCCAGTAAAACAGTTCACTGTACCTATCCAGGCATGTCCAAAGGGCAGTTTCAGGTGTACTCTCCAGTCCAACTGGTGAATCTGGGCATTTTGAGGCAGTGTTACAACTGCCTCATATAGACAGACAACCCCCTCCTCCTACCACCAAACACTAATACATGTGAGAGATGCAGTTATACAGCCAAACTGGAGGCTAAGCTCTCTCAACCCAAGACTGGATCAGACAGTCAAGAGGAGAAGGAAAATACTTGCATCATACCACCAGTCTGGCATAGACCCATTAAACCAGCACCGGCAAAAAACATACATAAATACACGAAAACATACTGGGAGTTTCTAAATAAAAATCTGCAAAAGCAGCAGAGACCTCCAAAGCAGACATCCAAGCAACCTCCACCCCCCAACACAAATCATGAAACACATACTTCACAAAACCAGTGTGCCATGCAATCACAGCCCTTAAGGCAAAATAACATACCCAACATACTAGTAATAGGTGACTCTATAGTCAGACACACTGACGTCCCACTCACTAGGCTGAATAAGGAGAAGGTTACTGTTAGCTGCCTGTCAGGTGCCAGGATCCGCCACATAACACAAGCACTCAGGTCACCCCAGAACAAGTACAAATATGGTTCTGTCATTGTCCATGTTGGTGTGAATGACCTGAGCTGTACCTCCCTGGACTACATGAAAAGAGACATGGAAGAGCTCTCTGATCACGTAGACCAGGCTGGTATTACCCTGACCCTGAGTAGCATCCTGCCTTCACCAAGAATGATAACATGGTATAAAGAAAAACATTTCGATTTCAACAATTGGCTAAGTTGCTGGTGTCATTTAAAGGGGGATCCAGTGTCTGTCCACCTGGGATGACATGCTCGACAAGCAATGCTGCCTTGCTAGAAATGGCTTGCAAGTGTCACCCTCAGGCTTTTGAATACTGGCCAAGGCTTTTGCCACTCCCACAGTGCCTATTTTAGGCAAGGCTCAAAAGACAAACCCATTGCTGTAAATAGCACAAGTAACAAAAAACTGAGCGTAATGCTACTCAATGCCAGAAGTCTAAACCTCAAAATGCATGCACTCAAGGCACTCCTCAGTATAGAGAAAATCGATATATGTGCAGCAACAGAAACCTGGTTTAAGTCTTCAGAGAGAACCCCAGAACTACCAGGCTACAACTCATACCATATATTTCGGCCACAGAACCCAAACCGAAATACAAAGGTGAGGGCATATCCATATTCATCAAGGATACCCACACCTCCAGGTTAGTGGCACAGCACAATGCTTCAGAGATCATCCACGTGCAACTA
This sequence comes from Protopterus annectens, assembly GCF_019279795.1. Taxonomy (NCBI): domain Eukaryota; kingdom Metazoa; phylum Chordata; order Ceratodontiformes; family Protopteridae; genus Protopterus; species Protopterus annectens. Next base: position 247,701,325 of record NC_056734.1, read on the forward strand.
ACAATGGGCAAAACCTGCAATTCAAATTGTAGCTTGCTACAGATCACCCACCATGTCCCAGGACCCCCATTCCACAGTTCTGGAAACACTGGGAAACATAAAGGTCCTACCAAACACCCTAATATTGGGTGATTTCAATTGCCCAAACATTAACTGGGAGAACTACTCAAGTACTAACTCCCTTGCCTAACTTTTCCTAGAATTTATAAAGTCAAATGCCCTGGTTCAACTTGTCAACATTCCCACCAGAGGTGACAACGTATTGGATCTGGTCATCACCAACATGAGTGACCGGTGTTCCACACCAGAGGCCAACCCCTTGCTGGTTAGATCTGACCATAAACAAATCACTTTGGATATCCATATTCCACCACCACCCCTGGACAAGAAAGCCACCATGAGAAACATTTCAAAAGCAAACTTCACATTACTTAAGACTGAGGTGGAAAGTTTCAAAGCCCCCATGCTGAAGGATAACACTGTCCGACCTGCAAAATCCTTTACTAATGCATTCTATGAGCAGCTACAAGAATGCATGGATCGTGCCATCCCAAGCAAAACCAACACTCACTCCTCCAAGAAAAGGAAACCAGTCTGTTGGACTCCTGCCATAAACATGCTATACAATAGAAGGAGGAAACTAGTACAGAAAACAGTAAAATCCCAAGAAGGGAAGACATCCCTGATCAGTATCAGCAAGAAACTACGATCCCTCATAAAATCATCCAAGGCAAGCTTTGAAAGAAAAATTACCAAGGACTCCAAAGATAACCACAAGGCATTCTTTAGCTATGTCAAGAATCTTACTGACAATGCTCAGATCTGCTCAGAGTTAGTGCAGAATGGCGCAAAATACACTGAAATGACCAATGTCGCCAACATCCTGGCAGACAGGTTCAGCATAAACTTCACCCCCCTCTCACCCCCAAAAGGTCCCATAACCATACCAGAAAAATGTAGAGTCCCTGAAACCATACACACTCAGGTTAAAACAGCCCTCTCCAAAGCCAAAAACACAGCATCAATGGAACCAGATGATGTCCCAGGTTGCGTCCTACATGAGCTCAAAGACGAACTAACCCCTCACCTAAACACACTGTTCAAACTCAGCCTCTCCACAGGCTACATACCCATAGAGTGGCGCACAGCAACAGTTATTCCACTCCACAAAGGTGGAGCCACAACAGACCCCGGGAACTATTGCCCAAAAAGCCTGACTAGCTTGGTCTGCAAGGCTATGGAGCGCATCATCATGGAACTCATTAACAGAGGCATTGGGAACCTCCAAACACTGTACCCTACCCAGTTTGGCTTTCTTAAGGTCAGATCATGCCTCCTAAACCTGGTGGACTTCTTTGAGACAGTTACCAAGGCTATAGATGAGGGAAAGGTAGTACACACAGCCTACCTAGACCTCGCTAAGGCCTTCAACACAATTCCCCATTCTGGTATTATAGACAAGCTCAACAGCCTGAACATAAACCCCTATGTCACAAGATCAGTTGCCAACTGGCTCACGGACAGAACCCACATGGGGAAAGTTGCAGGAGCTAGGTCCGACTCTAAACCGGTTACAAATGGCGTTCCCCAGGGCTCAGTCCTAGGACCCCTCCTGTTCAGTGTATACTTCTCAGAGGTACAGGCAAGTACAGGAGAGCTATGGCTGACCAAGTTCGCAGATGACTGCAAACTAGGGGCTATAATTGACTCTCCGGCTAACACAGACATCCTCCAAAAGGGTCTCACTGAGACGGATACCTGGTGTCAAAATCATGGCTTCAAGCTAAATGCCAAAAAGTCCATAGTCATCCCCTTTGGAAAAAACAAAGTATACACAAACTACCACATAGGTGGTAGTCTCCTAAATACAGAAGACGTAATAAGGAATCTAGGGACCCAAGTAGATAGTAATCTCACCTTTGATAATTACATTGCCAGAGTGGTTAGAAAATCCTTCTACATGGCCCACCTAATCACAAAAGGGTTTGCATCCAGATCAAAAGAAGTCATTGTGCCCCTCTACTCATCACTCATCAGACCCATCTTAGAGTACAATGCCCCATTTGGGATGTACCTTACAAGACATCTGCAACAGCTGGAAAGACCACAGAAGTACCTCACCAAGGGGATCAATGGCCTCAAACAGATGCCCTATGTAGCTCGACTGAAGAAACTATATTTGTACTCGGTTGCATACTGCCTACTCAGAGGTGATCTCTGCCTGACATACAAGGCCATGTCCAAGCCAGAATTGATGGACATGCTCCACCTAAAGAAAACTTTATCCAATCGTGTCACACACTCTAGGGATCTAAACCTCACCATAACAATAAATACGACATGCTGGAGGGATAGATTCCTGTCCTAGAGACTTCCCATGCTTTGGAACAAGATCCAAATCTACATTAGGCAGAGCTCCTCACTAACACTCTTCAAAAGAAACCTTGACGAGTGGATGGGAAACAGAAAGTTTACCTCTGGGATCACTTCAGTGGCTCTGCTGGACAGAGGCACAGGGAACTAATCTAAGGAGGCGGCGAAAGCCAACACATTCTGGCTAGGCTTATAAATGCCTTCGGGCAGATAGCCTAGTACCCACCTATGAACCTATGAACCTATAAGTGTATAACAGCATGAAAATGAACCTGACACAGAGGATTATAATCTTGTCTTCAATCATATCTGGCTTATTATGTGTGTGAGACATGGATGCAAAGAAATTCACCTCAAGAATGATAGCAGTGAATAGGTGACTTCCATCTTTTGATGGAGTGCACTTTTTTTCTCCAACACTGAAAGTTCAGACAGCTGAGTATTTTAATGAATTACCTGGCAGCCTAAATTAGGAGCTGTTGGACTTTCCAGAGGACAGCAAATGGCTAATTAGCATTAGCCACTCTCCCAACTTGTCACATTAGTGTGTAACTCTGTGTGTGACTGCGCTCCATATTGATGTTCCTGCTAGTGGGAAACCTCAGTGGTAGGGTAATCTAGCAATCAGAAAAGTTTATTGCATATGGAAAAAATCACTATGTTTAGACTTCTGATGAGTAGGAAGCCTTTCTGAATCCCTTTGAATCACATAAACTTTGCTCTCATCAACAAAATTAGCATTTCCTATTAAGTTATAAACAGAGAGCATTGTGAGATGTGGCTATATACTATTATTTGCTATACAGATGCTTTCCAGTCCTCTAGCATATATTCCCACAATTCCTCAGCTATGCTGACTCCACGGCATTGAGGAATAAAGTTTTAAGTATGTCAGGTTCCCAAACATTGTTAGAATCTGAGGCACTGAAGAACCAATTGTGGAAGGATGGAATTGAGCAGGCACTTCTGGTTTATCCATTTGAGGAAAGGAGCAGGTTGACTTATGTACTGCACACAGGTAGGATGAGAATGGCATCATACAGGCAGTAATACTCAGGATGTGCACTTGGTCCCTTCCAAGGCACGTACAAAATATCCTTCATGGAATGTCTGTCAGTATATGCATGTTCTCTGAGGAAGGTGTACCCTTGCATCTGAATGTATTCATGTAGCCACCTTGGGGAGAGGAGAGGGCCATAAAAATAACAAAAATCCCAATGGCTAGTTGAATGGTGGTTGTGACAGTAGGGAAAGATTGCTCGGTTACATAATTATGGTGGTGAATAGGGAGGCTGATGTTTAGCAGACAATGATGATAAAAAGACAGTAAAATAAAAAAATCCAAGCCAAGTACCTGTGTGTCATGGCTTGTATTCAGATACAGATTAGTAATGAAAATACACAAATACGTAGCTGGAATGAAAGCTTAGCCCCACTGCTGACCATGGCTGTGATATAATTCTGAAATATAACTTTCCAAACTTATTTCAGTGTAGTGTAGTGTAGGGTGATGACAATATCTTAGTTTCAGTAACCTCTGTCAGTAAATGTTTAAACTGGCCAAATGTGTAATATCATAAGCATGTCCATCATACCACTGTCAGTTTGAAGTAACTGCCCTAGTGTCTGTGCATTTTTTTCTGTCGGTCATTCCTTTGGAAATATTTGACATTTCTGCTATAAATGTCTAATAAGAATGTGAGAATGTATTTTTCCTTTGCAATCTTCCTCTTATGGCTATGTATATTTGTTGTTTATTGTAATTTCTTTAAAAAACAAACTTAATTATATGAGCTGCATTCAGGGAAAAACTAGATGCAGGAACTTTGGATTACCTGAAATGGCTAATGCCTTTCATAACCTTAACTTGCAATAACAAGACATTTAAATCAGTCAGTGTTCAGAAAAGTGAAAATATCAGGGAATTCGAACAATGATTCAACAACCTAACAGATCTCTGCATCTGTAATGCCATATTAATCCCCTCCCCCACATACAAACACAAACTCAACACACTGCATTCATAATTAAAACAGTTTTAAAATGTAAATCTTCATGTTGATGTACTTAGCATATTTTCCTTGACTTCATTTGTAACAGTCCACTAAGTAAGCAGTGGCAGTTTTTTTAATTTGCATAATGTTCTATGGTCTAATATTATTTTGACATTGTATTGAAAGGCTACTAGTAAGTGTGGCATGGTTTCATAATAAACAGGTTCTGGTAGAACCAGATGACGTAATAATATTATCTTTCAGAAATAGATTATGACAGTTTAATGTGCAGGATGAGATACACGTCTAGAGAAGCGCCATTATTTTTATGTCTAGAATGACAGGTAAAGCTTAACTTCCTGATGTGATAATTAATGAGGGAGGATTTAAGAGCATTTAATGCATATCTGTCCAAGCAAAGCAACATGCATGTCTCTGAACTCCTTAGAAAATGGAAGTTGTATAATGCATCTGCTTTAAAGAGCAGTAGTAAGCTTAGATGACAGAAGGATTATGATAATTAGCACAAACGTCCTTAATGATAAACAGAGCAATTTCCTATATAGATGGAAACATCAATTTAAGATGTTAGTCCTCGCAATAACTGTGAGCTTGTACACCGCTGAGCTTTATTAACAGTGGAAATATACAAATCCTTAACAAGATGAATCTGCAATATTCACTGAAAACCCCTGTTGTCAGTTGCAGCTAGTTTTTGTATAAAATAATCAGCTCTCTGAGGTGAAACATCTGCAACAACTGGTGAATGTAGAGAACAAGCCTGGATGTGTAGGGCAGGGTGTTGTCTGAGCAGAATACGCTGGAATAAATGTTCACTACGTTGAAGGATGGAAGCAGCACCTCGGTCTCGTAAACAGACCTTCATTAACAATGAGTCTAAACTTGGAGTGTATGATAATCAGGGGATCAGATTTTAAAGGGTAGCTTTCTGCATGTTTGTTGCAGTACACTAGAATCCTAATTTGCTATGTGCCCCCTTTTTGGTCACAGATGGGGAATCCCAGTGAGCACCATATTTGGGAAAAGTTGCAAATATCTGTTATGCAAGACACATTTTATCAGTCAAAGCTATACTGAATAATAGCACAATACAATAAAGCCAGGTACATCTTGTAGGGAAATGCAGGTTAAAAACTCCAAGCATGGCTGACTGCTAAGTGATATGCAGTTAATTAGCCTGCTCATTGTGTGACCAGTGCAAGAACTATACCTTGAAAGTTGTCATTAATTTCTTCCCAAAACAATGCATAATCACTTCATTTCAGTTCTGATTTTCAGATGCTGCAACAGGGGCTTTCATTTAGCATATAACAATTTGACTTTACACAGAGATGTCAGTGTTTAACTTAAATGCAATGAGTTATTTGAAAAATTTACAAAAGGCAGAATGTATGAGAGTTGAATGCAATCTGGTGTTGACACTTTGTATCTGCATGCATTTCATGTCAATAATAGTATTGTTTATAATTAAAAGAAATATCTGGAAAGAAAGCAATATGTCATAACATTCAGATATCAATGATTTATACCATTAATGATCTCGCTGTTATCAATGTTACAGCTGACAATTACCAAGAACATAAAACAAGTACTATATACCATGAAGAAAAACACTCCTAAAAAAGATTTGAGTATGCTGCCATATAAATTAGCATTGTTGCTACATCACATCATATTCAGCACTACAAAGTGATGATTTATGTCTCTGAAGACACAGCGTTTGACAAAATGAAATAATCTAATGTACAGTACCGTAAGTTGTTTCAAATATGTAATAATTTAAATGTTTAACAAACATTGCATAATACAAAACATTATGATATATGTTTCATTCAATTGGAACGTATGAACTAATTTCCTTTTACTAAATGTACCTTTTCAGGAATGTGCAAGCTTAAGTATACCACTGAAGTATAATTTCTTGTGCTAAACAGTTAAAAATGTAATTATTCCTTATATAATGCCTTAGAACTTCCCTGAGCAGGTGTCAGTGAGCACTTAGGCATGAGTTTTATAACCAATCATGTAAGTACCTGTTCTGAAATAAAAAAAAAATATATAGGTAAAAGTTTAGGTAAAGAAAAGCAGACACAATATCATAGGAAGTGATAGTTACACAAATTAACATTGCAACAGAGGGGAAATACATGACATATGAATGTCATTGACCTACTGCATTGAGATGACAGTTCACAAGGACAGCACATACATTATGGGATATTTGCACAGTGTGCATTTCGTCAATATAACATTGGAAAATAGGAATAGCTCTGAAGCCACACTCTCCTTTTACAAGGATCAAACCCATTTCATTAATGCCAACACTGACTTTTGTATTAACTGTGTATGCTACAGAAGCAGACCTAAAGTATGTATGAGGAGGATCATCCTTGAAGGGAATTATGCTCTTCAATATTCTAATGGTCATGCCTCCCATATATGTGTATGCTACATAAGAATACCTAAAGTATGTATGAGGAGGATCACCCTTGAAGGGAAGTATGCTCTTCAATATTCTAATGGTCATGCCTCCTATATATAGGTGTATGAGGTATTGTAAAAGTGGAAGCATACATTATACCATTGCATAAGATACTACTGCCTGACACACATATTGTGCAAATAGATAAGAGATGCAAACACCACACTGTAAGACAATGTGTTCCCCAGAGCTGTATATTGTTGGCATCTGCCACAGGAGGTAGCAATGTGTATTGTCACAAACAAATGAAATTAATGCATGAATTAAAGGATCTCTGATAATGAATGTCATATCAGCATGTCAGACTGATGACAATTAAATGAGTATGTTCATATGTACACAGATGTGCTCAGACCTGTATCAGTGCTCCATGGTCAAGAAATGTTTCTCTGAATGTCTGTACACACACCACCAAAGAAATGGAGCCACAGTACTCAATGTATGTACCAAAGTAGCACTCTCAACATGACATTGGCAGAATAAATGTCTATTGCCATGAAATCCAGAGCTATGTTCACATGTGTTTGTGCAACATATCAAGAGATAAGACTGGCATGATGGAATGGTTGTTGTGTGATGTCAGTAAAGTCACACAATGAAACCCCGTGCTAGAACTGAACATCAAGTTGTACAACTCTTCCAAATAACATTATGGTTATTAATCACATTCGCCACAGTGGTACTGTTATCACAGCTGTTGAACTCCATATATGTGAAGCCATTCAATCAACTGTACTGTATCTGTCCATAATTTGTATTGCTAAAATTGATGGGGGAGGACTCTGCCACTCTATATGTATAAAGTATAACTGGGGGAATGTCTTTCATGCAGAACAGTTAAGGCCAAAATTCTTACAGTCACTCAGTGCTGGTTTGGAACACTTGCCTAAGTGTTGAGAAAATCAACACCATAGTGGGATCAATGAATGTGCCAGGGTATAAGTCTATTGACAATTGTCATATGTGTGGTTATGTGAAAGCATTACATCATGTGTATGAATCAGAGAATATGTGCCCCTGTAATTAGCTAGACTGAATCTTGCTTTATGTCAATCATCATTGCCTGATGCTAGGTAAACCCAAACTCACCTGTAGCCCCCTGCTTTTGCTACTGTGATGGTAGAACAGCAATTATATTCAATGTGGATATAACACACCAAATCACCACCACAGAAGTCTAACTGCTATAGTCTGAAAGTGAACTTTATGGAGAATGAAATTAGTGCTCTGTTACAGAGATGATTATGTTGAAAGAAGGGTCTGACACTGATGTGGACTCACCATGTTATGTAAAAGTGTTGCGTGTCTCAGGGTTACTACTTTATTGAGACCAGCAGCAGTTAAGGTTATATTTATACAACTCTAATGCACACAAGTTGACTGCTTTGAGATTAAAACCCCTTACCTATGTATTTATCCCAGTTAGAGAACACAGTACTCAATGCAAGCAACACCACAGAAGTCTGACTTTTTTAGTATGAGACAGCACTTTATAGAGGATGACATCAGTGTTGTGTTGCAGAGAAGATAATGTTGTGAGAAGGGTCTGACATCGATGTGGATTTACCCTACAGTGTAAAAGTAATTCCAAGTTAGTACTTGATTGAGGCCAACAGTAGTTAAGGTCATATTTACACTTCTCCATACCCCCACACATGCACATACACACATGTTGATGGCTGTAAGACTAGAACACCATACCTATGTATTTATGCAAGTTAGAGATCACTGTACTTAATGCAAACATCACTGCAGACGTCTGACATTTATAGCGTGAGAGAGCACTTCATAGAAGATGACATCAGTGAGGTGTTGCAGAGAAGATAAAGTTTGGAGAAGGGTCTGACACAGATGTGGGCTCACCTTACAGTCCAGCCTCATACTTGATTGAGGCCTTTAGTAGTTAAAGTCATATTTACCCAACTCTGTACACACACTAGTTGATTGCTGTGTGATTAGAACCACCTGTCTATGTATTTATGCAGGCCAGAGAGCACAGTACTTAAAGCAAGTGCCACCACAGATGTCTGACTTTTAGAGTGTGCGAGTGCATTTTATAGAGGATGGCATCAGTATGGTGTTCCAGGGAAGAGGATGTTGGGAGAAGATTCTGACACTGATATGGACTCAGAGTAAAAGTAATTCCAAACTAACACTTGATTGAGGCAAGAAGTAATTATGGTCATATTTATAAAACTCCATACACACAAGCATTCAGAAGTTTACTGAGGTAAAATTAGAATCCCTTATCTATCTATTGACAGAATCAAGAGGACAAAGCACTTAACGCAAGTGCCACCACAAAATTCTGACTTTTACACTATGTGAGTGCAGTATCAATAGTATTAGCTTCTGATTCTGTGTCAGAGAAGATATTGTTATGTTGAAGGTTTTGTGCAAATCCATATTTGTTGATATGATGGAGTAAGTACAATGTTATGACCAATAATACACACATACTGCTGACTTATGTCAGCTATTCTGTCATTATAGTATATTGTAGAACTGAGAGTGACATGCACCTACCTGTGTTGTGTAGATGAGACACACACAGTTATGAAAGACAGGATGGACAATGAATCATTCATGGATCATGAGGTTATGATGATGGAATGTAAACCTTAATGAATGACACTGAGATTAGCAATGGCTTGTGTTCATGCATGGGCAATATGGACTGCCTATACCAAGGGATACTTAATGTTCCAATGTAGGAAGGAGAAAATATAATGATTTATGTGCATCAGGGCTGTATGTGGTTGTATATCATTTGTGTCAGTTCTGCAGTGCAGACACAACTGTCTGGAATGAAGTAGTCAGTTAAGTACACAGTTCTCTGCATTTCATATGAGTACATTAAACAATTTCCATGTAATGAAGTAATATAATCCAGTAGCAATACTTATTTCTGTTCCAAATCTTATCCTAAAGTGCAATTCTGAGAAATGTATTTGCACGGACGTTGGCAAAGTGTTATTATATGGATGATTATATTTTGATGTTCTGAAGTGGGACTGTGAAGTACCACTGAGTAGTGTTCAGTGGTGCTCCTGCCAACCTTTGCACAAATAAGAATCAGAGAAGAAATATTGTGATTCTGATTACATTTACAACAGAGCTGTTTTATCTTAATATGCTGCATACATATGCTCCACATGTTGTATTATACCTTTCCATGTTAGCTCCAAAGGTCAATTAAAAAAATGATGTGTTGCACTTGCCTTCCCATTTGCGCAACAGTATGCTGTGAGAAAACATAGCTGTCTGCTGAAGCAAAAAGTGAAAATTTTTAATTTGGTTCGCCTTCTATAGCACAATCATGCTTAGTGCCGATCCATGTCTGTCAGCACTCTGAAAAGTATTTAGTGGTGAAAATTCACTTTGTGAGCTAGCATTCTCTGTGTCATAGTGTAAGGTATGGAGCTTAATAAAAAAACAGAGTTGAAGAAAGGTTTGACAAAAAAGTCAGAATGTGATTATTATAACAACTTTTTATCATGACTTTAAGCATGCTTAGGAATTATTATAAAAATGTTTCCTGGTCAAATTGCATGAGTAATAGCTACTGAAATAATGTTTTATACCTACCACATATGAGATAATTTTCAAGGGAAATCACAAGTTAATTAGCTGTACAATGCAGCGTATGGAAAATACTCAAAGCATTTTGCAATGACACCTGCAGTGCCATTTAGCATCACATACTACAGTTGCTCATTGCCAGACTTCACACAAATATTGAGTACTAATACTGATCAAACAGAAGAGGCTTACACAGATACATAGTCAACTCATTCACAGGAAAAACACTTATAAACTTATAAATTCAGGGAATAAGAGTTTCACCTAATGCTGTTTTTTACCATTGCCAAAATGAAAAATTAAGTTGACAGACTTCATCATTATCTCTACACCCCACAAGGAAGTTCTACTTCATACATGTCAAAATCACACCTTTGAAGGGATAGTGATAACTTATTCAGCCAATGGAAGATGCAGGTTTTATTCTTCAGCAAAACAACAGCAGACTCAAAATGCCACAACATGACATTTGCACCCATCAACCTAATGAATAATTAACAGTATAGTGGGATGAGAGAGAAGGCATGAAGATAGAGACAGTTGCACAGACATATATGAAAGGGTGTTGTTGTGGGTCATTAACACACATCTTTATGGTCTGTCCTCACTATTCATCAGTTATTTTCTGTATTAGTAAGTTATGTCTCTGGGGATCAAGAAGCTGTAGGACAGGAAAAACCTGATGAAGATATGATGAGAGTAATGGTGGTTTATCAGATCATCATTATGGTCATGGATATATTGGTACATGCTTAACTGGATAAAAAGTAAGATACGTATCATGAAACATATTGTAGAAGTACAACATCATGGTAAGAAATACTGTGACACACATTTGGAATTGAACCCTTGATGTTATAATCAAAAATGAATTTTTAAATAGCTGAGGTATGTTAGCACTTCACAGAACAACCTGCACTTTGCTACATCCAATGGTCAAACAACTGTTACAGTAACTGTTGCCAATGATTTCCTTTACTCTGTATTCTGATAGTGCAGCTTGCTGAATTTGGAATGTTCCAACACCAAAGGTAGGTGACAACAACAGAATGATATTGTATGGTCAATTGTATCAAATCAAGTATGTCAGGGAGCCACACATGTGAAGTGGAAAGCTATGGAAAGCTGGGTCACTATCTTTTTGCAGGACAGGTGCCCATTTGTTTTTACTTTTTTAACTTTCAAAAAGAGAGGAATGTTGGGGAAGGTGCTTAGGAATGTCAGGGTCAGGTAGGAAGGTTATGTGAGGAAGCAGGCACAGGCACACAAGATGAACAAGATAGACAAGTATGGTGATGGACACAGGAGATTGGGAGGCATCATGGTTGGGGATAGGTAGGGGACACCAGAGGTGAACCCTCATCAAGCATGAGAACAGTGCAAATCTAGTTCTCACCCTTAGAACTATCATCACTGTCTCCTTTCTCAGTTTCCTGTGTCAGTGGTTGTCATGGCATCATCTTCACAATGTGACAAAGCACCTTCTTTACACATCTGATTTGGGTACCAATGCCGCTTTCCATTATACCCTCCATCAGCCCTATCAGTTCTTGGTGGGTGACAAAATCACCACCTCCACTAATACCAGTGAACCAGCTGCTGGGGTAGAGCTACCTGATGTACACGGGGTAGGTAGGGCAGGGTTCTGGAGGCAGGTCTGACAGACTGGTACCCTGAACTGCTGTTTGTCAGTGCTGCAACCTATGGAGAGATGGCAGGCTAACCTGGAGTGGTCAGTCTACCCCTCTGTGCTGCATGTCACTTTTTGTAAGCAGAGATGTATGACAGCATAACATTTTAAGTCATATAAAAAATTACCCTCCCCCCAAACAAATGAGAGAAGGGGTGGACTTTGACAAAAGAGAGAGAGAGAGAGAGAGAGAGAGAGAATTAGATCCATGGCATATCACATGACTACATAATTTAAAAAAAATAACAGTTATGATTATCTGGCCTATACACCTTTGCCACATCCAGGTGTGATGAGAAAGTCTTACTCTGCTGTACTATTAATCAGTTGCACTGCTATAATATAAATACAAATATATATTTCAGTATTGACATATTGCGTACAATTGAAGTACTTATTAAGCTTATAGTAAAACCTGATGCATATGTACCCCATGCCTCTCTGAGGTGATTTAACCTCTCTCGGTGTGCCTCTTAGTTCACTGCAATGTCTTCAGCAGCTTTATAACAGGGAAGAAGAGAAGAAGAGAAGAAAAAGCATGAAAGCATATTGAATAACCGTTTTAGTTGTGTTCTGCATTCTATAGCATTTAATACTGATGGGTTAGCAGTCCTAAACTCATCCTCCTATCAGTTAAGGAGATCATTCTTGCACCATTTCAGGTCACTGTAGTGGTGAGGACAATTCTCTCCAGTGAGTGGGATGCCAATTGCACTGGGCACAGCCTTGACTAATCTGTTCCAAGCCTCAGTCTTGTACTGATACCCATTATAGTACCCACTGTAACAGCCTCCAGCTTCTTGAGGAGTGTCACAAAAATTCTAGAATCCACCACATCCCACCTCTATGCTTTAAATTTAGCAGCATTATTTACCACACTAGCCATGCCTGCAGAAGTCAAGCAACAACTCTTTGAATTGGTACCAAATTCCAGTCTCCCATTTAACAGCTAGTGTGTAAACACGCATAACCATGCTAACTGCAGCTGCTCAATGGAAAGCAAGAAGGTATTTACAAACAAAGAAGAAGGTATTTTATCAAACAGCAATGAATGTGTGAAACATCCCAGTTAGATTTGCCATGTGTGATGCTCAGCCTATTTGCACTTTTTCCGATGGTCAACATCTGCAGGCTTAATGGCTTGGCTTGTATTCCTTGGTGTTTTAGAGGTTAAACAGGATGATTTGGCATATAATTTTCTGTAATTACACACTATAAAAAACTAGTTGCCCAATGTAGAAATCAAACCTAAGGAAGAAATAACATACATTTCAATTAAGGTGATTATTTGTCAGTACTAAAACAGAACTCTTTTCCAACTATATTCATTACAGATAAACTGCATTCAGTATCAATGGAGATATACTTCAGATAGGTCTGTATGTGTTTGACTTTTTGGAAGTCCTGTGAACTGCATTTACATGAAAAGGGCAGCATTATTGTTTGCAAATGTATGTCAACTGGACATGCCTTTCAATGTCTTAGCACAAGAAATCTGGACAAAACCAAAAATAATTAGGGGACAAAGGAACAAAAATAGGGACAATTTTTAAATATTGCTCATGTAAGCTTAGAAATTTGCTAGAATAAAATATTCTGTGTTATCATACATTTTCTGAAGGGTGTGAAATTTGAAACTCAAATGTATGTCATTATTTAGTGAATTAAATCCGCACTGATTTGCCAGAAAACCACCAATTTTATGAAGAACAGATCAAAAATATGAGGTAAAAATGCGGACATTCTGCAAAAATATGAGCAGTTGAGAGGTATGTAAATGGATAGACTTTCATGATTTATGCAAGTTGGGATATGATACATATATATACATACTTTAAACACATACTGTCATAAACACAGAATTGGATTATGTGAGGACAGAAGATATTTTGTCCATTATAGATACGCAAGAGCATTTTTAATCCATCATCATAATTATCTTGCTTAAACAATTACACACAAAGTAAACTGTGTTTCATAACAAACTCATTTATGATGTATGCTACTTAGAAAATGTAGTTATCAAAGCATTGAGACATTTATTCCAATAAACCTAATTATAATAGTCATTTGTATGTAGTGTTACCTTCCTAATCAGAGTGTTAGAAGTTGCATTCTGATACCCTTTGTAAAAACGAGTGCTATCCGGATTTGAACCTTGGACCACTTGTGATCTATCTCTAGAGGCAATGTACTTACACCTTGTGCCACATAGACAGCTAGACAGTCTTATGTTATCATTTGCTATTGGAAAATCACCGACCAGGTACAGACGACAACTTTATTATGTTTATCATCCACTTCAAGGGCTTGTGCATGCGTAACTAATGGAGGTTTAAGCTATACAGATAGTGTATGGCAACCTCCACAATAGTGGAGAGACCAATGGAAATTGTCTGGGCAGTTGGACATTGAATTTTTGCCTATTTATTGCTTAGTTATTGATAATCCTGCCATCAAGCAGACATTTACACAACTGCTGTTGTCATTACAGATGTGTTAACAGCATAGATATAATGCAGATGTATTAATGTTTCTTTTTAAGGGCACAGGGCTCCTTTAACTTGTGTGTAGTCCAAAATGAGCATTGTATGTTCAATTGTTTTGTGTTGAAGATGGGTGCACTGATTTGGTTTGAGGAGAATGTTTTCTGCATGTGCTACAAATGTTTTTTTTTTCTGTTTTGTCTCAAACAAGATTATGGCACCCACACCATCTGTTCTCTGAAAGCCACCATTCAGTGATGCAGAGAATGAGGTCGTCATTGAATCCTTATGCTGTCATGAATCCTTCCTGCTTCACAGAGGCAGAGGTGATATGTCTGCCAGAGAAAGCATATGGTGGTTGCTAACATAAAAGCACTGGACAGACATGCTAGAAATTATATCCAGGTGTGGCACCGTGCCACCTATATGATTACAGCCACATGTAGGAGGGAAGCTGTGGTAGCACGAGAACAGATGGCTATGTGGGGGGGGGGGGTCCTGCTACAGAACTGCCACTCACTGAAAATGAGCATTTCCTGTCTGCTAACAAATATCCAGACAGCTCAACAGAGAGTTCACACAGAATCCTTGATGTTGGTGCTGAAGTGCACAACAGGGCAAGCGGGTCCCAAGAAGAAATCCAGGGTATGCTGTATATATAAGGCATGTAATGCCATTATAGACATCTTTATGTGTTACTACTTCTACATCTGAAAACATCAAGATGTGTGCCTTACAAAAGAGAAAAGTCCAGCAGAGACTGCGTTGGGGGTGGTCACATTGATTGATTACCAGATATTTCTTAAGGGGACTTGGTGGAGCATTATTCTCTTGTCCGTGTGTCATTTGCATTGTGATGCTTATTAGCCTTCTTTCTACTACCTTCCCCTTTTTTCAGGGACATCAAAATTACCATATGAAATACCACCTGCAGATAGTAAGCACAGACCTTCTTTGATTAGTAATTACCATTACTTAGATGTAAGTCTGAAGAGAGATTAAAAAATATTATATTCCTTTAACATCTGAAATTGTTCAACATGAATGTGTAGAATCAAGTTTGGATCATTTCCACTCACTATTCCCCTCCTGTTTTTATTTACTGATTATTATCACAGGTGATCCTGACAGTGGCAGTGTAGAACTCTTTAACACCTGATACTAGAGTATCGGTAGCCTCTGATGGTGATGGTGGTGGTATAGATGCACAGTCTGAAGGTGCAGAGGTTCAGTCTGACACTCAGGTTGTGAATCACAAATCCACTGGCCTTATTTTGGACACAGTCAGTATACCTATGCATAGCCATTCCACTCAGGCCTCAGATATAGGACAGGTTGAGGGTGACATGGTTGATCAGGATAGTGTGGTTACTCCAGTTGCAGAGCTAGTTGAGTCTGTCCATGGCCATCATGAGGGCATGGCACCACACAGGAGAGTTGCTCAGAGAAGGCTTACTATCCACCCTCTTCCTGTAGGTGTTTAGATGTATGTATAAGGCTGTCATGGAGGCACAGGCACATCCTACAAGGGGCTCAGAAAAAATTGTGTTAGTCCTAAACATGGAACATTCTGACATGCGTTACTGACTCAACCATGTGGATGACTCGTTGGACAGGATGAATGACACACTGGATCAGACAGTGTCTGTGATGGAACATCTGCTGAGGGATGGCCAGCATTCACACGTCCATAGAGATGTAACATCCTTTGGCATTAGCTGACCTGGCCATACCAGATCCTACATCCATTGTGGCACTATTTCCACTGCTCCATCAGTGATTGAGGTATCCACACCCAGACATGGTAGGCCATGGGTTGTGGTCCTGGACATAGTCATGAAGAGAGCTCATCCATCTGATATTACTCACATTCAGGTAGCACCCCACTTTGAACCGGGGATGTGGAAGTGCAGCTCCTGTCAGAGGCACTTTGCGTGGTCAAGAGCAATAACACTGAACTGGCAACTCTATCATACACAGCTTACACCTGTCCATCATGGCAGAGTGTAATGCTAGCACTGAGGTTGATTGTGTTTATGCAGACACACACATATTCTGCAAAAAAATACCCATACTGTTACACACACACATGCAAGCTAAGAAAACATTAATATTGATTGGGATATATCTCCTGTTAGTGGCCCCAAGACACTTCCTACTTTACTGAATGTTCTGGGTTTCTTACTCACATGCACTCACTACTTTGTTGTCAGTCTTGGCCTATTACCCCCTCCCCCAACCTGTGCAAATGATGATAACTGTGCCCTGCCCTTTGTTCATTCTGGTTTGACTTAAGGCTGCATATATGTCTGATGCACAGAGTGGATAGTTAAGAGAGTCTTTCTCAGTGTGTTGACCATATGCATATTTGGTACATAATAGGATTGTGGATTTTTCCACAAATACTCATTACAGATGGCTTTTTTCATTTAGTATTGTAAGTGATGTATTTAAAACACTGATATTGCATTTCTGTGTTTTACTTTGCTTGTGAAACTGTTGACATAATTGTCCTGTTGACTGCTTTGTGTACAGTGGGTCAGTGACTGTCTTGATGTCCATTATTGTGTACAATACATACTTGTATATTGCAGATATCATTCCTACAAGTTAAGAATGCCATTGGTGGACACCTCACACAAGTTCTGATTGAGTAAATTTATGATTGACAGTATGCAGCTAGTTTATCCTCTTACACATTTGTTCGTATAATACAGGTTCCAGACTTACATTGACATTACTGCAATAATGAGTCCTGGGGTTCTGGGGGTTATCTCTGTCTGATGCTATCCATACACAGACATTATGTGGGTAAGTACAGTTTGTGGACATCGGATAGCATCACTTTTAATATTTGTATGTGCTTAGGTTACGTGTAGTCCTTCGCTGGTGCATTGTGTGCTGTCATTTGCCTTTTATTTGCTAAATATGTGCCCTAACCTTTGAGTTTTAGGTGGTGAGTGTGTGTGCTATCCTTTGCATCTTAGCCAGGGTAAGGGTATCTTGTGCATACCTACATCTGTGGGATACCTCTGTAGCTGGAGGTTCTCTCTCAGAATCCTTGTCGTGCTGGAGGTGCTGGCCCTGCCTGTGATTCAGGAATGTGTAATCCTGGCCCTTGCTGTCCCTGTTGCAGTTGTTTTTTCAAGATGATATTATGCAACATGACACAGACTGTGATAAAGTATGAGAAGGTACCTAGGTTGGTCTGCAGAGCACCTCCAATATGTCTAGACAGTGGAACAGTGACTTCAGCATGCCATACACACACTCTATAATGTTTCTAGTTTAACCATGGTCATCATTGTATCCTTCTTCTGTGGGTGTGTGTGCATTTCCAATGGGTATCACGAGCCACAGTTCCAGTGCATAACCTGTATCACCCAGTAGATGGCCTTGCAGAACATCACCCCTAGCAAACCTTGTATAAAGCTGAGAGGTGTGCCATATGGGTGAGTCATGGTAACTGCCTAGATTGCCTCCACAGACATTGAGGATGATCCCTCGGGCTTTACAGACAACTTGGCAGTTGATTGAGTGGAACCCCTTCCTGTTGATGTATGTCTTTCCCTGATCCTCAGATAGGGCTTTTATTTCTATGTGGGTGCAGTCTATGCCCTCAAGACTTCAGGGAAATGTGCTACAGCATAAAACTCCTGCATTGTTCTTGCTCTCTCTCTCTTGCTGTGCTTTGAAAATAGATGTACTCCCTTGCATGTTGCAGCATAGCATTTAGATATTGGTGAAAAATTCTGGAAGCTGAGGCCTGTGACACCCCTAGTATATCCCCTGTGAGTCTCTGCAATGTACCAGTAGCTAATATCTGTAATTCTACACCTACCTTAGTTTCCACTGATACAGGTTCTCCTCAGGTTCCTGATTCTGGGGGGGATAAAAGTTGCAGAGTTCCTGTAGTGTTTCCCTGTCACCCCTGTATTGCTCTACTGTTTCAGTATCATGCAGTTCATAATATGCTAAACAGGGTTTGAATACCCTTCTTCTCCTTGGACAAGGTCTATCAGCAGCAGAAGCAGAAGATTAGATTTGAGCCTGTTGCACATACACATACACTGGCGCAACAACTGTCTCTAACACTGCATTCTTTTTCTAAGTGTGATAGTGGCTGTATTCCAATAGGTTTTGGAGTTCATGGCTAAGGGCTACACCATCTCTACATAGTTACTTTATAGCTTCTTGAATGGTTCCACCATTTTGAGTTGGTTAATTAGCATGTAATTAAGCTACTTATGATTTCACTAGCATACTCTACTGTTGACCTTTATTTGATGGCTTTACACAATGTGTAGAGCCATTTAATGACTAAGAAAAAGTACACAATTGTGTGCACTTTGTGCAGCTGCATGCACATGATAGCAGCACAGAAATTAGCCATTCATGAAATCCTCCATGTGTTTTTGCAAGACAGGAAACACTAACATGAATGTCATCGTCCATGGTTCTGGATGAGATGCCAACTCACCACCTACATAGCCATATGCTGTGCACAAACTTGCCATATAGGATTCCTTACTACTGCTGCTAGTTGGTCAACATTAGTCATATTGGAACTGGGAGCTGCAGTGACAGCGTGGGTCACTTTACTGCCCAACCAGCACAGTGCAGTAAACATCTTGCATGCAATAGCTGGTTCACGCTGGTTCATACTGAAGGGCACGGCTAGGCTTATCAGGGCACCTGAATCTACTTTTCAATATGCCAGAGACTCTGTCAGTGATGATATGGGTCTGTCACAGGGATGTATAAAAATTATCTTCCACAGCTCTGCTTGGATTTTTCACTGGTGTCTTAAGTCATTCCTCCAGTGGTTATCCAGCATCTTCTGAAAAAAAGAAAAAAAAAGGAAAAAGGAAAGAAAGGGGGTGGACACAAAACAAAGAAAAATTAGTTTAGTATTAAGCAGTATATTTAACTATGAATAAATTAATTATCAAAATGGTGAATATTGAACTCTTGACATGACCATGGTTCGAGATGGGGGCTGAAAAATGTTTTAATTTTTCACTATTCCAGTTCGACGACATGATAACTCGATCAGATGCATTTCCAGGTGTTGACAGTAAACCTATATATAAATATATATATATATGCATATACACACATACACACACACACACACACACACACACACACACACACACACACACTCACACACACACACACACATATATATATATATATATATATATATATATATATATATATATATATATATATATATATATATATATCTCCACTTACCAACAAGATAATCACTGGGCATCCTACCATGTAAGAGGTGGTAGGGTGATTTAGTGTGCCAGATATTTTAATTGTGTGCACTGCCAGAATGCTGGACAGACACATTGGTGATGCACTCCCATGCATCATACACTACCTGGGAGTTGATGGAAAGGTAGCCCTTTCTTTTGTGATGCTGCTCCCTCCATGGATCAAAAGGGGCACTAATTACAAGATGGATGCAATTTATCACACCAAGAACCTCAGGGAAACATGCCATCACATAAAAGGCACTCATAGTCAAGGCTCATACACTGGGAAATAGATTCCTTATATGCCCAGAGTATATCCAGGAAATGCTAAATTATCCTCAAGGCAGAAGCTGGTCAGATACCCATCATGTCCCCAGTCTGTCTCTGGAAGGTCCCAGTGTCAAATATAATGAGGTTTATCCATACTGTAGTACCCACAAGAATAAGGGGACACTCATCCTACAAGTACCCTTGTGGGGGCCATGCATACTTACTAAGACCCTTACGATATCCCTGTCCACTATAAATTTGTCAACTATCTCCTGATTATCAAAATTAAAATGAGTTTTCTCTGTGTATATCTCAGCTTTCTCGGTCAATAAATGCTGCTGGGTACAAGCGGTTTTGGCTCAGCCAAAAAAAGCAGCTCACACTGGGAAATAACAAGGCTAGCAGCAAGGAAAAACATCTATACCGATTGCAAAGTAGGTAGGAAAGGGTGCGGTTTTGCCTTTTGTTTATTTATGTATTTATTTATTTAGTTATGTATTTATTTATGTATTTATTTATATTTGTTTACCAGAATAGTGCACTGATCAATATTGACCAGTTTTAGGCTCAACCCATGTGAAATACAAAATACTTCACAAACAAAAGAAATGCAGAAATGTAGGCAATGACAGAACAGTTCAGCCTAATTACACGGAAAAGACTGTTTATATACATTCCAGTGAACAATCATAGAGCAATGTACAATCAAGCAGAGGGTAATGTATAATATATACATTAGTTTTTAAAGTGGGTCAGTCTTCAGTAAATCTTGAGAGAGGAGAAGAGATTCTGAAAGGAGATAGGTTAAGTGATGGTTCCTGTGTTGAAGCAGGGGCATTTGGCCTGGCTGAGGAAGTGCTTTTTGAGTTGAATTTTAAATTCGGAATAAATGTTTATTTCCTTAATGTCAATTTGGAGAGTTTGTCAAAGAGTAGGTGCCTGAGAGGAGAGAACATATGCAGTTCTGTGGAGTTTGGCTGTAGGGGTAATGAGTGTTGGTGTTGGTTATGAGTAGTGTCTCAGGCTGTATGAGGAAATCTTTTCATGAAGTCTAGCTGCAATGGAAGTAAATCTGTGGTGATGGAGTAGCTTGTATAGTTGGAATCCAAAACTAGGTTAGATCTTTGTTTTATGGGTAGCATTACGTTTTCTAGGATGATACAGTGATGCTTACAGACAGAAGAGTTTGTAATAATGAAGCAGATGCTGTTAGAAATAGTCTGGAGTATGGCAATGTATTTCTTGGAGGTAGAAGTAAAAACTGGGAGCACATATTGAAGTTGAGTAAGGAAAGCTTTTTTGCCTATGGCTGCTGTAGATAGTTGGGATAGAAAAGGGGAGATCTTGGCCCAGAAGAAAAGAGTTTATTATGGGTCTCACATTGTCTATGAGGAAATGGAAGTTTAGTGACTGATCAAGCCATGGTCCTAGGTATTTGAAGGTGGAGGTTGTTTCTATGGACTGGTTGCGTAAGTCAAAGATAGTTAAAGAGTTAAGTGCTCAGTGAATTTTCTGTGGAGTTCCAAAAAGCATAGTTTTGCTCTTGGAGGGGTTGAGAAGTAGTTTATGGTTTACGAGCCATTGGTGGAGTTCCTGTATGTCTGACTGGAGATGACATTGAATGCTGGTGTGAGAGTAACCTGATCAGCAAATGACCATGTTATCAGCATAGAGGATAAGTGGGAGATGGGTGTGTTCACAAGGAAGTTTGTTAATGAATGCAGAGAAGAGGAGGAGGACACGAATGGATTCCTCTGGTGCACCTTTGGTAATTAGTGCAGATTTTGATTGGGAAGATTCTATTTTAACTGTCTGTCAGTGAGGAATTTTTTTTAAACCATAGAGAGGCACCTTTATAACAAATTTATTCAAAGCATGTAACTGCAACAAATTATAGCGATAGATCACAAACAGTTGAGAGAAGGACTCATTAGCATACAAGGATTTGTAACATTTCTAATTTATATCTCATTATTTGTTCATTTGCTTAAGCTGATTCACAGCCATCATGCATTAGCATAAATGGCCTCTGTGACTCATGCCTTTGTGGCACAAACACATGAAGAGCTCAGAGTGTCTTCAGATGTTCACATAATGACTATGAATTCCACCCTGAGTTTAAACAATGCAATATCTAGGTTAAGTGTTTTTCTATTTTTACTGAGTGCACTGTAACAGCTGTATACTTTCTTGTGTGTTTTTTAGTACTCTAGCCAAGAATTGTCTTTGGCTTACACTACTGAGAGTGGAAAGAGGAAACCAAGCCATGACTATGTCTCTGATTGCTGTAGGACATTGGAGAGTGATTTGCTATTGGTCAGTGTGGTCATTTGAGCCTTTTCTTCTGTTTTCAGTATTAGTTGTCCTCATTTGCACAGCCTAGTGCTCATTTGTTGTGGACTACTACATGCTAAGTTGTTACGGTCCTGATTATGATTTAATTTTACCAGAATTAAATGAAAACTGAATCCTCCAAGATCTTGTATAAGATTTTTTTTTATTGTTGCTGAGTGTACTGTGATACTTGTATAATTTTTTGTACTGTTTAGCAATTAAGCAAATAAGTGTGTCTGATTTATAATTGTGACAGCAGAGAGAAAACCAAGACAGTTCTAGGCCTGTGATTGCCGCATAACCTTGAGGAGTGCATTTGCTATTGGTCAGTGTGCTCATTTGTGCTTTTTAAACTGTTTACAGTGTTGCTATAAATTCCTCGTATTTGAAGGGTTCCACACTAAATGCAGCTGGTTTGCAACTTGGACTGTATAAACACAGCCATCTTGATTCACATCTGTCTTTATACCACCTACCTCACCCACATCCTATTAGTCAATGTGAGTAGTGATACTACCAAGTGCAACCAGTTACACAAAGTTGCGTAATGAGCTGCACTGCGCACTACTTGCCTTCCAAGCATACTTTGGCATCTCACAGCTGTAGTACATTTCCCCTAACAGCCTGCAGCTATTCTACATTGCTAGCAGTTTACAGCTGATTGGCGACACTGAGCTGTCCATTGTCATAGTTACATAACCTCATTTACTTCAATTACTTCATTTCATTACATCAAGTTACTCTGGTTTAGACAGTGTACCCACTGTAAATTAAACTTAAATTACCTATTTCAGAGAGTTACATTCAGCGACTCTTTGTTATGCAGGTCATTCCTCCACAAGGTATCCCAATCACTATCTCATTTAGCTACATATAGTCCTCTATGTAATTCTTATTAATTGCCCAAATCTCTGCTCTAAAATGTAAGGTCACCCTGCTAATTTGTCTTCTGTTTGCTAGCCTCACTGCATTTGGCATTCTCAGACTGTGTAGTAACTACCTTGTGCTCACAGATAATGATGTCCTATTCAACACTAATAACTCTGTAAGAGCTGAAAATATTTAACAAATACGTAGTCCTCAATCTCACTAGAAACATGTACTGTGAGCAACCTGTACTTTTGCAACATTCAACACTAACCAACTCTAAAATGGCTCACTCTGAGTCTGTAATAAAATCCATGCTAAAGCCTCCTAAAACACAAAGACTAGGTCTCAGTGGAACTAAAACACTGTATCATTTTCAGACTTACTTTTAATAAAGAGTCACCAAGAATGAAATCATTTCAGATCATATACATACCATTCTACTAATAAACATGCTGTAATGATCTATAACACTATAGTAGTAAGGCACATCGATTCTCTACTCACTATGCTGGAGAAAATCAGGATGATGGTGAGTTTTCTTTCTGGTGCCAGGATTTGTGATAACTTAAGAGCCCATAAGACCCTTTTACCTAAAAAATAGGACTATGATAAGGTGATGGTCCAAGTGTAGGAAATGACTTAGGACATAAAACTCTGAGGAATATGCAAAGACATGTCAGAACTCTGCATGCATGTTACAAATGGAGAGGACTCTTTCCTTCCCCAAGAGTGATGCCTAGTACAGAGAAAAGATAACTTGATTCAATGATTAGCTAAATAGCTGGATTCATCCCAGGGGGATCCAGTATGTGTTAACATGGGATGATATGCACGGCAGTCCTGCTTGCTATGCAAAGGATGACTTGCACCTCATTTTCTTAGGCTTCCGCATAGTTGCTATAGCCTCTGCTGCTTCCATCGCATCTTTTTTATGCAGCAATTAGTTAGTGGACATCCTGACATAGCTATCATGTCAAATCCTAAACAGAATCACATTAAGGGGCTCAGCTCAATGCCAAAAGTCTCAATACCAAACTGCCTAACCTTGAGGCTGTCCTGCATTCAGAATGCATCCATTTATGTGCAATTATTGAAACATAGGTTAAATAGCCGGGTTTTGTGCCTATCATGCCTTCAGATCCAATGGCAACTGTGGCGTTGCTTCCACATTTGTTAAGGAACATACCACTCCAGATAGATTCCCAAAGATCCACATCCTGATATCATTGAAGCCCAAATTATACTAAGCATGGCCAATTATCAAATTATATGCTGTTACAAAACACCCTGTGCACCCCGAAAATCATGTAAGGTTTCTAAATGTGCTCGATGAGCTTCCCATAAATAAGAACTCCATTATTTTGTGAGACTTTAACTACCCCTCAATGAACTGGAGTGCCTATACTTTCAATGTAAGATATGCCCGTAGTTATTAGATTTAATAAACAAAAACTCCCAGGACTAGATTGTTAACAAATTTACTAGAAGAAAATATTCTTAGCCTGGTCCTTATATGGGTAGCTTCATTCTGCATTGTTCCCCTTGTATCTCCTTCTCTGGTTAAGTTCGGTCATAAATCAGTGCATTTTACCTTCAAAATCTCCTCTGAAACCAATATTACAGATTCTAAGGATTTTAAACATACTGATCTCATCAAATTTTATGATGAAGTTTCAAAATTCAATTACAGTAGCATTAGCTCCAGTGTTGCCACAGCAGGTAGCTGCACACAGGTGTTCTATGCCCACTTAGATAAAAGTATAGCACTGGCAGCACCAAGCAGATCTAAAGATAATGAGAAATGTAAAAAAACACATCATCCTGGTAGTCCACCATAACAAATATATTGTAAATTAAAAAAGTGTATAGCAGATCAAAAGGCCCTCATATAAAGGGTAACATCAGAAGTATAACTAAAAACTTGAAAATGTTATTAAGTTAACTAAAGTAGCCCATAAAACAAAGTTAGCATCTGAAGAAAAGGACAATTATAAATCCTTCTTTACTGCATTGAATTAATTCAAATAATTTAAAAGACATTGTCAAGATACTATCAAATATATTAAGTGCAAATTTTACATCGGAAATGGCTATCCAAGGTACAGTTAAGCATGAATTTCTCAAGCCTCTTATCATAACTAAAGTACATGTACTGAAGATACTTTGCAAGACAAAAAAATACTTCTTCCATTGGACTTTATAACATTCTTGGATGTTTAATAAGCAGTACCAAAGAATCTTTGGCATCGCTAGTCAAATTATTTAGCATGAGTTTATCCTGTGACTTCGTCCCTGAGATTTGGCACACAGCAGTCATGATACCACTCTATAAGGATGGCCCTATCACTGACCCCATGAATTATAAACCCATCAACTAGTTAAGTTTCAATTGCAAAGCCATAGAACATGTTGCACCTGACTTGATTTGTGATAACAAAAGTCTCATCAGAATAGACCCACAGCAGTGTGGTTTGTCAAGTACAGATACTGTGTAATAAAACTGGTTAACATTTTCAACAGTCTAACACAAGCTGTCAACATAGGTCATGTATCCACATGACATACCTTTACCTGGACAAGGCATCTAATACCATTTCACATGCTAACACAGTTAATAAACATAATTATTTAAAATAGTTTCCTATGTGGTAAGGTAGACAGAGGAAAATAGCAAACTGGTTAAAGAATAGATCCCACACAGTAAATGTTGAATATGTCTCATCAAAGAGTATAATGTCACCCAATGGTGTCCCACAGGACTCAGTGCTCAGTCCAGTTTTGTTCAATATTTGTTTTTCTGAGCTACAGACCATGAACCAAGTTTTCTGGCTAATGAAGTTTAAAGATGACTGCAGACTGGAGTCATTGTCAAGTCCCTCTCTGATGCTTAAACAGTTCAGCTAGGACTTTCATTTGTAAATATATGGTGTACCAAAAATGGGCTCAAATTAAATGCAAAAAAAGTGCAATACTGTCACATTCAGTAGACAATGCCTCTCTCCAGCATACAACGTATTCAATACCCTATTTCAAAATGAGAATGTTGTTAAGAGCCTTGGAAATGGGTTGAAAATTCTCTCTTCATTGTTCATTATTGACCACAGTTGTCATGAAACTGTTCTGCTGAGCACAGCTAATTTCCAACAGAACATCATCCAGGTCTAAAGAGGAAGTGTTCCCTTATATTCAGCATTAATTAGGCCAGTTATAGAGTATAACACCTCCTTTAAGATGCATTTCACTGGACATATCTGATCACTAGAGCAATCACAGAGGTTCATTAGTAAGAAAATCACTGGCCCCAAAACCCTAAACTACCAGAAAAAGACTGGAAGAAATGCCCCTTCATATTCAGTATTTAAAGACTCCTGATGGGGGAATCTATGCTTTGACATCTGTCCTATTAGGAACAAAGTGGTCCTTGATCCTTTAAATCTCCACAAATTGAATAGTCCCACTAATGCCCTGAAATAGGGTCTAATTCTTCACCAGCAGATAAATAAAACATGGTAAAGAGATAGGTTCATCTAACAGTGTTTCCTCCCACCTCTGGAGAGACTCCCCCCTGCAAATTAAACAGTGTGATGCGCTGTCTTGATTCATACAGAACCTATATAATTGGATGGGTATTCACAAAGTCACCCCAGACTTAACCAGCTGAGCCCTCCTCAAGAGAGGAAATATGGTCTAAGGATGAGCATTGGCATGCAGCAAATGATTGCAAAACTCAGCTGAACTTAATTTCCTATGATCCTATTAACAGAGATTTTCTACAAGGGTCTCTTTTGGAATTAACTCTTCCACACCACACACTCACAAATATGGCCAGTTTAGAGTGTCCATTCCACCTACTACATGTTTTTGGAATGTGGGAGGAAACAGGAGCACCTGGCAGAAACCCACCCAAACTCAAGGAGGACATGCAAACTCCACACAGAAAGCACCCCAGCCTAGAATTGAACTGGGGACCCTCTTGCTTTGAGGCAACAATGCTATTACTGTGCCACCTTCATTACACAACAATGTGCTTACTATTGTTACCCATAAACATGCAGACATATTTGATAAGGGGGCTATAGGAATATCTGTGTTACTGCACATGCACAGCATACATTAGCATGCACAGTATGGGGGGGTAGTGCAACAGTCAGCTGATCAGTACCGCTTCATACACAAGTACATGTAAATGCATTCCAAAGGTCAGTACCTTTCACAGAATGTTACATGCATCAGTATTCTATGACCATTTTAATTTACATTTTTCTAAATGTTCTGTTATCACGCTTCCTCTAGAGTCACTTTTAACTTGTTCTATCACTGAAAAACCAAATAAATGTGTATTAAATCACAGACATGTTTAAATAAAACATTTGTTACTTTCCCTTTCTTTGTATCTAACAAATGCTCTCAATATATATTTGATAGTGAATTTAGTAAATCCTATGTGCTATATACAAGATAGATTTTTGGATGTCATCTTTATTTTGTGGGTTGATTCTCTTAGTAAATTACAAGAGTTTATTTTGTATGTAAATAACACGCATGAATTCTTAAAATGTACACACACTTATAATAATGAAAAAAATGTATATTTAGTTATTGAAAGTGAATAACAGAACATGTAGAAAAATGTGAATTAAAATGGCAAATTAGATTAAATGCCATGAATTACCCTAAATTAAATAAAAATTGTTCTATCAGTTCTGTATTGAAACTGGAATACTACAATGCTGGTTAATTGTTTAATTAAATTATTGTTTTTTGATACTAAGTGGATAAATTTATCACAGGATGATAATTTTAAATGTGTTTAAAGGTTTTTAAATTAGATAATGTTTAGTTCCAATGAAGTTCCACAAAATATAAGGAGCAAAAGCGCTTAATTGACTGGAATAAAGAATTTGGATTTTGACCATTGCCACTGTTGTCAGCAGTGCACCTCAGTAATTTTCATTTATTATTTGTTAATTTATAATTACTTTGGTTCATAGTTTGTACCTGAGAAACTATCACATTGACAACACAGCCCTAAGAGTTGACCCAGTTGTTCAGGATTTGGGAACTTATGTTGACAGCGACCTAACTTTCGACCAACTTGTGTCCATTGTCATAAGAAAGTCCTTCTGTATTGCACAGCTTATAAACAAAGGGAATGTATCTAGATCTATGGATGTAATTGCTCCCCTTTACTCAGTTCTCATTAGGCCAATCATTGAGTATAATTCCACCTTTCTCCAGACATATGAAAAACTAGAATGCCCACAGAAATACCTTGCTAAATGGATACAAGGGCTGAGCAATGTGCTATACATGGACTGACTCAAAGTCCTGTCATTATACTTGGTATGCCCCAGACTGCTAAGAGGTAGCCTGTGTCTGTCGTACAAGGAAACATCTGACTGAATATTGATGGATTTACTGCACATCAGCAAGTCAAATGGCATCAGAAATACTCATTCTAGGGATCTAAACCTCTTTTACAGCATCGATAGAATGATTTGAATGGACATGTTTATCATGCAGAGGATGTCGCTTCTCTGGAACAAACTCCTCTTCCACATAAAACAAAACCCATCCCTGCCCATATTCAAGTGAAACTTGGATCTGTGGATAAGAAACAACCCCAAGACTTCCCCCTCCATTATTAAAGGACAGAGGCAGTTCCTAAATGCTTTATCCCATGCATGGGTCCCATGAAATTATCTGTGGTATGATCCCAGTTATTCTCACTATGGGTAATATATAATTATTGCCAATGGGATAGGTAAGGTCAATATAACACCAAATGGGATAGGTTAATTCAGGCACCAAAAAATAGATTGGCTTGGCTTAAAATGGCTGAAAAGGGCAGCTAGCCTAGTACTATGAACCTATGAATAACAATGGACATGGAAGTCAGAGATACAGGAAAATAATGACTATAATACAATATAATTTGCAATGTTGTACAGGGTCAATAAAACCCACTAATGTATGGCAGAAAACTCACTGGAAGTGGATAAGAAAAACATGAGGTGGTGCATAAATTAAATGATGACTTTTAGAAAAATGAACTATTCATTTTGGTTCACACCTGAAGTAAACTGGATAACACAAGGCATGAAAAGGATTGAAGAAAATAAATAAAGTAAATAGAAATGATCTGAGAAATTTGAGGTAATACAAATGGATATGAATGCTGACATTTGAAGATCAAAACATAACAGAAATAAAGATGGCAGCATTGGTGAAGTTTATTTTATTCTCATTTTTTAACTTTTTGCTATCCAGAAACTCTAATCCAAGTGGGCGGTTTTCATGCCCAGCCTTGGTTATCATTAACAGTGAAAACAGGCTAGAGTAGTACACATTAGTAATAGTCCAGTTAAAAAAAAAAAACTTGCACAGAGTTAAAAAAATGCAACAGACTCTCTGTTCTTCATAATATCCCCCACACACATAAACCTACACTTAGTCTAATGTATCTCTGGTGACAGTCACCTGGTGTCTGAAAATTTGTATGGGGCTACCCATGAAAAGGTCAAAGTAAATAAGCCACCACTCCAGATGCCTCCAAATGCATCACAAATCCTATGTGATGGTTTGGAAAGGTTGTATCTGAGACTTCACAATATTTGCTGTCATTGTTCAGATTTAAAATTGCTGAAGGAGAGAATCCTGAGTCACTATTACTTCTCTAAAGTGAGAGCCAGCAGTGCAGATACCAGAGGATCTTGATGCCTTGCAACCTTTGGTTCACTAAAACTGCAGCTGCACACTTTGTGAACACCCTGGGGCAGACAATAGCCCAAAAGAAGAGCCTGAAGTTGATAACAACTGGTTCATACCCAGAAGTTTAGGAACCTTCTTGACTACTTAGTGATAATGATATATTGCTACGTGTCTTTGAGGCCCAAACAGCACATCTACTCACCTCTTTATAAGCAAGGAATAAATGACCAGACCACAACCATCCAGAACTTTGTTTTAGCAAAGCTGGGGTGTGTAGAATGCTTGGCCCCCTGTTTAAATATTGTTCTGTTATTGTATTTGGTGTTTGAGATATTACATTGTCAATCATGTGATCTCATCCATATGAATTTCAACAATGTAAAATCTTGACAATCTGATATAAATCCAATCCTTCAATAACTGCAGTGCTTCCCGCTCTCCAACTTCATCCCTGAATTTCTCACTTATTCTTTTTTTTCCTTTTCCTATTTTAATATACTTCCTTTATTACATCACTTCCATCCATATTGCTAAATAATCTGAAAAACCTGTCTGTACTGTATCACCATCTGCTATGCCCAAACTCTCCAACAGTACAAAATAACCAATTCCAGATCTAATTTCCCCTCTTCTATAAGTCCAATGACGTTTTCCATATAGCTAACTTACCACATTTTATCACTTCTTGTATTTTTTAACATTTTCCCTTTCTTTTAACAGTTTCCCCTTAAATCACGATTAAAGTCCCCTGCAGTAATAATTTTCATGATAACCATCATATAATACATTTGATGTAACAGATTCTCTCTTGCCTTGTCATTTGTATATGCATATAATGCTATAATTCTACAAACATATTCTCTCCACCTCAAATCTACAACAGTTAACCTGCCTATCCTTACTAACATTACATCTAATATTTGTAACCTTTAATTCCATATTATTTTTCCACACCAAAGTTCTTCTGTTTGCAGACTTTCTTCACTTGTCAAGAATGTTACCTACATCATATTTAGCGGACCATTCCAGTACCCCTATCCTTCTTACAATATTAATAATAATACTATTCTCCTTTACTGAAAGCACTGTACAATTATTACTCTATTTTCTTTTTAAGTTTAAGGAAAGAATTTTAAATGTTCAATTTCTTATTGTTTTTATTATTTTCCCAACTCAATATTTTTCTGAGTTTATGTACAACTATTCCTAGATCCTCAGATTCAGATTTTTCACTAGTTTCATTAATCAGTAAAAATTAAATGAAAACTCCACCCAAGCTAGAGCTTCCACTGAGTGACCGCTCATACCTCCTGCATCAGAGGCACATGGGATATATGCAAATGACCCTTATGAACATCAGGTGTTTCAGCTACGTATATGGTGATTCTGAATGCCTGTGTTTTTTTTTTTTTATTTTTAAGTCATTTTAATGGACAATTTCAGGCCAATAAAGCCAATCCCCACTAGATGTGGATATGCATAATTCAGCTTTGTTATGACCTCATGAGCAAGGCGCAAGCAAAGTATTTGACTAAGCAAAAGAAACACAGGGCTGTTATACTCAGCAGACATCCATTACCATTAGAGTGGCTGCAAATGATCCCAACCAACAAACTAAAACAAAGAGTGAGAAGGTCACACAGAAAAAACAATCAGCAAAACTAAATGAAAAATCCACCCAAGCTAGAGCTTCCAATGAGTGACCGCTCAAACCTCCTGCATCAGAGGCACATGGGATATATGCAAATGACCCTTATGAACACCAGGTGTTTCAGCTATATGGAGATTCTGAATGCCCATGACTTTTTTTTTAAGTAATTTTAATGGACAATTTCAGGCCAATAAAGCTGTGGATATGTATATTTCCGCCTTATGACCTCATCAGCACAGCATAGCACAAGCAAAGTGTTTGAATAAGCATAAGAAACACAGGGTTGGTATTCCCAGCTGATGTCTATTACCATTAGGGTGAATGCAAATTATCCCAACTAACAAACTAAAACAAAGAGGGAGAAGGTCACACAGAAAACACGTTGCTTGTGCTGTGCTGATGAGGTCACATGCTTATTCAAACACTTTGCTTGTGTTGTGCTGATGAGGTAATTCTCACTCTTTGCTTTAGTTTGTTAGTTGGGATAATTTGCAGTCACTCTAATGGTAATGGACATCAGCTGGTTATAACAGCCCTGTGTTTCTTATGCTTAGTCAAACACTGTGCATGTGCTGTGCTGATGAGGTCATAACAAGGCTCAACTTAATCAAGTACATTTCCTAGAAAATGTAACTTCATTCTACCAATAACAGTCTTTTTTTTCAGAATTAAACAACAGTCTTTCCATTAAGTCTTCAGTTTCAAATGTTAAGTCACAAAGTGTCTGTTTCCCCAAACTACTCAAGCATCTAATGTATTTTGCTTCAAAATCCAAAAGTAACACTAAATTATCCCACACAAATTTTGTCTGCTTATTATCTTTTTCTTTTTTCCCTTAACTGAACAACAAACCTTTTTTTTTCTTTTTGATAAAATTTACAATACCTTTTGTTCATCCAACTGCATCAGCATGCTAATTTCCATATTATGTACCGCCTATAACCTTATGTCCATCCAACTCACAACTCATTTCCTTTCTACTTAACTCACTGTAAATTCCAAAAACCTTTTCTGTCATATCCAACCATGAAATCTCAGACTCTCATCCAGGGTCACCTCTGTTTAATAAACCAATCAGTTTTTCAGCAGGCAAACTTCCAGAAGCAATTTCAATTACAACTTCTTCAAAACATTGAGGTTTAAAGTCAGCTACATGCTGACTATTTGTAGTATTATTCACTTTTCAACACTTTTCAGTCAAGCTAACAGAACCACACTGCTATCACCAACACAAATACTCTCTTTTCCTTCCATTACTGCACTACTTCTCCTAGTAGCCTCCATGCCAGAAACAGAAGCAGGAGGTGCAGCAGCAAAAATGTTCACCCTCACAATGAAAAGAGTAAGGTCTTTTATTTATATACAGTACAAACAAACTCTTGTTTACAACATGTTTACTTGTTTACATATATTTACAAATGTACAGATATATAGATATACAAATCTATTTGCACATGCTTATAATTTCCTTTACAGTCATGCTAATTTTCATCCCTATTAGACTCCCACTCCTTTATGGATAACCACCATCTGATTTTACCTGATATTGATGCTAAAATCCATTTGCCATTAAACATAATTTCATTTATTCTGTCATTCCAAATAACCCATATAAAATAAAATGACTTTTTATCTATTCTAACATATTCTTTACTTCTATTCTTATAATATCCATATTTAAACATATGTATGTTTATTTTATCCACTTTTATATATTTGAAAAAAATCTTCTTTACATAGTTTTCCCTATAACTGTTTTATTATTTTGCATTTCAGAAACACATGTTCTGTGGTTTCTTCTTCTTAACAATGTAAACATGTTCTGTCACTTTTCTTTTTATATGCCATTTTTCCTTTTATGGGCAGTTTATCTATTACCAGTCTCCATAAAAAAATCTTGACATTTTATTTTCTGATTATACCATTTGCTTCTTATTTTTATAGCTTTATTTTTTTTTCATCTGTTAGATTTTCCCATGTTTTTGCATAGTAATGTTTTATCATTACATTCTTTTATAATGTTTTTCTATTTTTTTCTATATCATCACTTATTTTCCACAAACTATTTTTCTTAGTAATATTTTATTTCATTTATACATTCTTTTTCTCTTTTACTCTTTTTTACCATGCCCAAACATTTAACATTGTTATATTTATATAATTTTGCTAGTAATCTGTCATCTTTTTCATTTATCCATTTAATCTGTCATTTTTTTCATTTATCCACTTTAACACTTTGTACAAATGTAATGAACCAGCATATACCACTGGGTGAATTAAGCCTAGACCGCCTTCCTCTTCATTTACATACAAAACTCCTATTTTTACTGTGTTTAATCTAGAACCCCATACACATGAAACAATTATCCTTGATTTCTTTTGTCTCTAGCCATATTACAAGATAATCAGAAAATCATGTTTCAACTACCTCCCCTTCTCCTATAAGTAAACCTTCTGATACTAAAAAATAATACATTTTAGTTCTATACATACCTTGTTTGTAATTCCATGAATTTTTGTCCCAAGGTTTTAACTTACCACATATTATAACTTCTAATATTTTTCTTATGTCATTTTCTTTCTTTTTACACTTGCCCCTGATATAACAATCAAAGTATCCTGTTATTATAATATCCATATTTATCACTACATAGTCTAAATCTGATGGAATAAACTTCCCATTTCTTTACAATTAGTATAAACATATGCTGTTATAATTATATATACTTGTTCTTTCCATTTTAAATCTACAATGGTGAATCTTTCTGTTTTTGCTAAAATTGCATCTAATACCTTTACTGGGTCTATATTATGTGATCGAATGATTAGGTGATCGAACACCTAAACATCGACCACATAATATCATAAGGAAAAAACAGTGAATGACCAATTTAATGCAGGGAAAGATTTTCCTTGGCCATTCACTGGATTTTGCTATTTTCTCCACTGTGGAGCGATCTCAGAGTTTGTATATTTAGTTAGGGGAGATGTGGGGGAACAGCCCCCCAAGTCAGGGGTGTGGTGGGCAAAGCCCCCCACTTAGTTTGGCTGTAAAGTTAAATTATATTTTTTGTGGTCGACGGTAACGTTTCCCGGCGGCATTCGCTATTTTGCAGTTCGATATTACGTGGTCAATGTTTAGGTGTTCGATCACCTAATCATTCAATCATGTAATATAGACCCTTTTTACTGTCTTTCTTCATTTGTTAAAAGTCTTGTGTGTTATAATAAAATTACACCTACATCACATGTATTACACCACTCCAAAATCCCTATTCTTTGTACTATATTCTAAATATTATTCACATTTACAGAAAGCACTCTAAAATTTTCATTTCCCAAAAATCATGGTTTCATACGTTCATAGGTAATTACTAAGCTAGCTTTCTTAACAGGCTATTATAAGCCTAGCCAACATCTCACCCAAAGGTGACAATCAAATACTGTACCTTGTGTCTGTGAGTGAAGCACCTTAACCATTATACCATTAGCTGTATATATATGAGTACTTGTTTATCCACACAGTCAGAGCACTTGTTTATCCACATAGTTTACTTAGTTTTGTTGAATATATATATATATATATATATATATATATATATATATATATATATATATATATATATTCCTTTTCATCCATTTCCTTTCTTTGTTTCATTTGGTGCTTATACCTTTACATTTTCTTTTTCTGTCCTTTACCTTTTCCCAATAGCATTTTTTTATTTTACTACCTCCCAATTTATGTCTTCATCATTTTTTTGCAGAACCATCTTTTATGTTCCCTTTATTATTCCTCCTCACTTAATTTTTCTTCTATTTCTACTACTTATAACATTTCTCCCCTTTGTTCATTTTCTTCTTTCTTTTTCTTTTTCATTACTCTTATTTTCAGGTTTGCAATCCATCTAAAATATCTAATCTTGTTGCATTTATAACATTCCAATTCACATTTGTTTGCATCATGTCCAATTTCCCCATAAATATAACATTTTATTTTGTCACAGTTACTTATCAAATGTCCTTTTCCACATAAAAAAGGCATGTGTTGGGTTGTCCCTGGTATTTTACTACATCTGTATTCCCCTCCACATTTATCATGCTTGATATATGTATATTTTTTCTCTTTATATTTTTAACACACTATACAAGCCCAGCTACCAGTCCATAAAATAACTTTTACAATATCCAGTACTTATTTACATAAAGTTTTCAAATGTCCTTTCAAAAGTCTCTCTTTCTTCCTCTGTTTGAAATTGTACATGCATTTTCTTTTTTGTTCCTTGTTAAATGCTTTTACCACATAAAGATTTCATGGATTACATTCTTTCTTTTTTCGTGTTCTCCAAGAAAGTTTTCCTACACTTAAGTGATATGTTAGTATATATTGATTGCAATATTACATTTTAAGCATCTGTCAGTATGGACATGTGAAAGTCAATACTCTGTCACCGATGACCATCCATTCAAAGGGATGTTCCTGCATTTTGCTCATTGTAAAATTTACATGGCATTAGTTACAAGATTTGCTATAGCCTATACCCCTGTCTAACATCTGAAGATCTTGTAATATTTATTAATGTGTTGCTTAGAGTACATGAGTAAGATTTATGGCTAAAATGTTTAATGAATGTGTGTGTGTGTGTGTGTGTGTGTGTGTGTGTGTGTGTGTGTGTGTGTGTGTGTGTGTGTGTGTGTGTGTGTGGGTCTGTGTGTGTGGGTGTCTATCTGTATTATACACACATACACACACACACATATACGTGTATAGTAATATATGTAACATAATGGCTGCACCTGGCATTCATACAAAGTGGTTTTACAGTAAAACTGATGTTAATTTTAAGACAGGAAAGATGTATGTGGAAAAGTATGCCCTGGGATTTAATACACTACATGTAGGCTTTTCACAAAGCTTACATGGAGTTTGCATGTTTGTGCAGTGAGCAGCAAGGCTAATTACATATTCATGCTGTGCACCATGTTTAAACATAAACAAGAGTGGTTTTGTGGCTGGCAAAAGTGTTGCTCACCAGGAAACCATGAAAAGCAACACAGACAGGAAGCCTGGTTACCTCACTGCAAAGTAAGTTGCATGAAGTGCCACAATGATTACCAAGACTTAGCATATACTTATGTATATGGTCCAAACACAGTACAGGACAGTGTATACAGTGGAGAGTATTGCGAAATACCATTCCAGGTTTTCTGTACAAAAGTTATGTAAATGATCTATAAGTGTACATGGACTGCCATGTAAAATAAACAGTTGGGGAAGTGTGTGTATTGAAAAGGGACACAGAGAAGAATGTACAGCAGTTGAGGGCATGTCAATGGAAGACAGTTGTAGCAGGAACACCAATCACATATTAGTATGGTACAGTGTGGACTACACAGTGAAAAGATGTATCATGTGACTGTCACACAAGGTGATATAACAATGGAAAAGATGTCTTTGTGAGATAAGCATCCTTATATGAACAATGCATAGGACATCTGTCAGGGATGATATATACATTGGGGGTAGGGTTTACTTTGTGAAGCTGTGCAAACTGATTTGCCTGAATGTGGGTGTAATCTCAGCAGAGGTATCTAAGAAGTAGGACATAGGTAAAGGCTTATGGACAACATTAAAAGAAACAACCACAATCATGGACAATATCAGTATAACACCACCAGTAATCTCATGCCTCTGATATAATATCTGTGATTTAGAGTTCAAAAATGATTCTGTATAAACACACTTGGACAACTATTATGACATGTCAGTAATTTAAAAGGGAAATCAAGCATACTGTCCTGACATTGTAACATCTACTGGATGTGTTAAGAGGGACACTGCTTTATCTATACGTGACATTATGATCAATACAGGCTAGTTGACTGGTATGCATGACAGATATATATGGCACAATCCACACTATCACAAACATAACCCATGCCATCAATGCTGTCAAACAGCTATGCATGTACTGTGTGCATCAGAGGAACAGGTATCACACATCCATCTGGTGTAACACCTTAATGGGGGTTCTACACCATCAGACAATAATGTTTATGCGACAAAAAGAATGTCTAGGTATGGCCAGTAAGATATGTTGCAGCTCACTGTGGCAAAGGTAGTACACTTCAGTTACATATCATTTGAATAAGGGGGCATTGTACTCAATTATTGGTGTGATTAAAGCTGTGACCTATGGAGGTATTATGGTCTTTGATGTGAATGTCCTTCATATACTCAGTTTTTTCGGTAGTCAGTACTGTGGCCACATGCTGGTGGACATTCCACATACTATCTACCCAAGGACACAGGTTACATACCACTTGACCTGCTTATAGGGTGTGATTTCTACATTATCCTTAGGTTGTGCATTTGTTTTCATGATGTAATAAATTCCCCCATGTTTTTGTTTCATCTCATGTGTTGTCATGGCTATGGCAGCAATCTTTGGTGTGTCTTGATGCTGTCTGTATTATACTAATATCACAGTTGAAGTCAACGATTGCCCACAATCTGTAGTCCTTCAGACAAATGCTTTGACACAGGATGTATATGTCCTTTGTAGCTTAAATAATGGGCAAGAAAGGGCCTAGCAAACAGCCCAGATGTACAGACCTGATCACTGGACCTGAGATATAGGTCACTTCACACATTTCAATATATTTAGATGCCACATATGTTTTCCACTGGTCTTCTCACTTGGTGATATAGCTGCTTATGACTACATCTGACAATGATGATTGAATACCTCAGTGTGGATTTGTGTCAAATACCTTGGCCTGGTCAAGTTCAACATGATGACTGTGTTGCCATTATGCATGCCCTTGATGACCTCTTTGAGGACTTCTGTCAGATGTAACAGACATGATGTAGCATTAACAACTCACACAGCTCTGTTGCACACAGCCAGGATATTACTAGTGTCCACATAGAAAGGGTCCATGACAACATGTTGTTCTACTTCACAGTTGAGAGTCAGGATGTGTCTATACCTGCATGCATCAGGTGCTGTTCCCCCAACTCATATAAATGCATGTTGATGTACACCCTTCTATGGGAACTCAGTCCATGCAGAGGGTGTGTTGAAGTGTGTATTCAACCATGTTAGGAAAGTGTATGTGCTGATTCACTCTATAGGTGATCTGTGATGTTGTCACAGCCCACTGATTCTGTGTGATAGGCCTGGATGAAGGTAAGACAGTGCATATTGCCTATCTTGATCTAGCCTATGGTCTTGACACAATCACCCAGTCAGTTATCATTGAAAAACTTTCAAAGCTGGATTAACCTTTACGTCACTAGATGGGTAACCAATTTGCTCATTGACAGAACACATACTTTGAAAGTTGGTGAATTAACTTGTACCAGTAGAGCTGTCACCATTGACATACCCCAGGGATATCTGCTTGGCCCTTTACTGTTTGGAATCTATTTCTTGACAGGTCAGGCTAAAGTGTATGGCCTTTGGATTACCAAGTTTGCTGATTCTTACATATCAGGTGCAATCACTGAGTGCAACAATGATGATAACATTCTACAGGAGGGGCTAACACAGACAAATGCTTGATTACAAAGCCAAATGGTCTACAGATGAATGTAAAAATGTAGCTTTATTTTGGCCTTCTTCAAAGTGAAATTCTCTGCTGAAACCCACTGGTGCAAGATGTTGAAGAACAGATAGATAGCAATCTGAACTTTGACCACCGAGTGTCCACAGTGGTATGGAAAGGCTATGTTGTGCGCATCATAAGTCACCCCATTGTATTTAGATCTAAGGATTATATAACAGCACTATGCTTGAACCTAATGAGAAAACTAGTAGAGTATAATGTTCCTTTTTACATGTACCTCACCAGACACCTGCAGCAGCTGGAGAGACCACAGGGGTTTCTCTCCAGGAAAACACAAGGCCTACAAACCATGCCTTGATGGATAGACTGAAAGGCATGTCACTGTAATCTGTATTGTATAGGCTGACATGACTTTTGCCTGGCCTTCAGGGCAGTCTCTGACCTTGGCCTGGTGGAAATAGTGCACATTCACAAATCAGATATACCTGATGACATCAGCAGTATCTTCTGAAGAGAATATGGTAATAGCCATGTCCCACATTCTGCTGTAAAAGGCTGTCTCTAATGTCAAGCAAGTGCACAAAAACACACATCCCAGTTAACTGCAGTGAGAACAGAACCCCTACCTCTTCTGGTTAGATAGATGCACAAATGCACACACACACACACACACACACACACACACACACACACACACGCACACAAGCACACACACATACACATACCACAGTTGACTGTAGTGAGAACAGAACCCCCTACCTAAGTACCCCAACTAAAGAGCTCAGTACTTTATGTAAGCACCATGGCACTAGTCTGACTTTTACAAGGCTGCAGAACAACTTATAGTGGATGATATCAGCAGTGGATGTTGCAGAGAAGATGTTGTGGGACCTGCATGAAACAGATGTGTAGGCATGTGCAAGTGTCAAAAACACTGTCAATCCATGGAATTGGAATTGTAGCTGTAGGATACACACTTATGCTCTTCTGGTTAGATGGAGACAAGCACATACATACACACAGACACATACATACACCCCCCCAGTTAATTGGAGTAAGAACAGAACCTCCTACCTATCTAAGTAAACTGCCTGCAGAGCTCAGTATTTTATGGAAGTGCCACGGCACAAGTTTGGCTTTTACAAGGCTGCAGAACAACTTATAGAGGATGACATCAGCAGTGGATGTTGCGGAGTAGATGTTGTGAGACCTGCATGAAATGGATGTGTATGAGCACTGCAACTGTCAAAATATTGTTAGTCCATAGAAGTAAAGTGGTAACTGCAAGATACACACTTATGCTCTTCTGATTAGATAGAGGCACACACACACACACACACACACACACACACACACACACACACACACACACATGGATCTAGGACTGTTGAACGAAAGTTTAACAGTCCAAATTCACTATCACCGAACACACTTTAATGAAAGCACTTTCACCGAAAAAGCGCTTTCATTAAACCGTGTTCAAAAAAACCCCCCACCATTATATTTATGTTTTTGCAGGAGGGCAATCCCCCCCCCCAGTGCCCTCATACCCCCCTACATTTAGATTCTCACTCTGAGGTCACATTACAGTGGGGAAAAGGGGATTTTCCCTTATCTCCACTGTAATGCGATCTCCGCAACAGGCATACTTACGTGAAAGTGCTTCTTCGGTGAAAAGCACTTTTGTGTACGTATGCCCGGCCATTTCACATTCGGTGAAATGGCTGCTCGAGCATTGGTCCTAGACCCACACACACACACACACACACACACACACACACACACACACACACACACACACACACACACACACA
Organism: Protopterus annectens; assembly: GCF_019279795.1. NCBI lineage: Eukaryota > Metazoa > Chordata > Ceratodontiformes > Protopteridae > Protopterus > Protopterus annectens. The sequence goes on from NC_056734.1 coordinate 247,742,442, forward strand.
CACACAAACACGCGCCAGTTGACTGTAGTGAGAACAGAACCCCCTACCTATCTAAGTACACTGACTACAGAGCTCAGTACTGTATGCAAGTGCCATAGCACAAGTGTAACTTTTACAAAGCTGCAGGACAACTTATAGTGGATGACATCAGCAGTGAATGGTGTAGAGAAGATGTTGGGAGGCCTGCATGAAAAGGATGTGTAGGCATGTTTAACTCTGAACAAAGTTCTAGTTATGCATGTTACCAGATTGATGTGCATGGTATATCATACAACCTTTGCTATTAATTTATGTAGTGTAGTTCATATATTTGTCAACAAGTACTGAGAGACCAGGGTTGCAGTGCATAAGGAGAGGTAACACATGGCTGCATTGCAAATATCTGTCATATTCTTAGATAGGTCTTTCATTTTGTTTTCAAATGTAGTTTCATGGCATGAAGACTAAATGGACAAAAACACAGCACTAATATATGCTAATATTGACTTTGCATAGTGCAGCCACGAGCAGTGGGTTTGTGCAATGGCAGGCAAAGTGTTTGCACATACAAGATACACATTTTCACTACTTTCCCTGTCTGCATATATAGTTAAGCAGTACACAGATGCGAGGCTCATTCCTAAATTTCTGACAGTTAGTACTGAGTGTATGAAGCACACCTGCTGCTCAGCTGATTCTGTGGCATCAGGTGTAAATGCATTAACACATTTCTTTTTGAGCCCAGATAAGACTAGGTTTGAATCCAGGTGTATCTAATAATTTTAAATAAACAGTGATAATTCAATGACATTATTCTTTATAGTACATTGAACGTGTTACTGCTTGCTTGACATACCTCAGTGGGGTTAAGCTGCATTGTGCAGAAGTAACCGCAGCATTGTAGAGCCACTCACCATCTCTTGGGATAGGTGCATGATGCCAAATTACTTGTAAACACATAAACAAAAAATTGAAAGGATCCACTGCTTTTTCTGCTACTTATGTGTGTTGTGTGTGATTCTAGCTTTTGACCAGATTATAGGTAATAAAGTAGGGTTGATAGGAAAGTCATGAAATGGGGAGCAGCAGGGAGAAGAACAAAGGGAAATAAATACAGGAATGTGCAGGTGGGATGTAGAAAAGAACCATAGCTATCCATTTCTTTACTAGTGTAAACTGAAAATATGTACAGAATATTAGCTGAATTTAGACTGTCACCTCCACAAAGTGGGATGACAACCACTCAATCATGTTGTATAACAAATTGGACAAAATCAAGTGTGTCAAGAAGACATGTGTGCAAAATAGAGATCTATTTATGGAAAGATATTTTTTGGTGGGACAGGTGCCCATTTTTTTTTAATTCAGTAAGAGACGAATGCTGGGCAAGGGGTGTTGGTACTTCTGAGTCACATAAGTTGGCTAGGTGTGAAAGCAGATGTAAACAAACAAGACAAGACACAGGGTTGGTGAGAGATACAAAAGGTTGGGGGTCACCATGTTTGGGGTGAGAGAGGGGACAACCCAAGCTCATGCCCATCAAACATGGAGACAGTGAGAATTTAGTCCTCACCCACTGGACTGTCATCACTGTCCCCATACTCCGCTGGGTGCTGGAGTCCTTGAATTCTTCTCCTGCTATGTACCATAAGGGAGAGCAGCCTTTCTATCTGGTGTAGGCATACACTAATGATGCAGTGCACAACCTTACACACACACCCTGGTATCTCCTAGTGGGTGATAAAATCCACACCTCTAGCACTACTCCCAGTGGGTACCAAAGCACCAGTCATTAGGGTAGTGCTACCTGAGGACGCAGGTAGTGAAGGGGCAGCAGAGGTACTGCTGTCAGGTTGGGTGCCAGATGTGCTGGGCATTGGTGTTGGAGTCAGTGGAGTGGGGGCAGGCTGATCCACTGGGGCTGGCCTACCTCGCTGTGCTGTAAATCCTTTACTGATTTGTTACAGACAGATGACATGGAGATATTTTAATGACACATAGTATAAAATAAAATAAAAAAGGTTAGGGTTGAGGTGAGAGAAAGAAAAGAGAAAAATTAGTGCCATCATATGTGACATACACACAATTATGCAACTATTTTATCTGAACTACTATATTTAAGCACACATCCTGTCAACTCCAAACTATAGTTACAGAATGGTTAAAGCAATCCTTGCAATGTGCATATACTGCACATATGCTTGGTCCAAGTATACTGATTACAGTTAACAACAGGGCATTTATGCCACTTGTATAGAGCTTAATGTATGTCATATTATGAAAGAAATGCAGTACTGTATAATGGCTGCTCATGGTATTTGAACCCAAAACCTCTCCCTACAATCTTCACCTGCCTCCTAAAGTTCATTTGTACTACAGACTTGTAAATGCTACTTGTTTTTACAGTTAGGATATGCATGCACACTTTGATACTATTGCATAGAATATGAAAACATTTATCATTAACTTTTAAACTTACAACAATGCTTCTGTTGTGCTTCATGCATACCATTTCCTTCCCTCAATCTCTCCAGATGTTCAGCATGAGCTCAACAATTCAACTCTACATCAGCATTAGCTGTGAAAAGCAAAGAAAAGGACAGAAGACTGTTATGCATACCAGTCTGGCCTATATTTAGTTTAAGATGCATTAAAAATTCTCTTTATGACCATACTTTCACAACTATGGGATGTCACCAGTTTGAAATTCAGTTAACCACTGGTTGAGGGAATCCCTCTTGTGCCTTTTTAGGTTGTTGAAGTGGTGCCTTCACTGTTCTCCAGTGTGTGGGATGCCAGTTACACTGGATACAGCCTTAGCCAAACTACTCCAATCCTTAGACTTGTACTGGGAGCCAAACTAGTCCCCTTGCAGAAGCCTTTGGCTGTAGTACTTTTCCAGGAGTCCATTAAATAACCTGGACTCATTAACACCCCACCTCTGCACCCTAAATTTAACCACTTCCTCTTTAACACCAGACATGTCTGATTCCAAACATAGAGCAATGGCAATAAATGATTTCCCAACAATTCCTATTGTGTTTACTGGTAGTGCACAAACTTTTGAAACACTGCCAACTGCACTTGCATGAAGTTAAGTAGAGTGCAACAATGCCAAGCAGGGATGAAAGCAGTTTTTAAAACTGGAAGGTTAATCTTATGATTGATAGTAGTTTGAGGGGTGTTTGCTGCTGTAGGTTGGAAATAAATTTTTAAAATTGGAAGGTAAGGCTTAGGTGAGTTAACTTTGCAGACATGCACTGGGGCATACATTTCATGACCTGACACATTTATGTTTTGGTTTTATATACTGATAAAACTGATTTTTAAAGTGTGGGATTTAAACCTATGCATAAGGGACAACACATTTTCTTTCACAGCAATGATTTTCCATCTTTGCCACAGAAGAAGTGCTGCTGAGACATAGTCATGAATCATTCATAAATATAGCTGACAGTTTGAGGTGCAAACCCAGTCTGAGTGTGACCTGACAAGGTTCTTGTATATACATTCAGTTGTGTATGTGTCTCCTTTAAGTGTGAAGGCCATCCAAGTATGGGTCTACTCCATAACACTGAAATTTCATAACGTTGAATTTCATAACATTGAGACCAAAACATCTAAATCCCAAAACACTGAAAACTCAGAACATTGAAAGTGTGCTTCATAACATTGAAAACTACAATGCTTTTGTAAATAACATCCTCACCACCTACAACAACAGCTAACTCACAAACACACTTTCTATTATGTTTCTGCAGGAGAGCAAAGCCACCCTGCAGCCCCCATAGCCTTCCACCCCCCTTAAATTAAATATACCAACTCCTCAAGAACATACTACAATGGAAACAAAGTTAATTTCTTAACCTCGCTGTATCACAAACACCATACACTGAGATTAGGAAATTAACTTTTTTCCACTATAGTGCAATCTTGGAGTTGGTATATTTAATTTACGGGGGGTATGTAGGCAGACCCTCCCCCACAAGGGGATGCAGGGGGGCTTGCCCCTCTGCAGAAATGTAGTAGAAAGTGTGTTTGTGAGTTAAGTGTTGTTGTAAGTGGAGGGGATCTTATTTACTTATGCAATGTAGTTTTCAATGTTATGAAGCACACTTTCATTGTTCTGAGTTTTCAATGTTTTGGGTTTTCAGTGTTTTGGATTTTCAGTGTTATGATCTCAATGTTATGAAATTCAACGTTATGAAATTTCAATGTTATGAAGTAGACCCCCAAGTACAGATAGCAGAATTATACTTACAGAAATATAGTAGACAGTATACTCTCAGTCATACATCTGAAAACACAATAAGGGTGTCTTATCCCTCAAACATATAATTCATATATGCTCCACTATCTAAAGTGTTATAAGTGACATTGAATATAAGGGGAACTGGAACAACATTAAAAATGTCTGGAATGTCCTGTATTAGAACCCAAGACCATGTGTATGGTAGCCATACACTTACACCTATTGCCACAAGAATGCCTAAATAACACTTGTATATGTTTCTGTTCACTGCTATAAACTGGACTGTCACAACTTTATAAATATGTTGCACTCCCTGTATTAGAATCCAGAACCACCTGCATTACAACCCTACACTTACATCTGCTGCCACAGGAATAGTTACATGATGGTTCCATAATTTCCTAGTCATTCTTAAGTTCTGTGTGTTAACCACTGCTCAATGCTGCTTAGTGTGTTTACGCAGTTCCCAACAGAATTAATTGAATGTATCCATTTTTCAATTATTGACTGTCTGCGTCTTGTTTGTGGGTGTTCGATGGCTGCAGGTGCTGGGAAACCTTGCTAAGTGCTGTTTCCCTTGTTTGTGCTAAACGGCAAACTGTGCAAACACTGCAAATAAAAAAATAGGGAAAAGTAGTTATAATGAAGAAAAGCAATCTATGAAATAAACACTTTTTACACAGGTCTGGATTTGATCTGTAACTCCAATGAACCTAAAGAACACAGTAAGGGTGTCTTATTCCTCTTTGCCACACCAATACCTTTGCAGCAGGGAACTAAAATAATTCTGCACACAATCAAATGCAACACCATCCACAGTACTAACAAGCCATATAACAGTTATTTGTGCATGTATTAATTTCAGATATAGAGCACTGAGTAATCACTCAACCATTTATGACTATCGCTTGCAAAAATGCAGCTCTGTCTTATCTCTCTGTGTTTGTTGCTCATGCTTGTCTTATCTGAGCAGTAATCTGAGACATTCTATATCATTGTACTTAAAATATATGGGGATATTAAATTACAAATGAAGGGGAGGTTGGATGGTAATGAACAGAAACTGTAAAATGTGTGGTGCTTGCTTACATTTAAAACCTTAATAAAATTACTTCTAAGACTTTGTAAGTCTAACATGGCTGACACACCCACTGCTGTTGTGTTTTCCTTCTCCCGGCCAGTAGTCATTCACAGTTGCAATCCATTAGCAACAAACACTGAGGGAGTGCCTGCACTATACTTACATCTGTACATGGAACCAAGTACTTGGGATTCAGCAGTTCTAATCAGTTCACACCTCATTTACATACATACATACATACAAATATTTCAAGCACTGTGATTAATGCCCTTCTAACTTGCCAGTATACCAAAACACTTGTTCCCATAATAAGTATCCAGGCTGTTCTTAAAAATATCTAAACTAGTACTTGCTTTAATGTAATTTGGTAGACTGTTCCATGCATCAGCTACTCTGTCAGAGAAACACTTTGTACACTTCTCATTCCTCTAGAATCTCCTACATAGGTTATCTGATGATTCTCTAGTACTTTTTGTTAACCCCAAACATTCCCAGAGGTAGTTGTCCCTAAATGCCCTATATACCTGAACAAGATCTCCTCTTAAATACCTGTAAGAGACACTGTACAAGTTCAGATATTTTAGTCTTTCATAATAACTTAAATTTTCACATACATGGATACCCTTGGTATAGTTCCATTGTACTCTTCCCAGTTTACTCATGCTTGTTTTCTTATAGGGTTTCCATATTGTTATTCCATACTCAAGTTTGGGTCTAATGTAACTAACAAACAATGACTTAATTATTTTTTATTTCCTAGACTTTATAAATCTTTTTATACAACATATAGTTCTATAACTATCATTAACCAATTAGTTGATATGACTAGAAAAATATAACTGAATCTACCCATATACCCAGGTCCTTAAATGAGTCTACAGTTTCAATCATCGTGTGCTGCATTAAATATTCACCTTTCAATTTATGTCTACCAAATCTCATATGCTTAGTTTCTAATGTATTTATCATCATATTATTCTTCTGTGCCCAAAAGGTCAATTTAGTCAAGTTATTTTGCAGACATGCCTTATCTGTAAGACATGTAATCAGTTTACCCAATTTCAGGTCATCTGCATATAGACTGTAGAACACCTCAGATGAAAATGTTAGGTCTGAAAGATACAATCTAACAAGTAAGGGCCTGGGACAGAGCCCTGTGGGACACTTAGACTTTAACCAAGGATTTTGCCTGTCCAGTTGTTGTATTATACTTGCCATGTCCTATTTATAAGCCATGCAGCTATCTATCTTATCAAGAGTACAGTAATACCTAGTTGTACTAATTTATTGTTCAGTGTTATGTGTATGATCCTGTCAAATGCTGAATTTAAATCTATATAAATTACATCACAGCACAATTTTTCATTAATAGCTGTTATTATATTGTTATAGAATTTCATGTTGCAGGTGGTAATAGATCTGTTTTCAACACATGCATTCTAATATATGGTTTCAAGTCCCAACCTATCCAGTTCTGACAATAACTTATTCAATATTACCTTCTCCATTATTTTTCCACAACATGAAAGTAGACTTAAGGGTTTATATGACTCTGGGTTTGTCCTACTCCCCTTTCCTTAAAAACAGGTTTAATAAGTGGATGTCTCTAATCTTGAGGAATCTCCCCATATTTGTATGACCTTGTGAACAATAGATATAATGGTACTGTAAATTCTTGCTGACGTGTTCTCAGGTCATTGTTACTAATTCTGTCTCCTCCCTGTGCTTTGTTTGGATCCAATTTTGCGCAGTTCTTTTTCAATATAATCTAATTTAATTCCATATCTGGGGTTTTCTGGATGTCACTAGGACAACTTACCACCCCTTTTGTGGAGCCAAATTGTTTTGCATACGAATTTGTAAATATATCTATAATCTGTTGTGTCTGAGAATAAATTTTAGAATCTGCACACAGTTTATCAATTTGTCTCTTTACTCCTTCCACATCTTGTGTATCAATAAAAGAGTTTCCTATTATACTCAATATCTTTATATAAATTTTCTTCACATTTTTCTTGATCTTGTCTCACACTATACTTAATCTGTTTGTCCAGCTTGTTTATTTCAGTTTTCAAAGCTGTTGTTCGACCTCTCTTCCATTTCCTATATTTTTTGTCTCTCACCTTAATCAGATAGCTTGTTTTTATGGAAATATAGCCATCTGATGTTGTATGCCTAGATCCTGATGTTTTTGCACTCAAAAATTTCTGTTTCAAAGCTTTCCACATTCCATCTGCAGTTTTTCCACTGAACACCTCACTCCAGTTAGTTTTTCATAGTGACTGTTTTGCTTCCATATAATCTGGAATTAACCTTCTGTGCATTGGCTTAGATTTCAGTTTGGCAGCATTATCTAGCAACAAATCAACCTTTATAACCCCATGATCACTACACATCAGTGGTGGTGTGGTAAAACTTGACTTGAAGTTACAGTAATTTCTTTGGGAGCACAAATAATGTCAAGTATGTTCCATTCCCTGGTAGTTTTTTTTTACAATCTGAACTAATTGTTGTTCCTGAATATACTCTGAATAATTCCCTTACTAACATTGTAGAATCAATATTATTCCAGTCTTTTCTGGTAAATTTAAGTCCCCAGCTAATATTATTCTTCCCTCCTGTGTTTCATGCAAGAAATTTATGAATTCCTCTAGGTTATCTGTACTTGACTTTGGTGGTCTATACACTCCAACAATTGTTATATGTTTCAGGGTTGTCTTTATTGTCACAGTTACATAGTCTATAGTGTTGATGTTATCACTGAACATGTAATAATCACAGGTTTCATAGCTATCTTTAATCCCTATCATAACACCTCCATCTGATTTTTTATTAGAATGTCTGTTACAGTAAAAACATTTATACCCTGACAGAACTGGTTTCCAGTTATTATTCTTTAACCATGTTTCACAAACAATAACAACATCAATCTTGTGGGAACGTAGCAAATTTTCCAGTAAAAAAACTTTATTATTAATGCTCCTAGCATTAACAACCATCAGAGAGCCATCATATGTTGCTGTCTGTGGGTTGTTAAATTTTTGACATGGCAAAAGTCCTGCCTGGTGTTTGTCAAATATTGCAAAACATCTGCCACAAAAAATTTCTTCCCTGATCTAGACAAATGCACACCATCCTGTCTGAAAACTTGTGTTCCCAAAACAAGGCTTGGATGTTCTACACAGTTCCATTTTTTAAAACAGGACATTTTTCCATGTAGGTATTTACCCAAAACATCTTTTCATTGACAGTGACCTGGCTATCCTTTCTGTAGGTGATTTGTGAAAAATATGTCCTAACACCAGTACAAGCTATACTATCTAGGAGAGCTGTCAGTTCCCGACTAACAGTGAGAGAATCCTTGCGGATGACATCATTTGTACCAACATGAATAAAAACAGATCCATACTTCCTTACATTAAGGCATTCCAAGGCTTGTCTCACATCTTTTATTTTTGATCCTGGCAATTATAACACTAGTTAATGTTCATTATCATCTCTGCAAATATATGTATTAGTTCCTCTAATAAATTGAATCTCCAATTACAGGAATATCTTTGCTGGCCAGCTCTGAAGAATCTTCAGCTTCTAATACAGTAAAATCTGCTCTATCAATTGTTACGAAGGACAGATCTTCATCACTATTAGTCTTATTAATCCCACTGTTTTCATTGTGTATTAAATTCTCATCCAGCTGGTGGTGTAAATCCACAGCTTGAGTCATGTAGTCAACATCTGTCTTTCTCCTCTTTTTTTCTTACAGTAATGTTCTTCAGTCCTTCAACATTCAGTTTTGATTTCTTGCTTTCACCACCCTTGCTTCTTTTTTCTACCTTTCATTTATATATTCATCATGCTGACAGCCCTGAATCTAAACTATAAAAAGGCAACCATGTAGGTACGGAACCTGAAGGTGAAGAGTCTTGTTTATGTGGAGAACACAGAAGAGGCTATTACTCTGGGATATATCTGCCCAGAAGACTAATGACCTTGAAAAGGTATACTTGCATTTTAAAGCTATATATTGCATATGTGAACTGTCATTAAGAAAAATCTGTTAAAATGTATCTATATCTGTATATTTATATCTGTCTATATCTCAATCTCTCTCTCTCTCTCTCTGTATATATATATATATATATATATATATATATATATATATATATGGATTCACTTCAGAAGCTCAAAATACTGAAATCTCGAATTTCAGTATTTCAAGCCCAAGAAGTCGAATCCACAAAACAACGAAAAGTAAAAACCGTGAAATTTAAAACCTCGAATACCGGAAGTTTTGAATTTCACAGTTTTACTACACACACACAAACATACCATCCACCACACAAACACACACAATCACTGTACTACATGAAAGCAAGGGGGCAAGCCCCCCACACCCCCCTACTTAAATATTCTCACTCTGAGGTCACACTACATACAGACACACACAAAACACCACCACACAAGCTACTTTCTCTTCACACACACACACACATCACAGCAACAAAACACAGTGACACATACCTCAGCCCCTAACCAAACCCCTTAACACGCACACACACACACTTACTTAAATACATGACCATAGCAGAACTTTAGAAGCACGAAATTCAAAACCTCCGGTATTCGAGGTTTTGAATTTCACGCTTCTAAACTTTCGCTATTAGTGGATTCGGCTTCTTGGGCTCGAAATGCTGAAATTCGACATTTCAGTATTTTGAGCTTCTGAAGGGAACCCATAAATATATATATATATATATATATATATATATATATATATATGTGTGTGTGTGCGTGTCTATATATATATATGGGTCTACTTCTGTTCATTGAAATCACAGTTTATGGAAGAAAAGAAGTATGAACTCAATTCTGCGAAAGTGCATTGAAGTGAAAATGCACTTTCGTGAATCACACTTCACTGATGCACCAAACACCAGATATAACACACTACAAACACATTTATGCATGGGAGCAAGTCCCGCTGCATCCCCTACACTCCCTCACTACTTAAATATACTATCTCCAAGATTGCACTATGGTGGGGAAAAGGATATATTCTCTTATCCCCACTGTACCGTGCATCCGTGAAGTGTGGTTTCCGAAAGTCTTCGATAAATTGTAATTTTAATGAACAGAAGTAGACATATATATATATATATATATATATATATATATATATATATATATATATATATATATATATATATATATATATATATATATATATATATATATATATATATATATATAAATATATATCTGTATTAACAAATGCTACTTTTATCTGTATGCATTATTTGGAAGTGTACTGATGGCATGGTATGTTTGTCAGAACATTTCACTTTCTCAGATACATAGCCTTATTAGCTTTAATCAGAAGTACTAATGTTACAACTGTTTTTCTGTGTTATACTCTTCTATTGTTATTTCCATGAAATGATAAATGTCCTATATTGTCAATGACATAGGGGTGTTAGACTTCTAGGATGGACCATACACACAGGTAGAATGAAATGCTCTGTTTTAAATCTGTGGACATGTTTCAGGGACAGTTTATTTGATACCACTTTTTGCATTTCACTGATTGTTTGTTACAAAATGTGTCATTTGCATATTCTTTTGGGTGTGGGGGCAGCAAAGTTGCATTTCTGTTTTGGCGCAAACAAGGGTGTGTTGCTATTGTAACTATCCTCATTTTGCATCAGCCTTGCTTTGTGTGTGAATGTAATAAGTTACAACAACACAATTCTTGTCTTTTATATCTTGACTGTTTTATGTTTCTCCAGTGGGTAATAGTGAAATACTACCTTTTATGTTTTATCTGGAAACAGGAGTTTTTTTATGTGATACTTATTTGCATTATCCTTCTGTTGTGTTTTAGGTCACCTAGGATGATGGCACACAGGCATCAAAAACCTCGAACACTCTCCCTTCAATGACCCTGAGAATCAGGTCATTGTGGAAGCTTTTAGGCAGCATGGTGGCTTTCTGTTTGAGAGGGGACATGGAAATATGTCAGGCAGAATGCAAATTTGGCAGCAGATAGTTGCTGATGTGAATGCAGTAGGCAGCCACCATAGCAGTGACATCATCTTGTCTGCATGGAGGAGAGCAGTTGGAGTGGACCATGATCGAATGGGTGGGTTCCAGACAGCTCCCAGGAAAGTGCAGAACAGCATGTCCTTGACGCTGATGCTACTGTTTCAGGGACAACAAGTTTCTCCCAGGAGGAGATTCCAGGTAGGCTTATGTATCTCGATTGTTAAATACTCTTGTATACTAAAATATTGACAGTAATACGTTAGTTCTGTTTAACAATAAATTTGTTACTGGAGGGGGGACTTTTAGATTGCGATAGTTAACAACACATTCTGATGGGTCTGTGTTATGTGATCGAAGAATTTCTTCTTCAAACACATAATAATCGACACATATACCGTGAATGCTGTAAACTGTGAATGGCCACATCCTCAAAATTTTTCCTCGGGAAAAAATTCACGTGGCCGTAAAATAAAAAAAAAACTTTAAAACACTAATCAAGTGGGGGGCTTAGGCCCCAACACCCCCCGATGAGGGGGACTGTGCCTCCCCACACCCCCCTAACTAAATATACCAACTCCAAGATCGCTCTACATTGAAGAAAATGGCAATTCCCGATAAAGTCCAACTGATTTTTTCCCCTGAGGAAAAAATTCAAGGATGTGGCCATTCGCGGTTTACAATGTTCGCTGTATATGTGTTGTTTATTATGTGTTCGAAGAAGAGATTCTTCGATCACATAATATAGATCCCATTCTGACTGATTACACATGGGCTTATATTGGACTTGTCATCCAAGTTCATGTTGAAAGTATAGTTAATGGTCCCAGAGACTTCCCATGCTTTGGAACAAGATCCCAATCTACATTAGCAGAGCTCCTCGCTAACACTTTTCAAAAGAAATCTTGACGAGTGGATGGGAAACAGAAAGTTTACCTCGCAGATCACTTCAGTGGCTCTGCTGGACAGAGGCACAGGGAACTAATCTAAGGGGAAGCGAAAGCCAACACATTCTGGCTAGGCTTATAAATGCCTTCGGGCAGATAGCCTAGCACCTACCAATGAACCTATGAACCTATATATAAAGGGCAAAATGTTTTAACCCCCTGTGTTACTGTTAATTGTGATGATGTTGTCCTTAACCTTTGCTTAATTTTTTCTAGGACCATTGTCCATGCATAGCATCAACTGAACATGGTAAGTCAAATATCTTCATTGTCAGTGGTTATGAGCAGCTCAAAGAAATATATAATTTTATCCATATGTGTGATGTGGGTGTCAGGACTGTTGTGTGTATTGCTGTACTGTCTGTAGTAGTGGCACCACTGTTCATTTGTTAGCATACATTTGACTATAGTAGTGTAACTGTTACATTTTTTTCATGTGTTTGTTGCTTATTATCACAGATGATTCTGACAGTTGAAGTGTGGGACTCTTGTCACCTGATGTCAGAGTATCAGTAGACTCTGACGACGATGGTGGCCAAACAGAGGCACATTCAGGGGGTGCAGAGGCTGAATCTGACAAATAGGTTGACATTCAGCCAACCCCCGTAATTCCATCGGACACGTCCAGTAGGACTATGTGAAAACCATTCCAGTGAGCCCTCAGATATAGGCCAGGTGGAGAGTGAGATACTCCATTAGGGAATTGTGGTTACTGTGGCTTCAGTGCTTGTTGACTCTTGCCATAGCCAAAGTGTGGACAAGGTGCCACACAGGAGGGTTGTTAGGGGTTTTCAATGGAGACCTGCTGACCATTCTTTACCTGATTCAGGTGTGTCTTCTCATGCCACTCAACATATGTTTAAGGCCATCATGGAGGCACAGACATGTTCCCATAGGTCCTCAAGAGAAATGCTTAGGGTTGTAGATGTGGCACAGGCTGACATGCATGACTGCCTTTACCGTGTTGCCAATTCAATCAATTGGATGAATGGCACATTGGAATGGGTTGTGTCTGTGATGGAACATCTGCTGAGAGTGGAATCCTCTTGGGTTTAGGACAGCCACATCATCTGCTGTTAGCCGATGTGCCATGCCTAATAATGGTCCTATAGTGGCACTACTTCCATTGTTCTGTCAGTGATTGAGGTGACCACACCCAGATATGGCAGGCCATGGGCTAATTGTCCTGGGCATCTTTGTGAGGGGAACCCATCCGGAAGACATCAGTCATGTTCAGGTAGCAGCAGTTCATCTGTCTGTGGGCATGGAAGTGCCAGAGTACCTCCTGGCAGAGCTGGTTCTTCTGGTCGGGTATGACAACAATGAACTGCCACCTTCACCATGCATGGCTCACACCTGTCCAACATACCGAGATGCAGAGGTAGCACAGAGCTTGGTTGTGCTCATGCAGACACTCACACACCAATTTTACCTGGAGGACCCATACAGCCACACACACAACAGTTACCTGGTTCATCAGTGAGGTGTAAAGCTCATTTTGTCTCACTGGCCTTTTACTACTTTATCCAAATATCTGCCTGCTTCTCTTTCTTACTCACACACACTCACCGACCTTTTGTGTCAGCCTAGCCCCCCCCCCCCCACAACACTCTGTGCAAGTGATGATAACTGTGCCATATCTTTGTTTTCTATATTTTGGATTTAGGGATACATAACATTTGTGTCTGATGCTTGGGATGGATAGCTGACTTAGTGCTTAGTATATCTGCATTTGTGTTGTTGTTTTGCTAATTGCAGCTTTGACATATTTTGGTCTTAGAAAGTTGATAGAATCAACATTTTTAGCATCGGTATTGTTAATAATCTTATGGGAGCTGTGAAGTCTGAAGGGTAGCTGCAGTGGTGCAGTGGTTATTGTTGTTGCTTCACAGCAAGAGGTTCTCTGGTTCAATTCCCAGCTGTGGTGCCTTCTGTGTGGAGTCTGCATGCCTTCCCTGTGGTTGCATGTGTTTCCTCTGGCTGCTCCAGTTTCCTCTCACATTCAAAGGGCATGCAGTAGGCTGTGAGCATTACCTGCCAGCAATGTTGCTATATGATCCTGCTGAAGCTGCTTTCTCAAGATAATGTTGTGTAGCGCAGCACATATGGTGAATATTTCAGTACATGTGCATTGATTGTACTGCATGGCTCCCCAAATGTATCTAGGTACCAGAACTGTGACTTCAGCAGCCTAAACACACACTCAATGATATTTCTAGTTTGATCATGTGCCTCATTATGATGTTCTTCAGCTGGTGTCTGTGCATTTCTGATGGCAGTCATTAGCCACAGTTCCAATTTATTTTATTTATTTATTTTATTTATTTGCAGTTTGTTTACCAGGATGGTCCATTGGGCCACTAGGAGCCCGTTTTCAGTCAAGTCCTGGGAAGAAAAATTCCAAAACAAAATGTTAACAAATTACAAACATTACAGAAATAAAGAGTTACAAAAATATGAGGCAATTTAGAATTTTTCCAGTTACAACTTGAACAAGTTGGCATTTGGAGGACAATAGAATTAAAAGTTTCAAGTTACAAAGTTGAAAAGTTGACATTTGAAGGAGTAGCAATAAATATGATACAGTAAAAGTGTTAACACAAAAAGTTATGCTTTTTTATAAAGCATCTAATTCCTGTGGTTTCTACTAAGAGTATTAAGGCTATGTGACTATAACGCAGGTGTATCAGCTGAAAGAAACTAACTGCGAAGCAGGAAGCTATGTAGGATGAGAACAAGAGCATTCCCATAATGAAGTTAGGTGCGAATGAAGTAGAGTTTTGAAGATGGGGAGGCTGTTAGTGGTTCGAATGAGAGGTGGGAGAATGAATAACCTGCATCCCCCAATAAATGACCTTGTGGGATATTGCCCCAGTGAACATCTGATATAACTGGGAGGTATGCCAAATACTGTATGTGAGTCGTGTTAACTGCCTAGGTTGTCAGCACATGCATTCAAGATGATTCCCTTGGCATTGCACATGACTTGGCAGTTAATAGAGTGGAAGCCCTTTCTATTTATGTAGAGCCTTCCCTGTTCTCTGGTTTATGCCTTAATTTCTATATGTGTACAATCTATGGCACCCAGTACTTTAAGACAATGTGCTACAGGATAGAACTCCTGCATATTTTTGACCCTGTCATCAGGAGCACATGGAAAATATATGTAGTCACTGGCATGTGGGAGGATAGCATTCAGGAACTGTTGGATGATCCTGGATGCTGATGCCTGTGACACCCCATGTCCCATGTTGGTCTCTAAAAGGTTCCTGTAGCTAAAATTCTAAGTGCTACACATACCTTTGTCTCCACTGGTATGAGTTCCCCTTGGTTTGTCCTGGGTCTGAGTTGAGGATGACAGAGGTTGCAGATTTCCTGTAGCGTGCCTCTATCTACCCTATAGCATTGTACAATTTCTATGTCATGTAGATTGTGATAAGTTAACCAGGGTCTGAAAACTTTTCACCTTTTTGGCTGTGGTCTATTAGCAGCAGCAGCAAAGACTTCAGCTTGTTGCACACATGCATTAATTAAAGCAACAGCAACCCCTAACATTGTTTCTGTGTAGACTCCTTTTCATGGGTGTATTCCAGTAGGTTTTGAAATTCCCAGGGAAAACCAGCACTGAGACTGCACAGTTGCTTTATAGCTTGTTGAATAGCTCCTCCATCTTGGACTGGTTGATTAGCATTCAATTCAGCTGTTTATGCTGCAATTAGCATGGCATTGTTTTTACTGTGGTTGCACAGTTCCACCACATAGAGCCACTTACTGAATACAAAACAGTGCACTACCATGTGCATGTCATGGCATAACACATACATGGTGTAAACGAACTGTGCAGGGTTTATTGAATCTGGCTGATGATTTTTTTTCACAAGCAGGCAAGGAGGGCTTCATGGAAACCAAGGTGCAGCTAGCTGAATTAAGAGTATAAAATCATTAGTGCTGTCTGAAAATGCAAGGTCCTTCAGCAGAAGAAACACTGTTAATTAGGATGTATTTCTGCAAACTGCAAAAAAAAAATGTATGCTGTGTTTGTGAAGCTGTTCCCCTATGTGAGAAAAGTAAATACCTCTGTAATAAATACTGCTGAAAGCTTAGGGATTGGAATGAATTGTACTTTATGCAAATACTAAACTGTTCTTGGAAAAGCGTGAGAGTAAGTCTAAAAGCAATACCTGAACAGTGTAAAGTATTTGGACAGTTCGGTATGAGGAAGAATGGATGTCCTTACATTCACTGCTGCAGTATTCATGACAAATGGGATTCTCTGCCATGAAGCCCACCATCCGGCCAGTTTACCAAAGTCTACCATTGCTTTAAAGTACACTAAATGTTACCTACACACTCCTTGCATAGCGTAGGGCATAACGTTGATGTTCAGGTGTACCATCCTCAGAACTTCTTTGCTGCCAGTGCGAACACTGTTCTTAACCATCCGTCTGTTTTTGACATTTTTCTGTTTATTGGCTTTCCAGTGATTACTCCTGTTTGCTGAAGTCCTCACCATTGCAGATAAGTACCTAGTTGTTTTTTTTTTTTTTTTTTTTTTTTTTGTTCTTTTTTTGATTCGTTTGTGCTGTTTGGGATTAATATCATCCAGGAAGGGTAAATGCCAGTGTGGAAGACTAATTCCCCATAAAGACCACCACAATGTGTCTTTTTTGCCTAGGTGCTGCTCACAACCATACGTCTTGTTCGATTTGTCAGGCCTTTGTCCCATAAAACCTTTATAGTAGGCTTTCTTCCCTTTCATTGTATCTTGAGAACCAGCATCTTAAGCTTCTTGTTAAAGGTACTATGGATGGAGCTTCCTGCCCTGAGGGTCAGCTGTCAGGAAAGAAGAAGGTGAAAAAGGTAAGACTGGAATCTTCTGTTGTCCAACCTCTGCCAGGAGTTTCTTCTGAGGTTATTACGAACCCAGAAGCTTGTCCAGTGGTTTTTCCAGATTCCTCTACCATGTCTGGGTTGGAGGCCAGTTAGGATTTGGTGGGCAGCACGTCCGACCCGGCTTTGCAGGAGTCCATTTTGGGCATTCAGGGGGAACCATGGTTGATTTCTTCCAAGGGGTCTAGAGGGGTTCTGCAGTTTCTCTTTAGGGAAGAGGTTGCTACTACAGTTGTGGAATGCCATCTTGAGTCTGGGCATTTTCAGCTTACTAGGACAGATGTCCCCTTAATAAAGAAACAGAAAACTAATCATGTTTCTTCTGCTCTTAGGGATCCACAAGTGAGTGGCAGGCCTTTACTCAGGGGTTGTTTAGTACTTTACTGTCATTAAGGCCTCCTCAAGGGGTTTTGGTTCCTGCTCCTTCTTGGTCCTCTTCTTCCCCTAAAAGGCCCACAGTATTGCATTCTTCTGAGGAAGAAGTAGATTCTGCTGATGAATCCCTGGGTTATTCTACCCAGATTCCTTCTCCTTTAGATGAGGAGGAGGACTGTCATACTCCAGATAATCCTTTTGAGGAAATTTCCTTTGGGGACACAATCTCTAGGATGAGGGAATTTTTTAAGTGGGATTGTGTCCAGGTTTCAGATATCCATAAAAGGTACTATGAGTTACTGTAGATGGAATCTCCTAAACCTGCGGCCATTCCTCCTATCTTGATTGCTTTATTGGATGTTTTTTCCAATGCCTCTAAAGCATTGGATTCTCTCCCCTTGCTCCCAAGAAGTCTGATAGGTTTTATAGGGTGCCTGAGGGTTGTTCCTTTTTGTTTAAATGTCCTGCTGCTGACCCTCTGTGGTGTCTGTCACCTCTGATAAGCTGTCTCAATTGTTTCCTTTGTCCAAGTTACTGCCTTCTGACAAGGACAGTAGAACCATGGATAGGCTAGGTAAGAAGGTTTAAACTTCAGCTACCCTAGCTTGTAGGGCTGTTAATTATCAGATCCATATCACTAGGTATCTCTTGGGTTTTCTTTCTAAGGCTTGTCAGCTTCTTCCTGATCTTCCAGACTCTGAGAATAAATCTTCTCTTTCCTTGCTTGGAACTTCCTCTCAGGTAGTTATGTCATTCTATCACATGTAGTTATGATGCAGTAGATGCCTCTTCTAGGGCTGGTGGTTCTGGTTCAGTTCTGAGGAGATATTCTTGACTTAGGCTTCAACCTTTGCCCGATGATATTAAGGCTAAGTTGATGGATGCTCCTCTGGATAATAAACTTTTGTTTTGTGAAGTGGCTGCTGGTTTATTTAAGTCTCTTCAGGATAAGGGGAAGGCTTTACAGGAGCTTAAGCATGTCTTTGTTTCTCCTGTGCCTAAATTTCAGCACAACTACCCTTCTAAGCCAGCCTTTGTTTGGAGCAATCTCAGCCTCTGTCTAAAGGTAAAAAGGGTAGTAAATGGATTCCCCCTGCTAAGGCCACTCAGACTGCAGGGATTCTTAAGACTTCCTTTCCTAACAACTCAGGTGTTGTCTGACTATCCACCTGTTCCCAACCACATTCCTCTTTCTCTTCGTCATTCTCTTTCTCTTCCTGTTTGGCTCAGAATCACCCAGGATTCTTAGGTTCTGTCAATCATTCAGCATGGATACTTTATGGTCTGGATTTCCTGTCCTCCTTTTATGGGCATTCCTCACCCTCCTGGGGAACAACTTCCTTTTTTCCCAGAGGATCTTCAAGACCTCTTGTCTCAGGGTGCTATTCAAGAAGTGCCTCTGTCTCAAAGGGAGAAAGGTTTTTATTCAAGAATGTTTCTAGTACCCCGAAAAGAAGGTACTTGGAGATCTATTCTAGACCTCTCCCATCTAAACACTTTTCTGAAGGTGCTTTCCTTTCGGATGTTGTCCCTTCAGTCCCTTTTTCCTCTCTTGCTCCCTCAGGCCTTTCTGGTGTCTCTGGTCCTCAAGGAAGCTTATCTCCATATTCTGATCCATCCTCTTTTCAGGAGATTTTTGCATTTTTCTGTTGCTTCCTGGCATTTTCAGTTCCATGCTTTGCCCTTTGGCCTTTCTACTGTCCCAATGGTATTCACCAAATGCCTCATTCCTGTGATTGCCTTTTGCAGGCTTCAAGAGATCCAAATCTTTCCTTATGTGGACGACCTGCAGATTCAGACATATTCTCCAGAGCTCCTTTTGCAAAATCTTTATTTTATCATTTCTCTTCTTCAGAGCCTGGGGCTCACAATAAACTTCAAAAAGTCTTCCCTGACTCCTCAGGATCATGTCTTCCTGGGTTGCAGGATTCAAACAGTGCCAAATGCTGGCATCCCTGCCTCCTCCAAAGGAATTAACTGTCATTTCTTTCTTTCAAACTCTTCTTCCCCTGGCCTCCATTACAGCCAGGGAGTTTCTGAGAGCTCTAAGGTTCATGTCTTCCACCATTTTTATGCTCCCTCTGGCCAAACTCCACATGAGGAAGTTCCAGTGGTTTCTGAAGTTGGTGTGGCTTCAGCATGCTCATCTTCTAGACTTTCCTATTCCTCTTCACCTATGTCTCAAGAAAGAACTTCTGTGGTGGAGTCAGCAGTTGTCTCTGAATTCTGGGCTCCCTTTTCAACCTCCTCTTCCCTCTCAGGGTCTGTTCACAGACACTTCAGATGTGGGGTGGAGAGCAACATTTGGCTCCCTGAGGGTTCAGGGCATGTGGTCATCTCATCAGCAGAAGGAGCACATCAACATGAAAGAGATGAGGGCTCTTATGCTAGCTTTTCAGGCCTTTCATCCTCTCTTCTTTCCAGGGCCTCTCAAGGTATTCACAGACAATACCACAGTCATGTGGTATATCAACAAACAGGGGGTATGAGATCTTAGCGTCTTTGCTGGCTGGCACTTCTGGTATCGGATCTGGATTTCCAATATCAAGTGATTCTTCAGGCAGTTTATAGTCCTTCAGATCGGGACATTGTGGCAGACAATCTGAGCAGGTCCTTCACTCATTCCCATGAATGGATGCTTCACAGGGATGTGTTTCTAGACATTGTTCAACAGTAGGGTACTCCTTAAGTAGATCTCTTTGCCTCCCCTCTGAACAGACAACTTCATCTGTTTTGTGCCAGAGTCTCAGGTCCTCTGGTATGGAAGGTGGACACCATCTCATTTTATTGGAAGGGGATGTTTCTTTATGCATTCCCTCGCCTTCCTCTCATTCTGGGAGCCCTGTTCAAGATTCAGCAGGATGCTCCCAAAATCTTGTTGGTGACTCCCCTTTTGGCTGTGACAGCACTGGTTCCCTCTACTTCTGCATCTAGCCAAGGGCAATCATCACAAGTTACCTCACAGGGTGGATCTCCTCAAACAAGACAAGGGATCTCTCATCCATCCCCAGCTGTCCACACTTCAACTGACACTGTGGATGATAGGGTTTTGATCCATCATAGACTCCTTTTTTCTGAGGATGTGCTGCAGGTCCCGGAGGAGGCCAGAAAACCTACTACTAGGAAATCCTACTTGTCTAAATGGAAGAGGTTTTCTGTTTGGTTTCTTTCTTGTGATCTGAACCCACTTTCTGTGGAGGTTCGTTTGGTTCTCTCTTATTTGTGTGAGTTGCTCAGTGCTGGTTTGGCCTATTCTTCTATTAAGGTCCACTTATCTGCTCTTTCTGCTTGTCTGCCTTTAACTCTCCCGTTAGCTTCTAGATTTGAGGCTAAGCAATTTCTTAAAGGTGTCCTTAATATTAGACCTCCCAGGAAGCCTGTTCCTCCTTCCTGGGATCTTAATTTCATTCTGGAAAAATTGACTCCAGGCTCCTTTTGAGCCTGCTGTTTCAGCTTCCTTGCAACATTGTTCTTGGAAGACAGTTCTTTTGTTAGCTCTTACTTCTGCCAGATGGGTGTTTGGCTTGTCCTCCTTTTTTGATATTTCACGAGGACAGGGTGTCCTTGCGTACTAATCCTTCTTTCATTCCCAAGGTGGTAATGAGTTGTCACTTAATCAGTCCATTAATTTGCCTACTTTTTCCCCCTCTCCACACTCTAACAGTGATAGGGTGCTGCCTACCTTAGATGTGCATAGACAACTCAGATTTAATTTAGATCAAACTAAAGCTATCAGGAAATCTGACCAGTTATTTGTTTTCTTTCATCCTAGGTCTTTAGGTTTGGCTATTTGCAAGCAAACTATTTCCACTTGGATTTCAAAGGCTATTTTCATTTGTTACACTATTCATGATGATAGCCTTCCTTCTTCTTTAAAGGCTCATTCTACTAGAGCTGTGGCTTCTTTTGATGTTTTTTTCAAAGGCTTAGATGCTAATTCTATTCTTGAAGCTGCTAGCTGGACTTCTGTGCATAGCTTTACCAAACATTACCAGTTGAATGGTATCTCCAGAGCCAGAGCTGGTTTTGCTGATGCCATTCTTCATGGCCTCTTAGAGGGCTCTGCTGCTGTTTCTTCTTTCCAAGTTTCTTCTTGAGCTTTGGCACTCTCCCATTTGTAATGAATACTGCAACGATGAACGCGAGCACACAGTACAGTTGTGTAAAATTTTACCATAACAGTAGATGTCCTTGCTTTCACCGCTGCAGTATTCACTCCCTCCTTCCATCCCCCTAGTTTTTTTCTTTCCCTGGATGTGCAGGTTCTCCTTGGTTTTCCTTGGAATGCTGTTCCTACTGGGGCAATCAGTTCTGAGGATGGTACATCTGAACATCACCTTTATGCTCTAGGCTACACAAGGAGTGCATAGGTGATGTTCAGCATACCTTAAAACAACATTAGAGTATGGCAAACTTGCTTGCAAACAGCCAAACCTAAAGACCTAGTGGGCTTCATGGCAGGGAATCCCATTTGTAATAAATACTGCAATGGTGAAGGCAAGGACATCTACTGCTATGGTAAGATTTTACACAACTGTACTTTCAGAAGGCATGCACCGCTTGATTTATGTTGTTTCCAAAACTGAAGATAATCATATTTTATTTTGTCCCTATGAATGAACTTATGTTTTGAAATCCATAAAGCTGTTTTTCTGATTTTTTTTTTTTTTTTTTTTTTTTAGTGTATGATGAACAACGATACTACACTGACTGAGAATGTGGTCAAAAATACAGTTTTCGATGAAAATGTGAACTATGATTCTTCCATACCTGCAGCAGCAGCAACAGTAGCAGTAGTATGCCATATTTTTCTCTGTTTTTTATATGAGGTCAGGGTGTTACACTATTTGTCAACACCTCTCTAAATTCAATGTCACTCTCCTACTTTCCTCAGAAGTCATGCATGACTGTTGCAGGTCTTAAGTAATCCACCCACATCTACGATGGACATTATCATTTACTCTTGGTTTCTTCCTGTTTCTCCCAAAATAATTTCATTGTAACTTTTCAAAATGTTTAGACTTCTTTCCAAGTTTAACTAATCAATTCAATACCACTCATTGTGCTATTACTACTGAATCAGAACTCACAACTCCCCGTTTTGGAGAACACCTATTTTTAGGCCTAATTTACCTCTGAACACGATGTACCTATTTTTGGAGGTATATCCATATTTTCAGGCTTGATTTACCCTTTCACACATTTTTCTGAATCTCCCTCATCACAAGTTTGAAGCTGTCTACTACATAGAAAACTACACCACACAATCAACGTACTAGTGACATGAATAATTTAAAACAATAAGACATACATTTTACATCTCCCTATTTCAGGAGCAAAAATTAAATTAAATGACATTTTAATACAGGATCTTTTGTGAGTACAGGAAGTAGGTTAAATTTGGTAATAACTGCACTGCTGGCAAAAAACACACATACACGTGTGTAAGCATAGATTTTCTCTTTATTACTGGTCTAACTGGAATTTGTTTTGTTAGCTTTGCAAGGCTGTCTAGCAAATTGTTTAAGTAGCATCCATTTTCTTTTTTGTCTCTACCTAAGAGAAAGTTCCAGTATGATTCTAAATTATATTTCTTTGCATAACTCTGAATGTTAGGCATAATAATTTCCCTGCTAAACGACACATTTAAAGGATTTTTAAGTAAATTGTGTAATAGCACTGCAGAAGATTAGAACTACATGCAAACATAATAACTATTTAAATAGTCTGAAGAAAGATCTAATGTTTTAAAAGTCTTGCTAGAAGATCCAAAACAAGTGTTTTGTTCTTGGTGCAGGACAGGTTAGGATAGCAAGTAGAAGATTGTAAAAAAAAAAAAAAAAAAAAAAAAACGGAAGCATGCTTCTTTGTTCAAGATCAGAGGAAAGACAAAAATATTTGTTGTGGGCCCAAGCCCACAATCAGGGACAATTTGTGAAGATTACTGTAACTCAAATAGTTACTAGGACAACAGGGTTTGCATCAGTATGCATTCTCTGTACGATAAGAATCATACAACTGTAGTATTTGGCATTATTGACCAACTAATCCTCAGTGATTTCCAGACAATCAACAATTTTATAATGGATAGGACAAGCATATGAGGCAAAATCAGTAACATTCTACAAAATCAGGCAACCAGCAGGTGAACTTTGGAACCCCAGAAGTAAGACTGCCTGTAAGCTCTCTTTATGACTGGAAAAAAGTCGCCTTCTGTTTTTGCTATTTTGTAGAACTGGAAGCTGAGTGCAGATTGTTCACCAATGCTGCTAGAAGGAGATTTCAATGCAGTCTTGCACTCATGGACTGAGCTCTTTCAGCAGCAGGAAAAACATTAGTCAACACAAAGTGTTTCAGACCACACTAGCAGAAAACCATCTACTTGATTTATTGAGGCTGCCTGAATCCATTGTCCATAAATATGCCTTTATTTCTACAGCAAGAGCAATTATAACACAACTGACATACAGTTCCTTCAGGAAATTTGGTTAAAGCAGCCCACCTGATAGAAATTGCTAGTGGCCCTCTGACAGACTATGCAACAATTTCTTTACTTATAGGCAGAGAAGCATGCAACCAGAGTTTGTAATGATTAGATCCTCTTACATTTAAAGTCAACGAAACATGGGACTGATATGGACAAAATAGGTTAAAAACTTATAATCTACTTAATGGTTTCCTTATGTGCATATAGTACGACTCCCTTAAATCAGAAATTGTCAGATCCTACAAATGAAATAAAACTATTATGCAAAAAAACCCCACAATAATAATACAGGGGACCTGGATATTAAGTTACAATGTCAATGGCAATTATACTGTAAACAGAAGTTTAAGGAAAAGATGACATTAAATAACTACAGGAGACTTCATAGGGAAGTTAGTGCAGCTAAGAGGGCCAGACACAATTGTAACTCGATAAATCAGCTCCCAGGATGTACACAGTGTGGAATAACTCCACGAAGAAGTTTATATCATTTATTTTTATGTTAAGGAAAGAGAATGTCTAGATTACATCTATTTGGTCAAAAACAAGGGCCTAGCTATAAATACTGTAAGGATAAAAGACAAGTAGAGATTTTCTATGACAGTTTATATAAAGACCCTGCAAGAAACCATTTGGAGAAAATAGGCTGCTGTCACATATTTTTAAAATGAGCCCAGCTGCCTAAGTTATTGGACTAGGATGCATAATTATTGAAAATCCCAGTTTCACAGTCTGAGGTGCTACAAACAGTTCTTTGTACATCTACAAGGAATGTCTTGGGTCTTGGTAGACTTAATATAGAGCTGTATCAGCTACTTTCTGACATCTTTACTCTAAACGTAGCAGTCCTGTTCTGGTCACAAGAAACCCCTTATCAATAATCTTTTCTATCACAGCACTTGCCAAGCCAGATAAACCATTAATCTACTGAGTAATTACAAACCATTTTCACTTAAATACTGTTGTTCAATTTTTGCTGGAGTGTTAGCTGTTAAGGTTAAAGATCTGTTACTTGACTTATAGCATTAGCGGGATTGATTCTGGGATTTACAAGCTCAGACCATCTATGTTCTCATTATTTATGACACATACATGAAAAAGTACAATTTATCTCTGTTGGGATGTTCTGCAACTCTTCGGATATTCTTCATTACTTTGTCACTATGTGTCTTCAGACGCATCCTTTTTTGACTGTACTTAATAAGAAAATGGCTATGAGATAGAAACAGAGTGAGGCTGCCCTTACAGATTGCTACAAGACCTACTCGAAATGAAGAGTTGGAATACCCAGATTGAAATAAATATTGACAGGCCTTTTAGTAGCAGTTGCACTCCCTAGGCATTACGCTGGCACTTAAAATCACTTCATTGCCATAAAAAGATGGCATAATATAGAGTAAACTTCTTAAGCACGTAAATGATTGAAGAAACACCTAGGAGACGGGATCAAAATCTGGGACACGGTTATTACATTATGGGAAAGTTCATCTCTGAAGTCTGGAAGTAAAAGGTTCAAATGAAAGGATTGCAGGATCGGGACTATTTTCAGGCTGGAAGATTTAACACAGTTAATGAATCATGTTATAGTTCTCACCTCATTCAGTAGACTGCACAATGGGCACTTGCTGTCTAATAAGCATTCCTGGCAAAACCTCCAAGTAAGGTATGTTTTCTTAAGCATTGTCTATGAGGTGCAGTGTTGAACTTCTCATTTTCTACCATTCAGACTTACCAGGAGGTATCATCAGGGAAAAATGAGGAGAGACTATAACGACCAGGAATAACTTGGTCATAAACCAAACACTGGAGAAAACTAATGAACATTTAATCCCTCCTCAAGAGAATGTAATCCTCAATATCTAAATAAGTTACTGGGAGGTGTGAAGCAGCATATATAATTTTAAAGGATCAATGGACTCATGAAGATGGTAAAGCTTTGGGGTTTTCTACTCAGTATTTGCATATGGTGTGTAATGAGAGGAAGGCAGGTTTTAGTAAAAAAAGTCCTATTATGCAGTCTGTTACTAACGGTGTGACAGTACCAATATTTTAAACTTCTATCCCAATAATTAAGCCCCATGCCTACTGATTAATTGTTTTATCAAATTCTATGATGTAGCAACTGAACTGACTGTAAATTCTGGATGATTGCGGCTTTAACCTGTGTTGCAATATACATCTGTAGGACTATGGGATGCTGTATAATCCTTTCAAATGCTAACTCAGAATTTAATGCATTAGTTTATAAAGTGGTTTACGAGTATTCTTATCTCTTTCCATCTGTATGTTTTTAACGACAAATCAATGTCATGCTAAAGCTCTTCAGTATCTATAACATGGGAAATCTGTTTAGATCATTTTGTTTTAGCATGCTCTTTTTAAAAAAGTTGCATATTTAATTATATCTCAAGTTAATGGGTTTGTGAATTTGTTGTTCTAAGTTTGCTTTACAGAAATAGCACCGGCTTCAAGAATTACTTCACCTTACTGCCCTCAACATCATCATGAAAAACAAATACAATGAAAATGACCTCTTACTTCAGTCTTTCTTATCTTCAGATCTTTCAGAATGTGATTTCCTTGAATGTTCTAGAGCAGTAGTCTTTGAGTCATACCTAAAGAGTGTGTGTAGCCCTACATGTAACCTATTGGTTGCTTTTCGTCTGGAACTTTTGCATTGCTCCACTCACATTCTTGACTTTATTGCTGAACTTGCAAAGAAAATTCATTACCTTCTTATAATGTCCCATTGTCTAAAGTCAAACTTTTCACACCAGGCACTACCTCAGTAATTTTTTGCCATGGCACCAATAGGAAGAATGTTTAGAGCTATTTATTAATGTTATTTAAAGTCTTATTCAGTAACTTACCGGATCTTATTGTTTATTGGATGGGCCAATATTCAGAGCAACCTTCTAAGGGAGCATTTACTCATGTTTAGCCTCTATGACCTGTTTGAGGAAGATAGTCAAGCACCCATTACTGCTTGTACCAGGAATCAGACATACTAAAGTATGATATGTAATCTGGGTGTCATCTGTAATTTAATAAGTTGCCATTATTGCTAGTTAGTGTGGCTACCATTGCACTTTGACAATGTGCTGTCCTGTCCACATTCTGTACTTTACTGCAATGCATGTGTCTAACCACAGAACATCATGCTAACAGCATTCCTGTAATGTTCACTGTTCTACATTTTGCTTTTTAGGTTTTCAAACTCACTTTGCAATGTCCTGCATGACTTACTGTGCTTACTTTATGACTTTTGCCATGCTTGTTTGTCATGTTTTGGACATATATTAATTACAATTGGTACCATGTTTGCATTATAGCTGTTCAGGTTGCTCTAACTTTACTTTCTTTTAATATCACATACATTTCCCTATGCAGTAAAGTGATAAATTTTATTAAGAAATTGTCTTACCCCATATTTTTTGTCTGTGTGCCATAGCCCTCTATAACACTTTGTGTAATTTTCTTGACCTGTTTTTCCTTTGCATACTATGTCTGTGATGTTAGCACTACACTGTACATTGCTATGTTTTGCTGAATGGCAGCCTTTTTTATTATGAAGGTTATATAATTATTTTGGTACTTTTCTAACACATTAATGTACTAACTGTAATGTACAGTGCTAAATTCAAAACTGTTATCTAACGAGCACTGTTTGTTAAATGTATGTCTGCTCCAGCTGTACATAATTTTATTTAAAGGAAATAATGTTTCAGGCAGATTCATTCTCTGTGAACACATTGAATTGCAGTGGCACAATTCATTTCAAACAAACACGTCTGGAAGTAAGAGACAGAATATTTACAACCTCCAGCTAGCAGGCGGAAAAAATTTCAAATGCAAATTAAGAGAAAATATAAGGTTCATCACCATACTTTAAACCTAAATTATGACATAATCTAATAACTGAAAATCCACCAGTAGGTCTATTGACATAATTCAAATGTTTTGCATAATGTAGAAATTATGCATCATTGCAGACCTCACAAAGTCTCAGCTAATTCGTTATGTAATTAAATTACAACAACTCTGCTTTTCTGCTATACTGTGAACTTTAATAAGTCAAGGAAATGTTATTCAAATTGAATCATATGTCTCTTCATTTTGCATATTCACCTGTTTAGTATTTTCCCACCTGCTGTCATGGGTAGAGTTCTTTGAACGTTTTATCAATTTGTTCAAAGTAAAGGACGTTACTATTGCCTTTTGGTTCATCTTTAAAAATGAAACTATTTGCAAGAATTATGAGTCTCTGGAGTTAAACTTCTTTGCATATTAATTTTGTTATCCTAACCTCCTGTGGTCTATAGTTCTACATCAAAGACCATTACACAGTAAACTGGAATCAGTTCTTGCTTTCACCTTGGAGTCTTTCCAGCAGATGTTACAGCTTTTGTAATTAAAGCAGTATT